>NW_024421078.1:0-4988 GCF_014898765.1 Herpailurus yagouaroundi
GTTTTTCATATATGACCTTTATTATGTTGAAGTATGTTCCCTCTAAAGATTGATTTGTGGATATTGAACCAACCGTGCATTCCTAGAATAAATCCCACTTGATTGTGGTGAATGATCCTTTTAATGTATTGTTGAATGAGGCTTGCTAATATTTTGTTGAGGATTTTTACATATACAGTCATCAGAGATATTGGCCTGTAATTTTCTTTTCTGTGGTGTCTTTGTCTGGTTTTAGTATTAGGGTAATGCTGTCCTTGTAGAATGTATGTGGAAGTTTTACTTCCTCTTTTATTTTCTTTTTAAAGAGAGAGTGAGAGAGAGAGCATGAATGTGCAAGTAGGGAAGAGGCAGAGGGAGAGAGAGAGAGAGAGAGAGAGAGAGAGAGAGAGAGAATCTTAAACAAGCTCCATGCCCAGCACAGAATACATTGCAGGGTTCCATCTAATGATTGTGAGATCATGACCTGAGCCAAAATCAAGAGTCAGATGCTTAACCAACTGAATGACACAGGTACCCCAGAGTCTTCTACTTTTTGGAATAGTTTGAGAAGAGTAGGTATTAACCCTTCTTCAAATATTAGGTAGAATTCATCTGTGAATCTATCTGGTCCTGGACTTTGTTTCTTGTTTTGTTTGTTTGTTTTGATTAGTAAGAAAATTGAATTGGTAATCAGTCTGTTCAGATTTTCTATTTTTTTCTGGTTTAGTTTTTGGAGATTGTATGTACCTAGGAATGTAAGTTGTCCAATTTGTTGGCATATATTTTTTTGTCATGGTATCTTAAAATCCTTTGTGTTTCTGTGGTGTAGGTTGTTATTTTTCCTCTTTTATTTCTGAGTTTCATTATTTTGGCTGTCTCTCTGTTTTACTTGATGAGTCTGGTTAAAGGCTTATCAATTTTGCTTATCTTTTCCAAGAATTAGCTCTTGGTTTTATTGATCTTTTCTTTTATTCTCCTTACTCTCTATTTCCACTATGATCTTTATTATTTCCTTCCTCCTGTTAAATCTGGGGTTCATTTGTTCTTCTTTTCTTCTCCCTTTAGGTGTAAGGTTAGATTGAGATTTTTGTTTCTTCAGGTAGGCCTATATCACTATTAACTTCCCCTGCTTTCACTGTGTCCCAAGGATTTGGGACCATTGTGTTTTCACTTTCGTTTGCCTCCATGTATTTTTAAATTTCCTCTTGCATTTCCTACTGACCTATCGGTTGTTTAACAGCATGTTGTTTAATCTCCAGGTATTTCTGTTTTGTCCTGGTTTTTTTCTTGTAATTCTTTTCTTTTTCATTGTTGTTATGCTGTTGGGTTTTTTTTAACAATGAAACATCTTGTAATTATTTTGTAGTTTTATATTATTGCAGTCAGAAAAGATACTTGATATGATTTCAGTCTTCTTAAATTTATTGAGACTTGGTTTGTGGCTTAACATGCTGTCTATCCTGGAGAATGGTCCATGTGAACTTGAAAAGAATTTTATGTTGTGCTGTTTGTGGATAGAACATTCTGTATATATCTGTCAAGTCCATCTGGTCTAAAATGTCATTTAATGACACTGTCTTCTTATTTATTTGCTGCCTAGATGATCTATCCATTGATGTAAATGTGGTGTTAAAGTCCCCTACCATTTCTGGATTATGGTCAGTTTTTGTGTTTATATCTGTGAATATTTGCTTTATGTATTTAGGTGCTCTCATGTTAGATGCATAGTTATCTATTTTTAATTTTTTAAATGTTTATTTATTTTTGAGAGACAGTGTGTGTGCAGGGGAGGGGCAGAGAGAGAGGGAGACACAGAGTCCCAAGCAGGCTCCAGGCTCTGAGCTCGCAGCACAGAGCCCAATGCAAGGCTTGAACCCATGAACCATAAGATCATGACCTGAGCTGATTGGGGGAGGGGGCGATACGTAACCAAGTGAGCTATGCAAGTGCCCTGGGGGCATAGATATTTACAATTGTTATATCCTCTTGTTCGACTTATCCTCTAATCATAATGGAGTGCCTTTGTCTCTTAATGCAGTCTTTGTTTTGAAGCCTATTTTGTCTGATATAAGTATTGCAGTACTGGGTATCTTGTTTTCTGTTCTTTTGTGTGTGTGTTGTTTTGTTTTGCTTTGCTCCCATTTCCATGGTATTTATTTCTCCATGTCTTCAAATTCAGTCTGTATGTAGTTTAGGTCTGAAGTGAGTCTGCTGTAGGTAGTATACAGATGGGTCTTGTTTCTTCATCCATTTTGTCACACTATAAGTTTTATTGGAGCATTTCAACCATTTACATTTAAAGTAATAATTGATAGGTATATACTTATTGGCATCTTGCTAATTGTTTTGTGGTTGTTTTGTAGTTCTTCTCTGTTCCTTTTTCTTCTTTTGTTCTCTTTCCTTGCGATTGGTGACTTTAGTGGTATGCTTGGCTTTATTTTATCTATTACAGGTTTTTGCTTTCTGGCAACTATGAAGTTTATATATAACATCCTAAGTATATAGCATTCTATATTAAATATTGATGGTAACTTAAATTTGAACACATTGTAAAATAATTTCATTTTTACTACCAGCCTCCACATTTCATATATATGTTGTCCTCCTTTAACCTTTGTAAGTCCCTTTAACTAATTTTTGATACAATTGATTATACTACTTTTATTTTTTAACCTTCATACTAGCTTTATAAATGATTGATCTACTACTTTTACTGCGTTTACTTGTACCTATGAAATAATTTGCTTTCATAATTTTCTTCTAATTATAGACTTTTCTACTTGAATAAGTCCTTTTAACATTGCTTCTAAGGCAGGCTTAGTGCCTTCTTCTAAGGCAGAATCTTCTATTCTGATTGATAATTTTATGGTGTTGGGTGTAGGGGTGTTTGTTTTTTTATTCAGCACTTTGAATATATCATGCCACTCCCTTTTGGCCTGCAAAGTTTCTCCAGAATAATCAGGCGATAGCCGTATAGAGTGTTTGTAGTACACAAGTAATTGCTTCTCACTTGCTGATTTTAAATTCTCTCTTTACGTTTCATGGTGTGGTCCTCCTTGGGTTCATCTTGTTTGGAATGTTCTGTGTTTCCTGGACCTGGTGGTCTGTATCCCTTTCCAGGTAAGGGAGGTTTTCAGTCTTTCTCTCTCTCTCTCTTTTCATGTTGGGACCTTCATAATGTGAATGTTTGTTTGCTTGCTGTCCTAGAGAGCCTTTAACCTATTCCCACTTCTCCTTATTCCTCTTCCTTACTAGGTGTTTAGGTGCTTTCCATTAGCCTGTCTTCCAGATCACTGATCCATTCTTCTGCCTCTTCTAATATACAGTTGACCCCCTGTATTTTTCATTTCAGTTACTGTATTTTTCCACTTTAGTTCTTTTTTCTATTTTCTATCTCTTGAAGTTCTGAGTTCATCCATTCTTTCCAGTATGGTGAACATCTTTATGACATCTCTTTCAACTCTTTATCAGCTAGATTACTCATCTCCAATATCACTTCTTTTTATTAGGTTTTGTCTTGTTCTTTCATTTGGAACATTTTCCCCCTTTCCTTATTTTGCTTGACTTTCTGTGTTTTTATGAATTAGAAGAAAAATTACTTCTCCCAAACATAAGGGAATGGTCTTGTGTATTGTTGTGCTTTGTGTAGACTGCATGTGCCTGGTGACTGTGGCAGACAGGGGTTTTGGATGTGATAGACTGGGGATCTTGGAGCACTCCTTGCTGAGGCTTTCCTGAAGGGAAATATGGAGCTATAGTGGGTGCAGGCCAAGGCAGTTCCAGGCTGTCTGTGCAGAGGGTGCCCTGGTAGGACAGCTGCAGTGGAAGTGGTTGCAAGCCAGGGGATCCTGGGAATCTCTGCACAAAGGACAACCAGGTAGGATGTCTAAAGTGGGTTCAAGCCAGAATGTTATGGGGCTTTCCATACAAGGGGTGCCCTAACAAGGCAGCTGGAGCTGAGGTAGACACAGTGCTGCAGGGTGTTCTGGACAGGGTGCTCTCCAAGGTGTGCACATAGAAAACACCCTGGTAAGCTGACTGGAGCCTAAGTACCCTCTGAGTACACTGACTGGTACCCTCTGTTGGGGGTGTCCTGGTATGTCCTTTGGAGCCTAAGTGGTACTAGCTTAGAGCTGTAGTGGGCACTAACCAGGGATGCTCTCGAGGTGGAGGGGGAACATAAATAGTGATGCTCTTTAGCCCTTCCAAACCAGAGTTCCAGCAGCTCCCCCACCCTCCCCGCCTCCATTACCCCACCATTTGCCAGGCTTCTAGGGCTGGTTCCTTTACATTCTAGTTGCCCTTTTAAATCAAAACTTTTTTGTACGTGGTCCAAGGTCCCTCAGGGGTATTCATCTCCACTGCGGTTTACAGTGTTGGGGTGGGGTTCCCATCCTTACCATGTTGCTGTTTCTCTTGCTCTTCTCTCTGCGGTCTACCTTTTGGTGTGCAGAAGCTGTCCAGTCAGCCCTCAGTTCTTCTGCAGGAGGAACTGCTCTGTAAGTAGGTGTAGATTTGGTGTGTTCATGAATAAGGTGAGTTTGGGGTCTTCCCACATCTCCATCGTGGACCAGGACTCTATGCTGTCATTTCCATGAAGGAATAGATGATCTTATTTCTGGACTTAATTCTCATATTTTATAAATTTTTCCATGTTGAATGATGTGTGATAGTTGGATTATAGGCCTCATCTGGAAATCCCAAAGAAACAATGTATTTGGTAATTTGGCCAAAGCCATTTTAAGCCATGACTCAGATCTGAACTAGCAATCAGCTTAATCCTACAAGTTTCTATTAGCAAAGGCCTCTTCCTGATGACTAAGTCATAGTAATGTGATTTTTAAAAACCTACCTATTTCCTTTGCAAATGCCCACATTTAACCAGAGATACATAATTATATACATGTTAATTAGGTTACTACAGACTTTCTGGCTTGAATGACACAAGTTTATTATCTTTCTGTTTTGTAGAACAGAATTCTAACATGGGTGTCACTGGGCTAACATTG
>NW_024421079.1:0-4669 GCF_014898765.1 Herpailurus yagouaroundi
GCAGCCAGACGCCAAGGTCTGCGCCGGCCCCCGGGCAGGAGCCGTGCTGTCAACGCTGGCGTCCGTTTCCCGCGGCCAGAGGACGTACGGGTCCGAGGCCCTGGCCCTTCACCCCCGGGGCACCCCCGCGGTTCAGGCGCGGACGGTGGCACCCACGGGTCACTGGGGAGGGCGGCCTGGAGCCGCACCACTGACGCCAAAGCGGCCTCACGCTTGCCCCAGGCTCCATCCCTGGACAGCTCCCACGGGAGCCAAGGCCAGGCATGGGCAGCACCCAGGTGTGCCCACGCTCTCCAGGACCCGTGCCTTTTCTGGCACGGCGGTAACAAGGCCAACGCACAGGGCCGGTGGTCTTCTCTCCCGTTCATCGGTCCATAACCTACGACCAACACCTGACCGCAGACCTCTCAAGGGCACCCTGACAACCCGCCTCTCGTGCCCAGGGCACATTCCAACCAGGAAGAACCACACACACTCCCTCCCTCCCTCCCTCCCTCGCTTGCTCTCACACACACACACACACACAACACACACACACACAACACACACACACCCCCTCAACTCACACCACAAGCAGGCTTGGACACACTCTCCCGCAGACAGACGCGCGCGCGCGCGTGCGCACACACACACACACACACACACACACACGTGCAGACTGACACGCCCACACAGTCCCGCGGTAAGAGGGGAGTTCGGCACAGTTGGACGTCATGCTTTTCGCCCTCAGGAGGTGGCCCACACACCCCGCAGCAAGAGCTCATAAAGGTGTACGGCGGATGTCTGTTTCTACCCCGGTCCGTGTGCCCAAGGGCATAAAGGGACTCCTGACAACCGCACGGACCCAGGTCACTTGCTCTCCTCCGGCGAGACACTTGTCCATCCTCAACCCTCGGGGAACGTTTTCGCTTTCTGCCCTGCAGACCGGAGCCGCCTGTTCTCCCAAGCCTGTGGCCCAGCACCTCGTTCTTCCTAGGCCAGCCAGTGGATGTAAGATTCCATCCCACCTGTGGAAAGCAGCCAGCCTCCTTCCCGCTCCCCCCACCCCGCCATAATCGTCTCCACGTCCCCAGAGTCCTTCCGGTCCCTTCCCGCGCGTCAGTTCTACCAACCCTGGCCGAACGACACCCGGGTGGGCACAGACCCTGCTCGCTGGGGAGACTCATGCCCCCGAGGGCGAGGGCGAGGGCGAGGGCGAGGGCGAGGGCTGAGGGCTGGGGCCTGGGACCCGGGGCCTGGGGCCTGGGGCCTGGGGCCCGGGGCTGGTGGGAGGGGAGAAAGAACACGCACCAGAGGGGCTCTGTTCTTTGACCTTGGAGCCAAGCGTTCCCGCAAAGGGACGCGTCGTCCCCAAGACAGCCCGGCACTGGCACTGGCGAGTCCGTGGTGCGATCGCACCGTCCAGGCACGCGGGCACGGACACGGGCCCACGCGAAGGGACCTACAGCGGCAGCGGCGGCGGTGGCGGGCGGTCCGGGAAGGCCGCGAACGTCCACCGCCCCTCCCGAGGCGGCCTGTGCCCGCACATTCTCTCCTGGCACCCGCACACGAACCCTTGGCCGGCCTCAAGTCCAAAAGGGTCATTCCGGGCACTCTGGGCTGCCGGGACATCCAAGCAGGCTCCCGGACAGTTAGGTGCCCCTCCAGTCCGGCTGGAAACCCAGCATCTCCATTCTCCACCGGCTGCCACCCTCCCGAGGGATTTCGTTCTGACCACAAAGGCCCCGAGGACCCTCAAAGCGCAAGCAGGAGCCACGCAAGGCCACGAAAGAGACAGAGACACGCAGAGAGAGACAGGGAGGGAGGAACGACCCGCACGGGGAAGGAAGGGTCCGGTCCCAAGAGACGCGAGCCGCCCCGATCGATCGTCGGGGACGGGGCCGCACCAAGGGAGGCTCACCCAGGTGCCCCCGAACCCGGGTGTTTGCTGTCAGGTCACCAAACAGAGTCCGCGGCACGGGCCCCCACGGCGCCCATCTCGGGAACCCTGACCGAGGGGGAGGGTGTGCGTGTGCGCCCGGGACCGCTCCGCCCACAAGGACCTCACCCACCACAGTCACCCCATCGAGGCCCACCTTGCCCCACTGGGTATCAACGGTAGCCCAGCGCAGCCCAGCGCCTCGGCCTCGGGGCCCGCGTGACCCAGTTCCCGTCCTCTGGGTAGGCACCCGAGAGCGCACGCAGGGCGCTCTGCGGTTCCATGGACCCAACGTCTGCGGGTGCACCTGCTGGACCCGGGGCCCAAAGGACACCCGCCGGGACTCTCGGGCAAGGGGCGGGGGAACAAGGAGATCTCCAGGATGTCAACACCGTGCCCCTGGGGTTTGGCCAAAAAGGAGGTGAGGGGGCACAGCTTCTCGCTCCCCACCCCCACCCCGCGCCCAAAGAGCCTTGCCGAAGTTGACTTGTGTGAGAAGGGGACACAGGCTGCCTTCGGCCCTCGGTGGGTGTTGGCCGGAGTTGGGGGGGGGGCGGGGGGGGAGGAGGGAGGAACGTGGACGTGGGACCCGGACGCGTGTGGATGCTTGGGGACTCCCGGGGCTGGATGTGGCCGCGTGTGGAGGGGAAGGCACGACCCAGCCCGCACCTTCTTCCACACGTGGGCTATCGGCACGGCCGGGGTCTCCACGTAAGGGCGGGCACTGTGATCCACAGCGTGAGCCTCCACCGCGGCCTAGGCGGACGGTTGGCTGAGTGAGTGGGCATCTGGGCCTAGGGGCCCGGGCCTCGCTGCCGAGGGGACCAGGCTCGGCTGCACGGAGCCACCACACAAGCGGAGCTGTTGCCACAAAGTGGCCCAGACGAGGGCGCCGCCATGTTGGAGCCAGAGTGGACAGGGCCCGGCCTTTTTTCTTCCGCAAAGGGCGGAGGGAGAGGACCTGGGGGAAGGGCGCGTGGGCATTCGTGGTGCAACACTGCCATCAAGCGAAAGTCGTTGGCCATCCCGTGAGCCCCGCGCTGTGGCTTCCCTGTGAGTGAAGTCCCAGGCGGGAGAGAGATGGGTCCTCCCTCCAACCGCCCCCCCCCCACCCCCCGCCCCCCACTCCCAGGCGAAGAGTACCAGCGGGAGACCCGGGAGGCTCCAGAGACGGGTGGCGCGACAGAGCGCCAGAACGGGCTCCCCTGCGGGCCGGGCACGGGAAGCCAGGGCCGGGGACCCTGGTGGCCGCCATGTCTGGGCGGGACTGGAGGAGTCCTGGAAGCCGCCCCGAAGCGGCCAGGAGCACGCCGGGCCGGCCGGGGCAACGGGCGCTGGGCCCTTGGCCCGTGAGCCCTTGGCTGCGTGTCCCTTCCTTGGGAGCAAGAGCAGGATCGGCCCCGGCGGGGCCGGGGTGTGGAGGGCAGGTGGGGGCTAGAAGCCCTGCACGAGACAGGCAGGGCACGGCACAGGCACTGGGAGGGCTGCTGTCACTTGGCCTTGGGGCAGGAGGCGGGCCCCTGATGTCCCTGTGTCCCACTGTGAGGCTCAGGTGTGGGGCCCCGCCTAGCCGGTGTCCAGGGACCTGGAGCTGGTCTTGGGGGGTGGGGGGGGAGGAACGTGCAGGTGGCTCCCGCGGGGTGTGGGGAGGAACGGAGTCCAGAAGCCAGGGCGAGCCAAAGTAGAAGTGGCGGCAGCCCCCCTCCTCCTTCGCTCCGCTGCTGCACCCCTCCCGCCCCCCCCCCCCAACGACCCGCCACGGCCCCCCAAACCCAGGCCTGGGTCCAGGAAGCGGCCGCCCGACACCCACACACACACACGCACACACACACGCACACGGGGCAGCTGCGGTGCGAACGCCCGGCGATAACACGGTCTCCGGCGGGGGCCGTGCACCACCGATCTCGATCTCGCACTCAACTGTCTGTCCAAGTGTCTGTCTGGGGAGTGGTCCACTCCCCGCCCCCCGCCAGGCATCTGCATTGACACGGGTCACTCTCTGGGCCACCTGGTTCCAACGTCCCATGAGAGTGTTGAGGGCAATGGCAAGGAGTGGCCTTTGTGTCTGCGTCCGGATGCCACGCTTGCTTCGCAGCCGGTCACCAAAGGACCAGGGTGGAGAGCCTGCCAAAAGGACCGGGCACCTTTGGACCGCGGCCCCTTCTGTCCCGCCCGGGACTCCCCACTTCACTCCCACGCCTCTCCTCCAGAGGACGCCTGGATGGCCAACGAGTTCCGCTTGATGGCAGTATTGCACCACGAATGTCCACGCGCCCTTCCCCCAGGTCCTCTCCCTCCGCCCTTTGCCGAGGAAAAAAGGCCGGGCCCTGTCCACCCCGGGCTCCAACATGGCGGCTCTCAGGTCTCTGCCACCTGGGGGAGCACTCCGGCTCCTGAGGCTCCGGGGAGCGGAGCCTTGTCCCCTCTGGCTCCATGTAGCCCGCTTTCGGACCCAAAAGCAAACGCGAGGCCGGCGCATCGAGGCTCCCCGAGGCTCCCGGCGCTGGCCCTGACCCTTTCCGGGGCGCCACTGCGACCCCTGGAGGCCTGCAGGAGGAGACCTCAGGAGACCCACTGGTCGTGGACCCAGCGCCCGGGCCACCCCTATCCAGCCAGTCGGTGCCCGACGGGGGCACACGCTCACCCGGGTATCCTCGGTCAGGACTCCCCGACGGGCCAGCCTGACGTGACCCCGAAGCCTCTAGCAGCCAGACGCCAAGGTCTGCGCCGGCCCCCGGGCAGGAGCCGTGC
>NW_024421080.1:0-14556 GCF_014898765.1 Herpailurus yagouaroundi
GCAGAAGCCATCAACTTCGCCACCCCGCGATGGATCGATTATGGCAAAGTGGCGTCTCAGTGCAGCTGCGGGGAGGCCAGGGTCACCTTCTCCATGGACGCCTTCGTGCGAATCCTGCAGCCTGAGCGCTATGAGCTGTGGAAGCGCGGGCAGGACCGGGCTGTTGTGGACCACACGGAGCCCACCTCGCCAGAAGAGGGGGAGCTCAGCGCCTGGAGGGTGGCCCAAGCTCCCCGGAGAGCCCTGCTGGGCCTGAGGCACCTCCCACCCCGCCGGGCCACGCGCACCCCTCGGCCTGTGGCCGCTAGTGGTGGGACTGGCCGTCGCACCCCAATGTGCCTGGCCTCCCCACGCTCCTTGCCGGCCCAGAGTTCTTCCTCTGATGCCCAGTCTGGGCTTGTCCCCGCCTGCACTTCTCAGGAGCCTGGCCCCACCCGACCACCGACCCCGATTCCCTCTGCCCGAGATGTTCATCCCTCAATGGGCAGATGTGGTCCTGGTCGTCGTCCTCGGGAACAAGGGGCCCGGGGGCCCAGCATCCAGGCCCGGGCCAAGAGGCGTCTCTCGGTGGGAACAACACACACAGCCCAGTACCCTGAGGCTCTGCCCGGTCCTGTGGATGAACCCTCAGTGGACAACCCTGTACCACTGAGCCCTGGGCTCCAGCAACCTGCGGAGGCTTCTGGGTACAGTTGTGCCCTTTTCCCCTAAGCCCAGGGGATAATGTTGTAACCTACTGCTCTTGTGTGTGGAGGCTCCTTGAGACCCACCACATTTACATCAGAGCTTTGGGCCAGCCTGCAAGCTACTGGTCTTCAGAGGCCAGTGATGTTGCCACTGATGCGTTGAGTCCATGTTCTTTATCATGTTTGCCATAGTTTGTTCTTCCTGCCACACTCTGCAGTGTCTTTGGACACTGCTAATTCCTGTGTTGCCAACTGAGGTTTCATCCACTAGACACTCTTGTGTCTCTGTAAGCTAGGTCCTGCTGAGGTCATGAGAGCATAATCTTCCCCAGACTCCTCTGGGCCAATGCTTCTGGGTTTTGATTCTCCTCCAATCTCCCTGCCTTTTCTCCAACCGTACCCCTTCCGCCCTTTCTTGCAAAACAAGGCCGTTTTGACCAAATGGGTCAGTAGAGACTCAGAACATAATTTATGATCTTTCTGAGTCTTGGATGTATTCAAAATGTGTTATGGCCAGTATTTGTTCACGAATGTATTAAAGGTAACCACAATGTTAAAATCTAAAATTTGTTTCTAATAAATATTGTGCATTCAAATAATTGAGGGGTTGAGGTTATTCTTTTCTGCACTTTTCTTGATAATTGTATCAGAACATTTCAAGCAAGGCTGATTTTTGTTGGCTGGCTGCATTGCGTGATGTTGATGAGGAAGCAATTTGGCAGATGGTTATTGGGTATGAGGTGACCGGGTGGGTGAGGGGATTCGGCTTGCAGCCCTATCTTAAGGGTGACTTGGTGGAAGTCACCTGGTACTTTTCTGGGCAGTAGGACCACAGCTGCTGGGAGGTGAGCATGCAGGGGACCAAAGTGCCCCATCCCCAAGTCTGCACTGCGTTTTCAATACTTTGCATGGCCCATTCATTGACTCATCCCAGGAGACATGTGCACAAAGAAATGGACAAGAGAATTCTACTTGTTAACATGTGCTGTGAAGACAGGAAAGGGGTGGGATGCTGGAACACACTGGGCAGGGCTGGCCTAGGTTGGAGGAATCACGGAGAGTTTCATTGAGCAGGAGACCTCTGCCAAGACCCAACTAACAAAAAGGAAGCTGCATCCAGAGCTGATTTCCACTTAGAGGAAACAGTAAGTGGAATGGACCCAACATGGAACTTCTGTTTTCTCAGGAATGGAGAGGAAGCTCATTTGTGTCTGGGCATACAGAGGAAGAAAGAGAGAGGCAAGGTGTAGGATATGAGGCCCTTGTAGCTCATGTAAAGTATCAGGGTTTTTTCACCTTGAGAGGAGAAGGTATTGGAAGTTTGACACAGCCCTTGACATGCTGGGATTTATGGATTTATGCAGCGAACTGAGTTGTGGTGTGACGATGTGGGGGCAGGAGTAAGAAAGTCCAAACAATAGTGTTGAGAGTCAATGGTTATTTCAATGTCAGAATTGAAAATACACACAAGTGGAACAACTCAGAATCAGTCTTGGAAATTGCAAGTGAGGGTTGGGTACAGAAGGAAACATTTCAGAGAAGCAAAGGGCCTCTCCCCTCCCTCCAGCTCTCCCCTAAGAACATCACGAAAGCTCTGGCATTGGAAGCCCCACATACCCCCGAAGGCAAGAGTAATGAAAACATAGTGTTGGGTGGGAATTCTGATGCAGGAACGTGTGTCTCATTCTACACCATGCAGCTGGGCACCTTGGTCTTTCCTAATGTGACAGGAGATGGAAGTAGACTCTGGAATGCTGGGCTTGGGAAGCCGGGCCCAGGGACACCGGGCACGGCGTGGGGGCGGGGGGGGCAGGGGGGGGGTGTGAAAGCCCTGGATGGAAGCGGACTGGAAGCATCTGGAAGAGAGCAGCCCTAGAGAGCAACTGGACCCACAGCGTATCTTACATAAGCAACGAAGACACTTCGGTGTAATGCGTTACTGAGAGCTTGAGGGGTTTTCTTTGGTCCTTCCAATTGAGATCAGTTGTGGATACAGCAGTGTAGGGGAATGCAAGATTTCTGAAAATTTCAAGGGCAATCCCTGGCTCATGTTCCTATTTTAAATGTTAGGAATTGAGATTCTCATTACGTTTCAGGAATCTTACAAACTCTTCTCTGGCAGATAGATGTCCCGGGCAGCTTAGCATAAGCTCAAAAAAGGGTTGGGTCTTAAAGGGGAAGAAACAAAGCTGATTTCCAGAAAATATCGTTCCCATTGGCATTCCTCTGTTTTCAGCCAGTTATTTTCACATATTTGTTTTAATTTGCCTTGCTCAATAAGGACAAGAAATATTAAGAATGTTGTTCAGCGTACTCAATAAACTTTTCTAAGCTTTTTAATGTTTGTTTGTTTGTTTGAGAGAGAGCAAGAGAAGAGAAGGGGCAGAGAGTGAGAGAGAGAATCTCAAGCAGGGTCAAAGCTGTCGGTGCAGAGCGGACACAGGACTCGATCTTATGAACCATGAGATCATGACCTGAGCCAAAATAAACAGACTGACGCTCAACTGACCGAACCACCCAAGTGCCCCTAAACTAGTCTGCTTGAAAGGACTGGGAGCCGAGGGTGGTATTGAAGGGGCTTCTGCAAGCAGTTTTATTCACAATCCTATTTCATTTCGTGGCGACACCCTCAGTGTAGACACTCAGTGTTGACTACTCTTCTCAGTAAAAGACATCCATCTCCAGCTGTCTCTCATGTCCACTAAGGTTTTCCTATGCTCAATCTTGGTAAAGCAAGGGGCATTTATCATAACAATTATATAAATTGCCACTTTTGTTCTCACTGCCCTGATCTCTTCTAGACATTTCTTAACCTCTGAGAGAGAACAATGGTGAATTCAGTGTATATTCAAGTTTATAGACAAAAGTATATGCGGCCACAGGTAATATGGTGTGCGTGGTCTTATCAACTTATCCCATTACGTTTTAATTTTTTATTTTTTTTAACGTTTATTCATTTTTGAGAGACAGAGGCAGAGCACGAGCGGGCGAGGGGCAGAGAGAGAGGGAGACACGGAATCCGAAGCAGGCTCCAGGCTCTGAGCTGTCAGCACAGAGCCCGATGTGGGGCTTGAACCCACAGACTGCGAGATCATGACCTGAGCTGAAGTCAGATGTTTAACCCACTGAGCCACCCAGGCACCCCCCGTTAGGTTTTAAAAACTCAATATTACATTTACAAGCTCTGAAGACATTGCTCTATATAGGTCTTAGTCCAACAAATTAAACGAGGTCTGTTGTCAATTTTTATCTTATTGACTCCCCTTCTGATGGACAACAGGATTATTTCCAAATCTTTGTGAATTCAAACAACGCTTTCCTGAACAGCTTTGTATAAAGAAATAGAAATACTATGTTGTATTTAATGATCATTTTCAACTTTCCTAGAACAGTCAGATTGGCTTCCAATTTATATCTCCACTAGCAGTGAGGGAGTTCTAGCTTCTCTATATCCTGGCCCATGCTTAAAAATCACATGCATTTATGCCTCCTAATATAAATGAGTAAAAACTAGAATCTCATTGTGTTTGCCTGATTGCTAGGAACTCTGCACATATTTTCATACTAGCCATTTGGATATAATGTGTTAATATTGCCTAATCTGAGGTTTTGCCCTCTTTGGGGGGCTAGGGGATTGTTTGTTTGTTTTTTGCCTTTGTGGAGGTTTTGTGATATTCAGGATACTAATTCATTGTGGGGTTGGTGGTTTGTTTTTTTTTTTTTGTTTTTTTTTTTGGCATGATGACAATCTCCTAGAATGTAATTTTTAATTGTTTTTATATCATTGAATTAGGGTTCTAAAGGTAAACTGAACCAATAGAATATATAGAGATACATATAAGAGGAGCTCTTATTATAGGAATTGGTTCACATGGTTGCAGAGGCCAAGAAATCCAGTGATTTTCTAGATTAATGTTCTGCAAGCCTGACAACCATAAATATGGTGATGTAACTCAGCATGAGTCCAATGGCCTGAGAATCTGGGAGCCAATGGTAGAAGTCTGAGTCTGGGTCCCATCACACTTAAAAGTAACAAAACAAAACAGTAAGGGCCTCTGGGTGGCTCATTTGGTTAAGCATCTAACTCTTGACTTCTGCTCAGGTCGTGATCTCGCTGTGCTGAGAAGGAGCCCCGTGTCTGGCTCTTCGCCGAGAGCACGGAGCCTGCTGGGAATTCTCTCTCTCTCTCTCTCTCTCTCTCTCTCTGTTCCCTTCTGTTCATGCTCCACTTTTATCTCAAAACAAATTAAAAAATGTTAAAAAATTAAAAAAAAATTTACCAGCAAAAGATAGGTTTATTCTGGAAAAGGAGAATCACAGGGTGAGACAAAAAAGCTGGGGCAAAACTGTACGCGAGTCCGGGGAACAAAGGGCAGATATGCTTTTTTAAGGAGACCAGGGGTAAGTTGGGAAGGCTCTTTTAAATTAAATGTCCACTGCAGTGAAGTGGGAGTTTCAAATGTGCTGGTTTTTCATTGGCTGAGCTGTTGCCCGAGATGAGGAAAGCACCTCTTCCTCCAGCTATTATCCAGTAGTAGCCACCTGCAAGATCACGTCCACTTAAGGTTGAGTCTGTCTCTTCCTGTTGGGTCCAAAATTGACATGAGAGCTCCCCCTGCCAAAAGCTCCCGGCTCCACTTTGGCGAGGTTCTCCACCACCAATTTTCATAGGCCAAACACCTGGGAACCAGAGGCCCTACGTCTGATGTCCCAGGGCAGGCAAAGATGCTGTGTCAGCTCAAACCGAGAGGCTGCATTGGCCTTTCTTCTTCTTTCATTCTGTTCCAGCACTTGATGACTTGGATCAGCTCACCTGTATGGCTGAAAGTGGTCTTTACTCGGTTTACTGATGCAAATGCTAATCTCTTCCTGAGACACCCACGCAGACACACCCAGGAATAATTTCTTTAGCAGCTACTGTGGGCAGCTCTGAGCCCAATCAAGTCCATGCATGAAACTAACCATCAGAGTCATTACATTGGAATGAGTTAAGTATATCAGACATTGCCACCGTGGTGCTTTTGGTTCTTTAAGGCCTTTTTTTCCACCCTGAGTTCAAAAAGACAAATTCTTCAGTATGTTTTCTGTTAGTCGTCAAGCTCTGTTTTGAATCTTCAGCCTGCAATCCACCTCAAATTTATGTAAGTGGTGTGAGGTAGAGCTCTACTATTTTTTTTTTCTCTCAAAAATAGTCCATTCTCCCCCACCCCCAGTTTGGTGTTCCCTCCCCATTATATAGAGATTCCCAGTAACACAGTATGCGTGTCTGGCCTCATCTAT
The DNA here is from genome assembly GCF_014898765.1 of Herpailurus yagouaroundi. NCBI lineage: Eukaryota > Metazoa > Chordata > Mammalia > Carnivora > Felidae > Herpailurus > Herpailurus yagouaroundi. Next base: position 5,967 of record NW_024421080.1, read on the forward strand.
CTCGTCTACAGACGTGTTTGTTCATTGCAACTCAACAATCACAGCCTCATAGTGGAGAAGTCAGCCTTCTTTGTCCTCCTTTCAAGGAATAATCTCGGAGATTCTTTGAATATCTGACTCCACCACTTGCTAGATCTGTAACCTTAAGAAGTTTGCCTAATGTCTCCTTGACTCAGTTTCCTTACCCAGCCAACATGAGGATAAGGAGGAGGACTTCCCTGGAAGGGTCGTTATGAAAATTAAACCAATAATTCTAGGAGCGCCTGGGTGGCTCAGTCAGTTAAGCTTCTGACTGGCTTATGTCATGATCTCACGGTTTGTGGGTTTGAGCCCCGCGTCAGGCTCTGTGCTGACAGCTCAGAGCCTGGGACCTGCTTCAGATTCTGTGTCTCCTCCTCCCCTACTCGTGCTCTGTCTCTCTGTATTTCAAAAATAAATAAATGTTAAAAAAATGAATTATTCTATGCAGACTATTTTGAACATGTCTGGCATTGGTAATCTCCCTATGCGTTAGCTAGCTACTTTTTAATAATATATGCCCTATTAGTTGTAAAGAGGGACTGCTATTCATCAAAAGGTATGAAAGAGAGAGTGAAAAGGCAAATCAGGGAGAGGAAACAGATATCGTATTATTTATATCCAATGCAGAGAGAATACCCAGTATATATAAAGAACTACTTCAAAGAAAGACTGACAACCCAGCAGAAAAATGGAGAAAATGCTTGATTAGGAACTTAACCAAAGAGCATATCCAATTGGACAATATACTAAAGAAAAAAATCTCTCACCCCCTTTAGTGATCCCCTGGGAAACACAAATCATAATGGGATACTCCTGCACGGCCATCTGATTAGCTAAAATAAGAAGGCTGATAAATCATCGAAGGTTTGCAAAAGTGAGGAACCACAAGCATCCTCATATGCAGCTAGTGAGTGTGTAAATTGGTAAAAACTCTCCAAAAACAGTTTGGCAGGACAAGGTTTGAATTCACGTTCTGTGACCAAGAAAGTGGTTTTTAGGTATGAATGCACGTGTGTGCTCCAATGAACGTGTGTGAGAATTTTCGGAGCAACACTGTAAGAGGCCAAGGGTGGAGGCGACCCAGAGGCCCCTTGACAGTGTAAACGTTTATATGGCTGAACCCACGACTGCCCTGAAACAGAACAGAGTCCAGCGATGGGCGACAACATCAAAATGATCAAAAAAATACACAGAAGGGTACATTAAGGCACACAAAGTAGGATTGTATTGATATGAATAAGGTTAAATAAAGTTTTCAAAAATGGGCACAATTTTAATTTTATGTTGTTTACCAAAATTACTACGCCCAGTGTCAGGATAGGATTAGTGTCAAAGGCAGTTGGGGCAGTAATACCAGAGGGGACGGACAAGTCACCTTCCTGGGTGTCTGATGAGGTTTTATTTTCTTGACCTGGGTGGTGCTTGCTCTATAGTTATTTGTTAACAGAACATATAAGCTTTATACATTTCTGTAAGCACATAGTTCATGGTTTTAAAACTTTAAAAGAACCCCCCCCCCCCCCGCTTTCTGTTCTAAAACTATTAAGACCTATAGTGATTCATGAAATCATTTGATTTGTGTGGTGTTTTGTAGACTGAAAAATCTAGACTATATTTCTAATATTTTTCATTTGAATATCACTTATTGGTGTCTTCTCTTGTTTATGTTATTTGATTATATTTAGTAATGCTTTCCTTTTTTAGAACAGTTCTAGATTTCTGAAAAATCGAGCAGGTAGTTCAAAGAGTTCCCATTCCTCCCAACCCCTCCCACTCCCATTTCCCCCTAGTGTTAATGGCTTCATTTCAATGATACATTAGTTCAATGAATGAATGAATACCAATGTTATTTACTAGAACTTCCTTGTTTTTCACAAAAATGCTTATATAGAAACTTGACAATTTTGGGGAGTAGCAGTCAGTTATATTGCGGGTTGCCCCTCTGTTGGAATTCGTCTTTATTTATGATTACCCTTGGAGGAAGATTACAGAGTTCCAGCGCCATTTTTGTCACACTATATCAAGGGCAGATACTATCAATATAAGTTATGACTCTCGGTGTTGACTTGGCTGAAACCATGTTCATTTCATGATCTCCATTGTAAAATGACTACCCCCACCCCACTTGCCACTCTGTACTCCTGAAGGCAGTCAGTATTCACAGCCTGCATTCAGGCAGCAGACTGTTATCCTCACCTCCTTTAGAGTGGAGTATATGCAATGTATCTGGAATCTTCTGCAGGACAGATTTATTGGTCCTTCTCAATTGGTTAATCATTTATACCAGTGTGGACTCATAGATATTCATCTTATACTTTGAGTTGTCATTCAATAGCACTTTCATTATTTTGTTGGCCAGATTGTTTGAGTTCTGGCCATTAGGAGCTCTTTCCTGTGGTTCCTGTGCCCCTTTGCGGTGACTCTCAATGTCTTTATTGGTTTAATGGGTCCTTAATTTCAAGATTTGAAGAAGCTCCAGGCTCAGGTCACCTGTTTCCTGTCCCAGTCCTAGTAACTTCTTTTCCTTCATCAGATTTGCCACTTTTTTTTTTTTAATTTTTCCCTAAAAGTATCTGTTTTCTGGGACACCTGGGTGGCTCAGTGAGCTGTGTCCTACCCTTGATTTTGGCTCAGGTCGTGATCTCATTGTTCCCGAAATCCAGCCCCTTTTGAGGCTCTGTGCTGACAACATGAGCCTGCTTGGAATTCTCTCTCTGCCCCTCTCCACTCACACTTCCTTTCTCTTCTCTTTCTCAAAATAAATAAATAAACATCTTAAAAGTATCAGTTTTCCGTTTTATTAATCATCTCTATTTTTGCAGGTGTTCGTTTTCCCCTTCGTTTATTTATCATGGTATCATTATTCTGATTTTTTTTCCTTTTCTCTTGCATAATACCGTTTTGGTTTTCACTGAGTTGAACATACAAATCAATAGCATTTTATATGGATATTATTGTAGGCGTTATGTGGCTTCTAATTTTCAAATAAATATAGTTGTGTTCAGTTTTTTATTGCTGACTTTCAATTGTCTTTCACTGTGGTCAAGATTATGCTCAATATGTTGGTTCCATGGAAATGTTATTGCTATTTATTTTGTGGTCTTATATCACTAATATTTTAAAAGTTTCATTATTTTTGAGGCAAAGAGAGAGAGGCAGAGAGAGAGAGGGAGAGAGAGAGAATCCCAAACAGAATCCTTGCTGTCAGCACAAAGCCCACCAGTGGGGCTCACACTCACAAAACCGTCAGATCGTGACCTGAGCCAAAATCAAGAGTGGGTGCTTAACTGACTAAGCCGCCCAGGTACCCCTTATATCAGTAAATTTTTATAAGTATTTTATATGTATTCAAAAGCATTTTCCATTGTTATTCTTTGTGTGTGTGCTTTACTTCCCAGTGCTGTGTGGTTAGGCACATAAAGTACATCACTGTTACATTTTCCTAGTGAGTGTTTCTCTTTGATAACTCTAAACTTTCTTGTATCCTATAAATATATTTGATGTTAATTACAGGTATCTTTTGTTTAATGTTTGCATAGTTTGACTTTCCCACTCTCCATTTTCAGCCTCTTAGTTTGCTTTGTTTAAAGATTGGTTTAAAAAAAACCAAACAAACAAGAGATTACACAAAGTCGGATGATTACTTAAGACCCCAGCCCCAGGATTCCGTTAGATGGGCACTGATACAATTAAAATCAGCTACTGGCCGGGTATAAAGCCAGAGCCATCAGGACGTGAGCTGCATTTGGACGTGAGCTGCTAAGAGTAGTACGAGGTCTCTCCAGGCCCTGGAGTACCTTCAGCTGGAATCAGGATTTTGTTGGTGGAAGGTAGGTCGCTTTATTTGTGCTATTTGCTCTTGTGAGCAAGAGTTATTTTTCTGTTACAAGTTTAAGTTGCTGACTGTAGTTTTATATATATTTACATTTGAGAAATACACATTGGGACCTCATCTCCTTGGGTTAAAAGAAAGCAGTAAAAACAGTTTTATTTTTAGGGGTTCTTGGGTAGCTTAGTGGGTTAAGCGTCTGACTCTTGGTTTCAGCTCAAGTCACAACCTCAAGGTTCATGAGATTCAGACCCGCGTCGGGCTCTGCACTGATGGCTTCGGATTCTCTTTCTTTCTCTTTCTCTCAAAATGAATAAATAAACTTAAAAAAAAAACCAGTTTTACTTTTAAACTGTGTTTTCAGACTTGTGGAGTTAATATTCTTCTTAATAACTTCTTGGTAAAAATAATAGATTTTCAGGAAAAAGCCCTGCATTCAGCAGGCTGGTATCCACTAGAATTAAGACGGCTTCTAGAACTGGCTACTGGTTTCTAGAATTGGACTATTACCCCTGCATTAACTAGTTGCAGAATGCTATAGATATTTCTCTATGCTAACCTGTGTCTGCAAACTTTGTTGAACCCATCAGTTTTAATAATTCGTCTTTTAATGCAACATGATTAGGTTTTAATTAGATTGCTTCAAGTGTTTACCCATTAAGGTTGAGAACATCCGGTGTAAAATTAACATGAGCATTTATGTTCTGTATTTTGTTGTTTACATAAATCTTTGCTTCTATCATGGCACTTCTTTCCCTTTTTTAAAAAAAATATGCATTTGGGGCGCCTGGGTGGCTCAGTCGGTTGGGCGGCCGACTTCGGCCCAGGTCATGATCTCGCGGTCCGTGAGTTTGAGCCCCGCGTCAGGCTCTGTGCTGACAGCTCAGAGCCTGGAGCCTGTTTCAGATTCTGTGTCTCCCTCTCTCTGACCCTCCCCCGTTCATGCTTTGTCTCTCTCTGTCTCAAAAATAAATAAACGTTAAAAAAATTAAAAAAAAAATATGCATTAAAATAATAAAATAGGTGTTGAGTTATTTCAAATATTTTTCTGCATGCCATCAGATGATAATTGTTCCATTTGATTTGTGAAGGTTTCAGTAATACTGGTAGTGTTTTTAAACCATCCTGGCAACACTTTATCACGATGTGGGTGGTTTGTTTGTTTTTTTTTTTTTTAATGCCGTTTCTGGTAAAAATGGGATAAAATTTTATTGGAGACTTTTGCAACTTTTACCCTCAATAATGTTGGCCCTAAAGAGCGCTTATCCATTGTCAGTCCCTCTAGGTTTAGCTCCCAGGTTATGCTGGTAGCCTCACAAACAAACTGAATATCGTAGTCTAGAAAATTTGTATGAGGCAAGAGTTAGAATCCACTTGTAAAATGGCGTATTAGGTTTTTATGGGTCATACTTAAACAACTTGTTTTATTTTTATTAAGTTTATTAGTATATATAAGTATTCTAGTTTTTTCTTGCACCCATCTAGGATATTTGCACTTTTGAGAAAATTGTCCATTTTTAGTTTTCAAAGTTAGTAGCGCCAAGTTATTTATAAAATTCAATTATAATTTAAAAAATTCTCTACTAGATGCTCTGCTGTACGTCCTCTTATCAAAATGTGGGCTATTTGTATTTTTCATGCTTATGTCTTTTCACTTTTAATTGTCTTTATTAGAATCAGGTTTTGGTTTTGGTGATCACTTCTACTTAAGTTTATTTGTTTATTTTGAGAGACAGAGAGACAGAGAGAATCCCAGGTAGGCTCCAAGCTGTCGGTGTGGAGCCGGATGCGGAGCTCGGTCTCATGAATCACGGAATCATAACCTGAACAGAAACAGCGTAGGATACCTACCCCACCAAGCCCTTGGTGATCATTTCTATTGGGTAAAGTGTTTCATTCGAAATTGTTTGAGCTCATATCTTTGTTTTCCTTTCCTTAATTTACCTTTGAGGTTAACTCACCCAGGGCTTCACTCATTTATTTACAAACTTGCTCCATTATTCTTGGTTCAGTTAGATGTTTCTCTTTTTTCTGTCTCATGCTGCCCTCAATTCCTTTTTTTGTTTTTTACTCTTAACTTTACTGAGGTATAATTGACATTAAGAGTTGTGAAATACTGAAAGTGAACATTGTGGTGATTTGATGTATGTACACATTGTAAGAGGATTCGCCCGTCGAGATGATTAATACAACAATCAGCTCACATATTTACTTTTTTTAAATGTATTTTTTGGTGAGAACGTTTAAGTTCTATTCTCATAAAATTTCAATTCTACAGCACAGTTTTATGAACTAGAGTCACCATGGTTTACACTGGATCCTCAGAACTTAGTCGTCTTATACCTGAAATTTTGTAGCTTTTTACCAGCCTCCCCCTATTTTTCTCACCCCCAACCCCCCCGGGAACTGCTATTACATTCTGTTTCTGTAAGTTTCACTCTTTTTTTTTTTTATTTTTAATTTGTTGATTCCACACATAAGTGATACCATGCAGTATTTGTCTTTCTCTATCTGGTTTATTTCACTTAGCATAATGCCTTGAGGTCTACGTTGTCCCCAAAGCCAGATTTGCATCTTTCTCAGGACTGAATGGTATACCCTTGTGTGTGTGTGTGTGTGTGTGTGTGTGTGTGTGTGTATCACATCACATCTTCTTTTTTTTAATAGGGAGGTTGAGAGTTATATTTTATTAAAGATTAATGACCATATAGTATTATACTGGTTTCAGATGTACATTACAATGACTCAACAATCCTTTTTCAAAATAAGTTTACTGTCAAATCGGCTTACATAAAACACCCAGTCCTCATCCCAACAAGTGCCCTCCTCAATGCCCATCACCACTTGCCCCAATCCCCCACACCCCATCAACCCTCAGTTTGTTCTCTTGTATTTAAGAGTCTCTTATGGTTTGCCTCCTTCCCTCTCTGTAACTTCTTTTCCCCCACCCTTCCCCCATACATTATGTTTCTCAAGATCCACATATCAGTGAAAACATATGATATCTGTGTTTCTCTGACTGACTTATTTCATTTAACATAATACCCTCCAGTTCCATTCACATTGCTGCAAATGGCACGATTTTATTCTTTCTCATTGCCATGTAGTATTCCATTGTGTATATAAACCACAATTTCTTTATCCATTTGTCAGTTGATGGACATTTAGGCTCTTTCCATAATTTGGCTATTGTTGAAAGTGCTGCTATAAACATTGGGGTACAAGTGCCCCTCTGCATCAGCACTCCTGTATCCCTTGGGTAAATTCCTAGCAGTGTTATTGCTGGGTCATAGGATAGTTCTATTTTTAATTTTTTGAGGAACCTCCACACTGTTTTCCAGAGTGGCTGCACCAGTTCGCTTTCCCACCAAGAGTGCAAGAGGGTTCCTGTTTCTCCACATCCTTGTCAGCATCTAGAGTCGCCTGATTTACTTGTTTTAGCCAATGACTCAACAATTCTATGCATTACTTAGTGCTCATGATGGTAAGTGTGCTCTTTAATCCCCATCACCTATTTCACCCATCTCCCTACTCACCTCCCTTCTGGAGACCACCAGTTTGTTCTCTGTATTTAGGAGTCTGGTTTTTTTGTATATCTCTTTTTCCTTTGCTTGTTTATGTGTTTTGGTTCTTAAATTCCACATGTGAGTGACATCATATGGTATCTGTCTTTGACTTATTTCATTTTACCACAGTTCACTCACTAGGTCCATACACATGGTTGGAAATGGCAGGATCTCATTCTTTCTTATGGCTGAGTAATATTCCATTGTATATATACCACTTCTTCCTTATCCATTCATTAATGGATATGCACTGGGGTGCGTCCATATCTTGCTACTGTGAATAACGCTGCAGGAAGCATGGGGTACAGACGTATCTTCGATACTGTTTTCAGTTTCCTTCAGGTATATACCAGGAAGTAGATTGCTAGATATCATATGGTAGCTCTATTGAATTTTTTGAGGATCCTCCACACTATTTTCCATAGTGGCTACATCCGTTTACATTCCTACCAACAGTGCAGTTTTTGCACTGAAATTCCAATTTGAAGTTAACGTCGCTACACCGATTTTGTTTATTTTGATGCTACGTTAGTGTTTCTTTTGTCATTCCTTTATTTTCAAATATTTTGTGCTCTTTCCTTTAGATTTAGCCTTCAAACTTTCTCGAAGAGGCTCTCTGCTCCAGTGAGGTGAGGCGCCACGCATGCACTGAGGCAGGTGCAACAGGAGAAGCCTCAGAGACACGCGGTTCCAACTGAGGAAGCCTCAGAATCGCAGGCTGAGCCAGGACTTGGTGCAGAGGGCGTGCGCCACCGGGAAACACTCTATTTCCTTCCAGCGCGAGATGCTGCCCAGAGTGGCATCCCCCACCCCATGAACAGGCAAACCTGGAAGGGATATCACTTCATTTGTTTAAAATTTCAAGTCCCAACTACTGCCTCACACACGACACAGCTTTTTTTTTTTTTCTTTTTTTTTAAATAAAGAAAGACTAGAGAAGGTATTATATTACCCCCCTGCTTCCTCGGGTATCTAAAACATACCTGAGACCCCAGGAGTCAGTTACTTATTACATTGCAGCCATGAAGCAGCCTAAGAATCCAAGTTATACAATCATGACCTTTCACCCAACCACGGAAGAATTTAAAGATTTCCCTAGATATATTGCGTACATGGAATCCAAAGGGGCACACCGCGCAGGCCTGGCCAAGGTGATTCCCCCCAAGGAATGGAA
>NW_024421081.1:0-5629 GCF_014898765.1 Herpailurus yagouaroundi
ATATAAATATATATAATATATATTATATATAAATATATATAATATATGTTATATATATACATATATATAATATATATTATATATATAAATATATATAATATATATTATATATATACATATATATTATATATTATATATATAACATATATATAAATATATATAAATATATATAATATATATTATATATAACATATATATAATATATAATACATATAATATATATAATAGTCAGATGTTATTTATGAACACTTACGCAAAAGTTTTGAATTAAAAATTAGCTAAGACAGTGTAACTATATTATAAAAATAACCCAATGACTAAATGGGATTTATTGAAGGAGGGTAATGACAGTTTAAACTAAGAAAATCTGGTAATATAACTTACCTAATTAATAGATCCAAGAAGAAAAGTTGAATGACAATTTTCATAAATGGTGATATGCATTTGACAAAATTCAACACTCAGTCTTGTTTTATTTATTTGTTTGTTTGTTTGTTTGTTTATTTGTTTATTTATTTTATTTGAGAGACAGTACACATGTCTGTGAGCAGGGAGAATGGGACAAAGGGAGAGAGAGAAACTTAAGCAGGCTCCATGCTCAGCATGGGTCTTGATCCCACAACCCTGGGATCATGACCTGAGCTGAAATCAAGAATCAGATGTTCAACGGACTGAGCCACACCCAGGTGCCCCTCAGTCTTGTTCTAAGCACACCCCCATGTAAGAATCAGTGAATAACAATTCCTTAAAATGAAAACATTGTCTCTAGCTAGTTAGCTATTTTAGCCCCAAAGCCAACATTTTACTTAAGGTAGAAATATTTGAGACATTTCCACCAGTAATTAAAATAGAGTTAGAGGTATTAACCAATGCAAAATATTAGAACTGTAAGTGATGGAAGATAAGTGATAAAATTACTTTTTTTTTTTTTAAGTAGGTATGATTAAATACCTGGAAAACCCAAGGAGGAAGCTAGTTAAAGTTTTCTTGTTTTTCCCTCTTACTCTGCCCTAGCAGGGTTCTGTGCAGCCCAGATTTTAATTCTTGCAAGAAGTCAATCAAAATTTTGTTGTTCATCTACAATGAGTAGCAAAAAGGAGAGAACTTAGAGAGCCCAACATTTGGGGATTTTCAATTAGGTAAAAAAAAAATTGTTGGGTATATATTACGCAAACTGAAAGGATAGTCAGCATTGGTTAAGAATTCTTAAAGTCAAGATTTTACAAAAGGTGAGATCTCAGGGTGACTAACTTGGGGTGAGGATAAAGATCATTTAATAAAAGGGAGGAGGTGAAGGAACTGAGTGATCAGTTTGCTGAAGGATGCTAAGGAAACTCTTGTGACCAGGGCACCTGGGTGGCTCAGTGTGTTAAGCTTCTGACTCTTTTTTATGTTTATTTTTATTTTCTTACTGTTTTATTTATTTTTGAGAGACAGAGAGAGACTGAATTGAGCAGGAGACGAGCATAGAGAGAGGGAGACACAGAATCTGAAGCAGGCTCCAGGCTCTGAGCTGTCAGCACAGAGCCAGACACGGGACTTGAACTCATGAACTGCGAGATCATTGCCTGAGCCAAGGGCGGACACTAAACCAACTGAGCCACCCAGGCGCCCCAAACGTCTAACTTGATTTTGGCTCCTGTCATGCATGATCTCACAGTTCTGTGAGATCGAGCCTCGAGTCAGGCTCTGCGCTGTCAGCTTGGGATTTTCTCTCTCTCTCTTTCAAAATAAATAAATACACTTAAGAAGAAAAGAAAAGAAAACTGTTGTGACCTTTTATGCTTTTCTTGTTTACTTCGGTGGTCGCCCACACGCAGCCAGTACAATTGCTCCTGAACAACATGGGTTTGAACTTGGAGAGTCCACTAATACATGGATTCGTTCCGAAAAATACAGTACAGTACTGGAAATGAGTTTGCTCTTCCTTTTAACTCTCTTAATAATATTTTCTTTACCCTAGTTTACTTTATTGTAAGAATTCAGTACATAAAACAAACAACACAAAATACGGGTTAATTGGCTGTTTATGTTATCAGTCAGGCTTCTGGTCAACAGTAGGCTATTAGTAGTTGAGTTCTGAGGGAGTCAAAAGTTATACACAGATTTCAACTGTGTGGGGCATTATCACCCCTAACACCCGAATTGTTCAAAGGTCGGCCGTATTTTAAACTTGCAGCTGTTCCCAGAACTTCCATTTTATCATTCCTCTCATTTTTGGCAGATGACCTTAATCCCTACTTACTGATGAAGTTTCCGAAATGATCCCAGACCTCTCTCCTCTGAACTCCTGTAACACTCAATAACACTTTATTGAGCACAGACAATATGCCAGGAGCCGTAGGCACCAAGCATCAAGGTGAGCGGTTCATTTAATGTACAAAATCACCGTATTGTCATTCTCATCACATAGATGAAGAAATAAAATTATGAAAAAGTTTGATACAATGCTTGAGGTCACCATTTAGTAAATATTAGGGTCAGTATTCAAATCGAGCTTGTCTGCACTTGTCTTACCTTCCCCATGGGAATAAACATCTTTTCAGGAAGGTCTAAGACTTGACTCATTTTTGTGTTCTCCATTAATCCTATCTCAATAACTTCAGCATTGTAGTCACTCAATTCATGTTGATTTGGGTCAAGGATTTGGTGAAATCATCTAGCTAGCTTTCCCTCTTTCCTGACTAAAAGTTTCTCTACATCCTTGTTTCTACCTTTTTTGTGGCTTTCGATTTTAATTCTATCTTGAATTACAGTGAGGAGCCATGGGATTGGATTAGCATATAGCTGATTTAATTAAAACGCTATTATTGGAGGGCACCTGGCTGGCTGAGTCAGCAGAGCATGTGACTCTTGATCTCAGGGTCTTGAGTTCAAGCCCCTCTTTGGGTGTAGAGCTTACTTAAAAAATAAAAATAAAGTAAGTAAAATGTTATTGGCTTATCAGCCCATTCCTTTTCATTTTGAGGATGGCTCCATTAAGAAAGCACTTTATGCGGCTGGGATTGTCTCATTTGAAATCAGGATTTCGGATCAGTGTAAGACAGGTTATATATTATTCTGTTCTTTTTTTCTTGTTAAATATGTGAAATTGGTAGAAAGGAAGAAATTTCTCTGTTACAAGTTTAAAGCTTCTGTTTTTCAGTTGTGGGACCAGCTTTATTTTTACATTGGAAATCTGATAGATAGAGTTTCCATTTCTCCTTGATTAAAAATGAATATATATAGGGGAGCCTGGGTGGCTCAGTCAGTTAAGCATCTGACTCTTGATATGGGCTCAGGTCATGATCTCGCGGTCATGGGATCAAGCCCAACTATGGGCTCAGTGCAGAACGTGCAGGCTGCTTGGGATTCTCTCTCTCCTCCTCTCTCTGCTCCTACCCCATGCATGCTCTTTCTCAAAAAAAAAAAAAATATATATATATATATATATATATATATACACACACACACACACATATATTTAGTTATTGTCTCATGGGTGGTAACTAGTTTTGCTATATTGTCATGTTCAAAGTTTTAAAGACAGATTTTTATCAGGTAAAGTCTTCATTTTATGGGAAACTAAAGGAATAGACCAGAGTTGGACATGAATGATTTTGGAGGATACTGAAGGAGTAGATAAGAACAGTGCTGAGAAGATTCAATTTTCGATGGCACACGTAGAGCCATCAATCCATGCTGCTTCATTGTGAGGTTGCATTCAAGGGGGAAAACATATTTCTGGATCTTAGAAAATGCTCATGTGAAATCAGGATCACATATTATTGGACAGTTGCCTGTTTACTTCCCCACCCTTGTTCTTAGAAACAAACAAATAAAGGTAAAAGAGATTAAGGCAAGAACTATTTACATTTGAAATAGTTTCAAATTTTTAAATCTTTACTTTTTATTTTAGCGATTAAAAACATTTTGGGGGCGTCTGGGTGGCTCAGTCGGTTAAGAGTCCGACTTCAGCTCAGGTCACGATCTCACCTTTCAGGAGTTGGAGCCTTGGGTCGGGCTCTGTGCTGAGAGCTGGGAGCCTGGAGCCTACTTCGGATTCTGTGTCTCTCTTTCTCTGTCCTTCCTCTGTTCGCGCTCTGTCTCTCCCGCCATCTCAGAATAAATAAACATTAAAAAACAATTTAAAAAACATTTAAAAAAATTTATCAAATCTTCAGACTATTGCAGCATGTGGGTTTTTGCATCTTTCCACGTTCAGGTTTCAAACACATATTTTGACCCCAAATAGGTTTTATTTTAGGGGGATGATAACAAACTGAGGTTACTAGCAGTGGAAAAGAACATTTGAGAGTCCGATTGATCTGCTGACAATGGAATTATATTGGAGCTGATTGGATAAAAATGATCTTCTCAATTGCGTCTACCTTCAACAATTGGTTTTGATTGAAATGCCGGTCAAAAAATACCCCATTTCCTTTGTGCAAGAACCTACTGAAAGTAGGGTTTCCATTCCTGAGTGAATTGGCAAGCTGGGAGGTATTCTTACAATTTTAGTTGCTTAAAGAGTTCAAGTGAGAACTGGTGGTGATGTGTGACATATATGAGAGGTTTTATCATTATAGTAATTAATACCAATGTTTATATGATTGTGGTTTCGTGTGGACCCTTCAGCTGTATATATCCAGACAGACCTTGGGATTTGGGACTTCGATGCTTATTAATTTAAAACCATAGTGTCTCAGGACATGGCATATAGAAAGAATCTAAGTGTTTTTTTTAAATTTTTTTTAATGTTTTTATTTATCTTTGAGACAGAGAGGGACAGAGCATGAGGAGGGGAGGGGCAGAGAGAGAGGGAGACACAGAATCCGAAGCAGGCTCCAGGCTCCGAGCTGGCAGCACAGAGCCCGACGCGGGGCTCGAACTCACGGACCGTGAGATCATGACCCGAGCTGAAGTCGGACGATTAACCAAACGATTAACCAACTGAGCCACCCAGGCGCCCCTCTAAGTTTTTTACAATAATGACATTTCATCCTGTAGTGAAAAAAAAAAAAAATTAACTTTACGGAAATAATGTTGCGTCCATGGAATCCAAAGACAGGCACAGAACAGGCCTGGCTAAAGAAATGGAAAACCAGGGTGTCGGATACCGCTGCAATAGCCACTCCTTTCCAGCAGGGGGCGAGGGGGAGGGGAGCGTGTCTACTAAATTTGCCAAATGAACAGGCCCGGCTGAGGGCGCGTTCCGCGGGGGGGGAGTACCGCCAGCTGGCGGGAAAAGTTCAAGTGTCAGATCCAAGCATAAAATTCGGAGCGAAAATATTTGAAGACACCCTTATACATATGACCAAATTGTGGCAGTAGAAATCAATGCTTCTTTACATGATCAAAACGCTGACACCTGGGGACCATCCAGGGCCTGCTGGAGCAAGAGTGCGGCGTGGTCATCGAGGGCGTCAACACGCCCTACCTGTACTTTGGCATGTGGAAGACCACCTTCGCCTGGCACACGGAGGACATGGACCTTTACAGCATCAACTACCTGCACTTCGGGGAGCCCAAAACCTGGTACGCGGTGCCCCCGGAGCACGGCCGGCGCCTGGAGCGCCTGGCCACCGAGCTGTTCCCGGGCGGTGCCCGCGCCTGTGACGCCTTCCTGCGGCACAAGGTGGCTCTCATC
>NW_024421082.1:0-3508 GCF_014898765.1 Herpailurus yagouaroundi
GCAGAAGCCATCAACTTCGCCACCCCGCGATGGATCGATTATGGCAAAGTGGCGTCTCAGTGCAGCTGCGGGGAGGCCAGGGTCACCTTCTCCATGGACGCCTTCGTGCGAATCCTGCAGCCTGAGCGCTATGAGCTGTGGAAGCGCGGGCAGGACCGGGCTGTTGTGGACCACACGGAGCCCACCTCGCCAGAAGAGGGGGAGCTCAGCGCCTGGAGGGTGGCCCAAGCTCCCCGGAGAGCCCTGCTGGGCCTGAGGCACCTCCCACCCCGCCGGGCCACGCGCACCCCTCGGCCTGTGGCCGCTAGTGGTGGGACTGGCCGTCGCACCCCAATGTGCCTGGCCTCCCCACGCTCCTTGCCGGCCCAGAGTTCTTCCTCTGATGCCCAGTCTGGGCTTGTCCCCGCCTGCACTTCCCAGGAGCCTGGCCCCACCCGACCACCGACCCCGATTCCCTCTGCCGGAGATGTTCATCCCTCAATGGGCAGATGTGGTCCTGGTCGTCGTCCTCGGGAACAAGGGGCCCGGGGGCCCAGCATCCAGGCCCGGGCCAAGAGGCGTCTCTCGGTGGGAACAACACACACAGCCCAGTACCCTGAGGCTCTGCCCCTCCCTATGAATGGACTCTTCATGGTCAATCCTGAACCACTGAGCCCCGGACACCAGTTTTATGCTGAAGCTTCTGGGTGCTGTTGTGCCCCTGATCTTCAACCCTTAGGGCCTCCATTGGATCCTGAGAATGCGATGCACCCTGGCCCTTGTCTGCTATCCCTGGACAACATCACAATCAACTTCTCTGACAATGTCCCACTGACTTGCCCCAATGTCACTGGGACTCAGAGAAGATTCCCCAAGGACTCTGATGGGGATTTCAAGGCCCCTGTGAACCTCTCTGAGGTTGTAATGATGGACCACACTTATGCCTTTATGAATCTGACCCCAGCTCCAGTTGCCAGACCTTCCTGCACCCCTGACTGTGATCCTCTGGGTTCAAGTCTGAGGCAGTTGCCCTCTTTGAGCCCTCACCACCTATGGAAGATCTCCAGCCTTTGAGCTCATGACTATTGAAGATTTTGACCAGTATGGCTGTATCTGACCCTCAACCCCAGGAACCACAGACGCTCTCAGGCCCACAACAATTCTGTGCTGGGCCTGTCCCAGGGGTGCTTTATTTTCTAGAAAAGACGCATCCCCAAAGATGCCAGATACTGTCTCCTGCTATGACAACCAGGACGCCCAGGGGCTCCCAACAGCCGTTGTAGTACGTTGTAGTACTTCTCAGGGAATCTCAGCTCACTCCTGAGCATGAAAAGGTCTTTGGTCTGTGCGTTGGCCTAGATGTCATGGTGCTGCTTGTTTGTGATATCGCCCTAAGGATATTTCGCCCACAGTAATTTGGGGCAACATTGGGTGATGCTGAGAATCGGAGCCCTTTCATCCCCATATTGTATCTGGGCCTCTGAATCATGATGCTGGCTTCCACTGGACATGCTTCATGCCACTGCTCATGTTGAAACTAGACCTAATTGAGTCTGTCAGCCAATTCTGCCTCAGGGATCTTTGTAACTTTATTTTCTTAAAGTTGCATCTGCAAAGCAAGGAAAGTCTAAAATCCTTAACATATATTTTCAGTATCAAGATTATTTATGAGATACCTTCTTAAAAACAAGACAACAGGTCCTAAATGGAGTGTCTTATGCTAAACGCCATGTCACTAAACAGAGACTTCATTTGTGTTTAAATGGAGAAATGGAGGCTTCATCCAGTTAATCAGGAATCCTCTGATCAGTATCAGTTAGGTTATCTGCTGATAGACTCCTTCCATCCTCTAAAGGAATGTAACCCCCATAATCAATTCAATTTTTTTTGCCTAGTATAATTTCCTTCTTCCTCTTCCTTTCTGCCTATAAAAGTCTTTCATTTTGGAGCTCCTTTCTATTGGCTAGATCGGACGCTGCCTGATTCGAATTGATTTTTTGCTCAAATAAACTTTTACAATTTTTACTCTGCCTCCAGTTTTCTTGGAACAGTCTGAAACAAGAGTGTCTAGAAGAGTTAATAGTGAAAGAACAAGCAAAACAATACCAAGTACAATACAAACAGAAAATAGGGGTCATGGATCTTTGTATCAGACAGATTAGACTCAAGGGCAAAAGGTACACAGAAAAGCTTTTTATGATGCCTATGGCTAAATTTCACCCAGAAAATACAGCAGTCATGAATATCCATGCAACTTTGACAAAGTATAAATTACTTTCTAGATGAAAGGTAAATTTAAAAACATAGCTTAAAAAAAAGTTGAGAGAATCGCATTAAAATACGAGAATTTAAGTTACCATAGTTATAATTTATAATAATAATAATAATAATTTATAATAATAGACATTTGGTCTTCATCCCTGCCTCTGGTATAGAGCTCCTAAAACCCTTGGAATCTCCTACGAAATACGAGTGATAAGGTGTCTTTTGTTGTGTTAATGATGCAATTTTTGGAAAGTCCCAAGTCATCTTAATGTGACTGACCAGAGGAATCAACCTTGTGAATGGATGGTTGGAACTTTCACTCCCACAGCCTTGACCTCCAAGGGAGGGGAAGAGAGACTGGAGGTTGAGTCAATCGCCAATGGCCAATGATTTAACCATTCAGGCTTATGTAATGAAGCCTCCCTAAAAGCCTGAGCAGAGTGGGTTTGGAGAGCTCCTAAGTCCGTGAACACCTTGGGGTGCTGGGAGAGCCGTGCGCCTGGAGAGGGCCAGGAAACTCTGCACACGTTCCCTCTACCTTGCCCTGTGCATCTTTTCCCTCCGGGTCTTTCTGAGTCCTATCCTTTCATAAAAAATGAAGATCTAGTAAGTAAAATGTTTTCTGAGTTCTGTTAGCCATTCTAGTGAATTAGTCAAACTGAAGAAAGGGGTTGAGGCAGCCTCTGATTTATAGCCAATTGGTCAGAAGAATAGGCAAGTACGGGGTGGGGTGCAAGGGTTGGGGGTGGGGGAGCGTGGCAGTCTTGACCCTTTAACCTGTAGGGTCTGACACTATCTCCAGGTAGTTTCAGAAATGAGCTGAATTCTCAGACATGGTAGTGTTCTGAGCATTGGTGGTGGTGCTGGTGTGGGGAAACTGGAACACATATTGTAATTGGATGTTCAGGACCCCTTACTTAGTGCAAGACAGAAAAAATGGACAAACTTAATGACGTTGAAAACTTAACATTAACAATAAAGGCAGACTTATGAACCTGGTAATAGACAATACTTGCTTTTGTGAGGTGCCAATGGATCAATCGCAAAAACTGACATATATTAGTGTGAAAAAAATCAATAAATTCCCTAAACAAAGAAAAAAAATCAAACAGTAATTATCATGCAATAAAACTAGAAATTAATTAAAAAAATTTTTTTAATGTTTATTTATTTTTGAAAGAGAGAGAGACAGAGCACGAGTGGGGTAGTCAGATATAATATATAAATATATATAATATATATTATATATAAATATATATAATAT
>NW_024421083.1:0-5698 GCF_014898765.1 Herpailurus yagouaroundi
AAAAAAAGACAACGTTTTCTTGGATTGTTAGTTTGCACTTGGTAAGAAAACATAAATCTTGTTTTCTCTTTTGTTTTGCTTGCCCAGAAAACCAAAGGTTCCCTGTTTTGCCTTTAGCAGGTCTTTGGTTTGTTAAGAAAGTTAGAACATCACAATGTTAAAGGAGCTAAGTTTTACTAACAAGTATAGTACCCTATCTATTGGCCTTTGGAATCCTTGTCACCTTGGTTAAATAAATAAGTTTAAGTTGTATAATGATCCATAATCCTATTTAGGCATGAACATTAAAACTTTCCCAAGATTTCAATAGTAAATGAAGTCTTTTTTGACCAAGTAGGCTTGTTTATTTGATATGTTAAGATACTTGGAATGCACAAACAAATAACGATAAACTTAAGCTCGTATTGCTTGGGCCAATGCTATAACGGTTCATATAGGGACAAAGATAGATAGAGACAGATATAGATATGAAATTCCTGAAGTTTTAATATCCCTTGATATTCTGATTATCGAAGTGTTCTATGTCACAGAAATAACTGAATTTTCTTGTCAGCTGTATTATGGTCTTTTGTCATTTGCAAAATGTGTTTCATCTTCAAGCGAATTCATGCAAAGGACTTCTTTTTAAACAAATGCAGGTTTTTGATAGCTTTAAAATCATAAAACTGGGGTACCTGAGTGACTCAGTCAGTTAAGCATCACACTCGATTTTGGCTCAGGTCACCATCTCATGGTTTATGAGACTGAGCCCCTTGTCGGGCTCTACACTGACAGTGTGGAGCCTGCTTGGGATTCTCCTTCTCCCTCTCCCTTCCCCTCTCATGCTGCCTCTGTCTCTCTCAAACAAATAAATAAACTTAAAAAAAATCATAAAGCTGCAATGGGTAAGAATTTCCAGAACTAACGAAAGCTACATTCAAACTGAGCAAGAATTAGTAACATGGAACTAAATGAACTGAAGAAAATGATTATAATTTTCGTGACTCTTGTTGGAAATGTTACTTGTTCTCTGATGTTTGCTCTGCCAGATTAAGGAAACTCTCTTAACAGGAGTCTCTATGACTTACAGAAACATGGTAAAACATTCATTTGTGAAAAACGATGCATCTAACTTTCCTCTCTACCTCAACCTTCTGAAATTCAAAAGTTCTTTCTTACAAGGTAATTACAGTTGTTTTCCTAAGTTCACTAAGAATCTGTTCTCCTTGTAACAGGACACTATTGAAAGTATTGGTTATTTTACCAAAGCTTTGACTGGAATGTCATATTTCAGAGGGACATACATAGACTCAGATATGACCATACAGCTTTAAGGAACTGAGGTTGCCTTTATGAAACATAAAGCCAGGGGACGCCTGGATGGCACAGTCAGTTAAGCGTCTGACTTCAGCTCAGGTCGTGACCTCATAGTTCGTGAGTTCAAGCCCCGTATCAGACTCTGCACTGATAGCACAAAGCCTGCTAAGATCCTTTGTCACCCATTCTCTGACCCTCCCCCACTCATCCCCCTCTCTCTTTCTCTCTCCAAAATAAACACACATTTAAAGAAATGAAAAGTAAGCCAGGAAAGCCCTTTGGAACTGTTGGCCTGATACCTTGCTTACAGGTTTCCCAGCAGCCTCACCAGGAGAGTCAGGAATATCACTTCCCAGGAGGTACAGGGACCTCAGGATATTTGGGGGACCTTGAGAAGAGGAATTCACCCACACCTACAGGTATTGCAGGCATGTGTGATGGCAAGTATTTGGCTTGGCTTCTGGCCTGGCTCGGACAAGTTTTCTCCCACTTGCCCATGATTCCTCATAATTAGGATATTGTTGAAGTTAGACATCAAACAAAGAGGGCTTCTTGATGGTTTGATCCCTTAGCCATATATGCCCCAGGGGCCACCTCTATTGATATAAAATTACAAATAGAGGCTTTAGCCAAGCATAAACTATTCATCTTTAAACAGACGCAGCTCAGGGGCGCCTGGGTGGTGCAGTCGGTTAAGCGTCCGACTTCAGCCAGGTCACGATCTCGCGGTCTGTGAGTTCGAGCGCCGCGCCAGGCTCTGAGCTGATGGCTCAGAGCCTGGAGCCTGTTTCCGATTCTGTGTCTCCCTCTCTCTCTGCCCCTCCCCCGTTCATGCTCTGTCTCTCTCTGTCCCAAAAATAAATAAAAAACGTTGAAAAAAAATTTAAAAAAAATAAAAATAAAAAGTGGTCCTCCAAAACCGAATGGCCCTTGGTATCTTAACTGCAGCCCAAGGAGGCACCTATGCTTCATGAAAGCAGAGTGCTATGTATGCACTCCAGGTTATCCAGAAATATTACTCCAGAACTATGGCAGGGTTACCAACTGACATGTGTACTCAAATTAAGGCTATGCAAAAATACTTCCCTCTCTAAAAGATTGGTTAAGCCCTGCTTCTCAGGACGACTGGGGTCAACGATAAAGTGTCTCTTTGTTGGACTTCTCATTCTTATAGCCATATTAATACTCATACGTTGCCTTTTCCAAAGTTTCTCTGCTTGGTGCCAAGACTCCAGCACTACAATAACTTCAGGTTGACAAATGGTCCTTACCACCACACACATACTTCTTTGGGATCCACATTGGACTCAGCTGCCTCCACTTTTCCTAAATCCCCTATACATTCCTGACTAATCAATGTTGACCCATGACGTAGGGACATCTCTACATCTCTATTCGGCAAGAAGAAGTTACAGAAGATGAGGCCTTCCCCCTGCCTTCAACAACCTTAAAGATTTAAGGTTCAGAATTGTTCAGGGGGCGGCGGGGGGCGAGGTGCCTGGGTCTCTCAGTCAGTTAAGACTCTGACACTTGAGTTCAGCTGAGGTCATGATCTCATGGCTTGTGAGTTCAACCCCACATCGGGCTCAGCAATATGAGAGTGGATCCTGCTTGGGATTCTCTCTCTCCCTCCCTCTCTGCCCCTCCCCTGCTCACTCTATATTTCTCTCAAAGTAAAGAAACTTAAAAAAATTATTCATGGGGGAAATGAGGAGGAGCACAAAGGCAAGAGAATCATAGTCAAGATTAAATTCTCTCACAATCTGCAGCACACTGAAAAGTCTCTGAGACATGCAGAGTGAGACCCTGCTCAAGGCACTAATGGCACTAAATATTGATGATTGGCTAGAGACTGAAAGCAACCCTGTCTTCACAACAGCCAGACCTCCAGGATCCCATGAGTCTTCTTTAACATGCACAAATCCCTTTAGAGATAGGTTACCTCTAGCCTCTCCACCCCCCAAACTTAAAAGTATACAGTTAATTGCTCCTCACTTTCCCAGTGCAGCTCTTCCTTCCAACCGGTCCTGTCCCCATGCTGAAAGGAAAACACCTCTTCGCACCATAAAACGTAACAAGAATTCATTCTTGACCATTGGGCTTGATGATCCTGCATCCCCGTAGGTGGTGAGGTTAATGTGCACAGGTGCTCAGTACATGGCTTTCTCTTGTCCTCACCACAGTTATGGACACAGGGATGTACATGGAAGGACACCATTTTACTGAAGCAAACCAGTCTAGGTCACACAGCTGGGAAGCAGCACAGCTGGATCTCAAACTCTTGGCTCCTGGTCCTGCCCCTAGGAGCCACAAAGGGCTCCCCAGATGGGAAGCTGACACTGGCTTTGGGGACACTACCTCGCCTCCATGAATCATCTCACCTTTTCAAGGCCCCCAACTCTGTCCACTGCTGCATCTTCCCCTGCTCTCTGCTCCACTAATAACTGGGGTGACCCTGGCCACCTGCTAGGCCCTCCCTGCCCAGAACACCTGGGGCCGTCAACCATCTGGGTGTTGTCCCAGGGCTCCCAGGAGAGAAGCTAATGAACTATTTCTCTTAAAATGCTCTCCTCCCTGTGCTGATTCATAGGGGCACATGTATAGCAGCACTTTCAATAATAATTTTAACAAATTATGGAAAGAGCCTAAATGTCCATCAACTGATGAATAAAGAAGATGTGGTATATATATATATACAATGGAATACTAGTTGGCATTGACAAAGAATAAAATCCTGCCATTTGTAACAATGTGGGTGGAACTGGAGTGTATTATGTCAAGTGAAATAAGTCAGTCAGAAAAAGATATCAAACGTTTTCACTCATATGTGGAACTTGAGAAACTTAATGGAGGACCATGGGGGGAGGGAAGGGGAAAATGTAGTTTTGAATAGAAGGGAAGGCAAAGTATAAGAGACTCTTGAATGCAGAGAACTGAGGGTTGATGCGGGGGTGGGGGGAAATGAGTGATGGGCATCGAGGAGGGCACTTGTTGGGATGAGCACTGGGTGTTGTATGTAAACGATGAATCACGGAATCTGCCCCCAAAACAAAGAGCACGCTATATACACTCTATGTTCGCTAACTTGACAATAATTTCAAAAAAAAAAAAAAAAGTCAACTATGAATATCAGCAGCCAGACAGTTGCCAGATGTTTCAAGAATACCCACGAGGGAGGATGTTTACATTCATGCCAGTATGGCTTGTCTTTTGTGTGTTCGATACCCATGATCATTGTGCTGACAGCCCCTGCTCTCTTTCAGACAGTGGCCACTCAAAGACATGTACATTTCCCACCAGCACGCATTTTAGTGACCTCACTTCTGAGAGCTGAAGAAACAAATGTTACACATTTTGGAGGCTACTTTCTAGAGTGGTTCATTCGCACAAAATTAAAGCTTCGTATGTGAATTCGTGTGAATTGCATTGTGGGTGTATTTGCTCCTACAGTGCTGGTTAGTCTAGTTTTTTGTAAAATGATATGTGTTCTTTTGGGGACCATATCCAGGACTTTAGCATTCTTTTAGAAATAATTTTCATAGTTCTTATTGATTGATTTAGGTGCAATACTGTGAAATAGGAATGTGAATTCCTTTCATTGGCCACTTGGAGCTGTGTATTCAAGGAACTTAAAATCTCCTAGATGTCATCAGCATAGAGAAGATCACCTGATTAGGCAAATCTTTATTTACTTCAGAAATCTGACACTTCGAGCTGTGATTCAGAATCAAAGTAAACATTGAAAGAAAACCTCAATGTTTTTAGAAAGTGAACTAGAAGTATATTTTGGGGGGGGGAATAACAATCCCATGTTTATAATAGTCACTACTCCTCTAAGTCCCTATCTGTAAACATCTATCCATATAACATTATCAGTTGTATCTCTAGTACATTTTTTATTGTTACTTTCTCCCATTCTTCCATAAATTTTGGGCATATTTTTGGAGATATTCCAAAGGAGTTTCTTTAGATACTTTACGAATGTACAACAGAAGTCATTGACTTCTTATGTTTAATATTACTGAGTATTCTATTTTAACCTGGTTTATAAATACTTAATTTATGTTAACTACTTGAAAAATATTAGAATTTGCCTGCCTACCTTCCTACCTTCCTTCCTTCCTTCCTCCTTCCTTTTTTCTTTATTTCAGGATTTAAAAATAATCCCAGTTCTAAACTTCAGTGTGGAACCTGGGTTTAAAAAGAAAAAGTCAGGGAAATGACGATTTAGTGCATTTTTAAAAAATGTCTGCATTATCAGTTTTCAAAATTGCATAGGTTCAATGTTCATTTAGGAAAATGTAAATCGATTTGGGGGTCAAAAATAAGCTATATACATTGTGCGTTTTAACGGAAATGTTTGTGAAGTATCATGACTTAAATAGGAAATTCTAATTTTTTC
>NW_024421084.1:0-3539 GCF_014898765.1 Herpailurus yagouaroundi
CATAATTCCATTTTCATTCATGATTTTATCTATTTGGGTCATCTCCCGTTTCTTTTTGAGAAGCCTGGCTAGAGGTTTGTCAATTTTGTTTATTTTTTCAAAAAACCAACTCTTGGTTTCGTTGATCTGCTCTACAGTTTTTTTAGATTCTATATTGTTTATTTCTGCTCTGATCTTTATTATTTCTCTTCTTCTGCTGGGTTTAGGCTGCCTTTGCTGTTCTGCTTCTAGTTCCTTTAGGTGTGCTGTTAGATTTTGTATTTGGGATTTTTCTTGTTTCTTGAGATAGGCCTGGATTGCAATGTATTTTCCTCTCAGGACTGCCTTCGCTGCGTCCCAAAGCGTTTGGATTGTTGTATTTTCATTTTCGTTTGTTTCCATATATTTTTTAATTTCTTCTCGAATTGCCTGGTTGACCCACTCATTCGTTAGTAGGGTGTTCTTTAACCTCCATGCTTTTGGAGGTTTTCCAGTCTTTTTTCTGTGGTTGATTTCAAGCTTCATAGCATTGTGGTCTGAAAGTATGCATGGTATGATTTCAATTCTTGTAAACTTATGAAGGGCTGTTTTGTGACCCAGTATATGATCTATCTTGGAGAATGTTCCATGTGCACTCGAGAAGAAAGTATATTCTGTTGCTTTGGGATGCAGAGTTCTAAATATATCTGTCAAGTCCATCTGATCCAATGTCTCATTCAGGGCCCTTTTTTCTTTATTGACCGTGTGTCTAGATGATCTATCCATTTCTGTAAGTGGGGTGTTAAAGTCCGCTGCAATTACCACATTCTTATCAATAAGGTTGCTTGTGTTTATGAGTAATTGTTTTATATGTTTGGGCGCTCCGGTATTCGGCGCATAGACATTTATAATTGTTAGCTCTTCCTGATGGATAGACCCTGTCACTATTATATAATGTCCTTCTTCATCTCTTGTTACAGCCTTTAATTTAAAGTCTAGTTTGTCGGATATAAGTATGGCTACTCCAGCTTTCTTTTGGCTTCCAGTAGCATGATAAATAGTTCTCCATCCCCTCACTCTCAATCTAAAGATGTCCTCAGGTCTAAAATGAGTCTCTTGTAGACAGCAAATAGATGGGTCTTGTTTTTTTATCCATTCTGATACCCTCTGTCTTTTGGTTGGCGCATTTAATCCATTTACATTCAGTGTTATTATAGAAAGATATGGGTTTAGAGTCATTGTGATGTCTGTATGTTTTATGCTTGTAGTGACGTCTCTGGTACTTTGTCTCCCAGGGTCCCCCTTAGGATCTCTTGTAGGGCTGGTTTAGTGGTGACAAATTCCTTCAGTTTTTGTTTGTTTGGGAAGACCTTTATCTCTCCTTCTATTCTAAATGACAGGCTTGCTGGATAAAGGATTCTCGGCTGCATATTTTTTCTGTCTAGCAAACTGAAAATCTCGTGCCAACTCTTTCTGGCCTGCCAAGTTTCAAAAGAGAGATCAGTCACGAGTCTTATAGGTCTCCCTTTATATGTGAGGGCACGTTTACCCCTTGCTGCTTTCAGAATTTTCTCTTTATCCTTGTATTTTGCCAATTTCACTATGATATGTCGTGCAGAAGATCGATTCAAGTTACGTCTGAAGGGAGTTCTCTGTGCCTCTTGGATTTCAATGCCTTTTTCCTTCCCCAGTTCAGGGAAGTTCTCAGCTATTATTTCTTCAAGTACCCCTTCAGCACCTTTCCCTCTCTCTTCCTCCTCTGGGATACCAATGATGCGTATATTATTTCTTTTTAGTGTATCACTTAGTTCTCTAATTTTCCCCTCATACTCCTGGATTTTTTTATCTCTCTTTTTCTCAGCTTCCTCTTTTCCATAACTTTATCTTCTAGTTCACCTATTCTCTCCTCTGCCTCTTCAATCCGAGCCGTCGTGGTTTCCATTTTGTTTTGCATTTCGTTTAAAGCGTTTTTCAGCTCCTCGTGACTGCTCCTTAGTCCCTTGATCTCTGTAGCAAGAGATGCTCTGCTGTCCTCTATACTGTTTTCAAGCCCAGCGATTAATTTTATGACTATTATTCTAAATTCACTTTCTGTTATATTATTTAAATCCTTTTTGATCAGTTCATTAGCTGTTGTTATTTCCTGGAGATTCTTCTGAGGGGAATTCTTCCGTTTGGTCATTTTGGGTAGTCCCTGGGGTGGTGCAGACCTGCAGGGCACTTCCCCTGTGCTGTGGTGTATAACTGGAGCTGCTGGGCAGAGCTGCAGTCAGACCTGATGTCTGCCCCCAGCCCACTGCTGGGGCCACAGTCAGACTGGTGTGTGCCTTCTCTTCCCCTCTCCTAGGGGCGGGATTCACTGTGGGGTGGCGTGGCCCCTCTGGGCTACTTGCACACTGCTAGGCTTGTGGTGCTGGGGATCTGGCATATTAGCTGGGGTGGGTAGGCAAGGTGCACGGGGGCAGGAGGGGCAGGCTTAGCTCACTTCTCCTTAGGTGATCCACTTCACGAGGGGTCCTGTGGCAGCTGGAGGGAGTCAGACCCGCTGCCGGAGTTGTGGCTCCGCAGAAGCTCAGCGTTGGGTATTTGCGCTGAGCGAGGAAGTTCCCTGGCAGTAACTGGTTCCCTTTGGGATTTTGGCTGGGGATGGGCGAGGGAGATGGCGCTAGTGACCGCCTTTGTTCCCCAACAAACTGAGCTCTGTCGTCCCGGGGCTCAGCCACTCTCCCTCCCTTTGTACTCCAGCCTTCCTGCTTTCTGAGCAGAGTTGTTAACTTATGACCTCCCAGATGCTAAGTCCCGCTCGCTGTCAGAACACACTCTGTCTGGCCCCTCCGCTTTTGCAAGCCAGACTGGGAGTCTCTGCTTGGCCGGCGGGCTGCCCCTCCGCTCCGGCTCCCTCCCGCCAGTCCGTGCAGCGCACACGGCCTCTCCGCCCTTCCTACCCTCTTCCGTGGGCCTCTCGTCTGCGCTGGGCTCTGGATACTCTGTTCTGCTTGTCTTCTGGTGGTTTTCTGGGTTAGTTACGCAGGTGTAGGTGGAATCTAAGTGATCAGCAGGACGCGTGGTGAGCCCAGTGTCCTCTGACGCTGCCATCTTCCCCCACTGCTTTGCCTTTCTAGCCTTCTACATGTGGGTACAAGCAAGAAATGCTAGTCTCCCAAGAGGCCTCTTTTGTAACCCCCAAATGGTGTTCATGAACTTAATTACTTACCTAGAGTAGTACTAAGTTACCTGTCTTTCTTACCATCTCTGCTTCTCTTCCTGGGTGCTTTTGTCTGTCTAATGTTGGTGAGTACAAGATTTTAGTTAGATCAGCAGTGGATTCCCCCTGGAGCTACTGCTTATTCACTACTTTGCACTTTTCATAGCAGCCTTCCTTTTCAGGTTGTACTGCATTCATTTTTCACCTTCATAAATGCTTCTACTTATGTGGCTCTTTCCAGAATTGCTAAAGACCCTTGTTATTTATTGGAAAAGGATACACACACACACACACACACATATACACACACATATACACATATATGTGTATGTATGTATGTGTGTGTGTATGTGTGTGTGTGTGTGTGTGTGTGTGT
>NW_024421084.1:3639-13298 GCF_014898765.1 Herpailurus yagouaroundi
GGGTTCTTCCAGCTTTCTTCCTTTTTCAGATCCATGATGGACTTAGAAGACCACCCACTGTGTCATGGTCTTCCTATTTCC
Organism: Herpailurus yagouaroundi; assembly: GCF_014898765.1. Lineage (NCBI taxonomy): Eukaryota > Metazoa > Chordata > Mammalia > Carnivora > Felidae > Herpailurus > Herpailurus yagouaroundi. The sequence goes on from NW_024421084.1 coordinate 3,721, forward strand.
CACTCTGGAGCTTTACTTTTTAGTCAGGAAACAGCAGAGAGGAACCACCCATTTATCTTCAAAGAAGGGTGGAGTACAGTATCCCCTTGATTCCTCAGCACTGAAGCCTTCTCCATGGGGAAAGACATTGGTCCCATTGTCTTTGGGGATCTTGTCTTTCAGGAAGCCACAGTATACATCTATTTGCCCAATCATCCTGACAGCCTGACCATTCTGAAATAGGGAAATGAACTTTTTCTCCTATATTTAGCTTTGTCCTATGCTTTCTGGCCTCCAGGTAAGCATGTAGGTCACCTGGGGCCATTTGAAAAACATAGTCCCCTCAATCCCTGAACAGCTCCAGAGAAATGGGTTACAGATATGCACAGAGAGTTTAATTCATCAACTTCTTGAAAACATCAGTCCTTTTACAACTTAACTCAGTAACTTCTGCTATTTTTTTTTTAATATGAAGAAATACATTTTCTGATAAAGAATTGTTTGGAATCGTCTGAAACCTATGAAAAGTGTTTGAGTGAAGAGAGAGGTTCTGAGTTAGTTTGCAGATTGTTGGGGCACAGTTCTCTCTGATGACTATCTAACTGTTGGATTCTCAACAATGTCTGCTTCTTAAAAATTGTAGTGATATACCCTCTAAGACTCAGGATGATGATTTCAATAATTGTCTCTAACAGAGAGCACTTCTGAGGAATGAGTGATTATGAATTCTAAGTCTTAGAACTAAAAATATATGATCAAAATAGATTTTATTTCAACTACTATAAGCAATATTTTTATGGATTGTATTATTCTTTACTCATTTAAGAGTGTGTTTAAGTCTGTAATACCAACACTAGTGGGGATGGATAGTAACATTGACCACCCAAAATAATGACTTATTTTAAAATCAATGACATGCTTTCTAGCAGAGTAGGGGACCTAACCTATCTATTTATCTTTTGTTTGGGCTAACATTAAAACAATTTACAATCCTTGAACTTATGCTAATGAGTTCTAAAGTAAAGGATGTGTAGGTGTTTTGTATTTGTAACTCATGAGGGTCCTCGAATTTTTCCCAGGTCTAGACCCTTACCTATCCCCATCTTTCCCATACAACTTTGACCATCAACCATCCTCTCATTGCTCTTGCATCTTTGGTTTTTACTTTCCATTGATCCTTTCCTCTAAGCTTATGAATATACACACACCGACATCCCCAACTCTAAAACATTACACACACTAATTCTTTTGAACCTGATTTCCTTTCACGGTGTTTCAACTATCTCATTTCTTTAACTGTTAATACTTTTGAGATCATGATATATACTATCTACCTTCACTTATTTGTATTTTACTCACTTTCCAAGCATTTAAAACTTGTGTTTGCCTTTACTTCTATGTTAGTTTCCTATGGCTACTATAACAAATCCCCACAAACTTGGTGACTTAAAACAGCACAAATTTATTCTCTTACAGTTCTCGAAGATGGTGTTCCAAAATCAGGATCACTGGGCTGAAACCAAGGTGTTGGCAGTAACATACTCCCTCTAGGGACTCTAGGGAAGAATCTGTTTCATTGTGTTTTCCAGCCTCTAGAACTGTATTCTTGGCCTTTTTCATCTCTTAGTGACCATCTGTATTCTTTGGCTCATGGCCCCTTCCTCCATCTTCAAAACTCAGTGTAGCATCTTCACATCTTTCTCTCCACTGATGTCACTGCATTATGTTCTCTCTTCTATATCAGCCCTCCTTCTACCTCCCTTCTTTAAAGACACTTCTGATTACATTTAGGCCCCACCCAAATAACCTAGGATAATCTTATCACTTAAAAATCCTTAACAATCTGGAATTTTGGGAGGCCATTATTCAGCCTACCACATCTTCCAAGAAATAAGTTCATCAGATTCCTAATCACAAACCTGATGGCATTAGTCATCCTTTTTTTTTTTTTTTAACCTCTGTGTAGGAATTAACAGGGACTGTAGCTTCTTGAAACACCCCTATGTCTAGCTTCTGTGTCAATACTTCTGTTTCTCTGACAATTATGTTATGTCCTTCTCTTACTCTCACTTCTAAATGTAGGTTTTCCTAAATATTCTCTCCTTAATTTCTCCTTTCTTGCTTTCTGTACTACCTTCCTTGACCATTTATCCACATACATGACTTTTTTAATCTTCATAAACTGTCTAGATACTCTTCAGGGTTCTGGCTCCCATTTCTAGGTGCTTGCTGGACTTCTTTTAGACAGGTAAACTTGAGGTTTAGTAATGAGACTGAATTCATTACCCAGCTCTCTAAACATCTTCTGCCTCCTTAAATAGCATTGCGGTTAATGACTCCAACATTCAGAAGATACCAAAACCTCTTTATCTTGATTTGTCTTGGTCACTACCTTATTTCACATCCTAATTGCTTTTGATCTGAGCTATATCAGTAATTTCCTAACAGATTTTCCTCCTTGTGATTTTAGCCATTCTTTACTTCTAGAATCAGCCTTCTAAAGCCTGGCTGCAATGTGTAAATTTTGCATTAAAAATTCTCAATGCTCTCTCCTTCTCCCTATCAGCATATTCTGATTAAAAACCAGATTTATGACCTTCAAGGCTCTCTCCAACTTGATTTCAAGTGTAACTTATAAACATACCCCCCACTTTTGTACTCACCTTACGTCCTGCCACAACTTGCCAAATCTGGAGAGTTGATGTCTCTGGTGCTACTGCTTATTCTATTATATCCATTTCCTCATTTTTCTTTATGAAAATCTTACAGTGCAGACCTCCAGGCAAAACATAATATGCATGATAGTATGCTTTAAATTTAAATAATTATTCAATATTCTCCTTGTTTTGCCTTTGCAGAGAACTAGTATTCTTTGATGGATTTCAGTAAGTAATGCCCTTATCAAAATTGGAGGTCCTGTATGACTTTTCTATTAGTGAAGAGATGGTACCACTTAACTAAAGGCCTAGTTTAAGTCATTCATTTTTTCATTCATTCTTTATTTTATGCAGTAATTCTACAACTCTTTATTGAATACCTACTATGTGCTGGACACTCTTCTAGGCACTGGGGGATAAAACAAGCAAAGTTAACAAGGTGTCTGCCTTTCTGGAGCTTACAGATTAGTGAGGAAACGGTACTAATGGAATACAGCAAAATAAAAATCAATGATGTCTGTGCCAAGAACTAAGAAGAGGTGCCCACTTTTACTGTAGTGTATTAGTGGAGTGCTGGCCTAGTCTGGGGGTTCATAAAAGGAATCACTGAGGAAATAATGAATGACTAGCAAAGAGGAGGAAAGCATTCTCAAATGCCTTTATCTACAATTTATTATTTTTTTAGTTTAAGGTTTTTGTTTAAATTCCAGTTAGTTAACATACAATGTAATACTAGTTTCAGGTATAGAATTTAGTGATTCTTCACTTACATACAATGCCCAGTGCTCATCACAGTGTCCTCCTTAATCCCATCACCCATTTAACCCATCCCCCAGGCTACCTACCCTCCAGAAACCCTCACTTTTTTCTCTATAGTTAAGAGTCTGTTTTATGGTGTGTCTTTTTTTTTTTCACCCTATGTTCATCTGTTTTGTTTCTTAATTTCCACATATGAGTGAAATCATATGGCATTTGTCTTTATCTGACTAACTTTGCTTAGCATAATGCTCTCTAGTTCCACCCACGTTATTGCAAATAGCAAGATTTCATTCCTTTTTGTGACTAAGTAATATTCCATTGTGTATATACCACATATTCTTTGTCCATTCATCATTTGATGGACCTTTGGGCTCTTTTCATAATTTGGCTATTGTTGGTAATGCTGCTAAAAACATTGGGATGCATATATCCCTTTGAATCAGTATTTTTGTATCCTTTGGATAAACACCTAGTAATGCAATTGCTGGATCGTAGGGCAGTTATATTTTTAACTTTTCAGGAACTTCCATACTGTTTTCCAGAGTGGCTACACCAGTTTGCATTCCCACAAACAGTGTAAGGGGGTCCCCGTTCTCCACACCCTTGCCAACATCTGTTGTTTCCCGTGTTGTTAATTTTAGCCATTCTGACAAGTGAGAGGTGATATCTTGTAGTATTGATTTGTATTTCCCTGTTGATGAGTGATGTTGAGCAACTTTTCCTGTGTCTGTTAGCGTTTTGTATGACTTCTTTGGGAAAATTTCTATTCATATCTTCTTCTCATTTCTTAACTCAGTTATTTGTTTTTTGGGTGTTGACTTTTATAAGCTCTTTATATATTTTGAATATTAACCCTTTATCAGATATATCGTTTACAAATATCTTCTCCCATTCTGTAGGCTGCCTTTTAGTTTTATTGATTGTTTCCTTCACTGTGGAGAAGATTTTTATCTTGAAGTCTTGATACTTTATTTTTCCTTTTGTTTCCCTTGCCTCTGGTGATGTGTCTGGTAAGAAGTTGCTTCAGCCAAGGTCCAAGAGTTTGCTGCATGTGTTCTCCTCTAGGATTTTGATGTTTTCCTGTCTCACACTTAGGTCTTTCATTCATTTTGAATTTATTTTTGTGTATGGTGTAAGAAAGTGGTCCAGTTTCATTCTTCTGCATGTTGTGGTTCAGTTTCCCAACATCTTTGTTGAAGATGCCATCTTTTTTCCATTGGATATTCTTTCCTGCTTTGTCAAAGATTAGTTGCCCATATAGTTGTGGATCCATTTCTGGGTTTTCTATTATTTTCCAAAGATCTGTGTGTCTGTTTCTGTGCCAGTACCATACTGTCTTGATCACTATATTACAACTTTGTAATATAATTTGAATTCTGGAATTGTGATGCCTCCAGTTTATTTTTTTCTTTCGTTCTTTATTAATGTTTGTTTATTTTGAGAGAGAGTGTGTGAAAAGAGAGAGACAGATAGACAGACAGAGGAACTGAAGGGGGCCTTGAGCTAACAGCGGAAAGCCCAATGCGAGGCTCAAACCCGTGAACTGTGGGATCATAACCTATGTTGAAATCAGACGCTTAACCAAGTGAGACACCCAGGTGCCCATCTAGATTCTTTTTCTTTTTCAAGATTCTTTTAGCTATTCAGGATCTTTTGTAGTTCCATACAAATTTTAGGATTGATTGTACTAACTCTGTGAAAAATTCTGGTTGTATTTTGATAGGGATAACATTAAATGTGTGGATTGCTTTGGGTAGTATAGACACTTTAACAATTGATATTCTTCTGATCCATGAACATGGAATGTTTTGTCATTTCTTTGTGTCATCTTCAGTTTCTTTCATAAGTGTTTTTATCGTTTTCAGAGTACAGGTCTCTTATCTCTTTGGTTAAATTTATTCCCATGTATCTTTTGGTTTTTGGTTCAATTGTAAATGGAATCGATTCCTTGATTTCTTTTTTCTGCTGTTTCATTATTGGTGTATAGAAATGTGACAGATTTCTGTATGTTGATTTTGTATTCTTTGACTTTACTGAATTCATGTCTCAGTTCTAGCAATTTTTTGGTGTAGTTTTTTGGGTTTTCTAGATAGTATCAAATAGTTAAAGTTTGACTTCTTCCTTGCCAATTTGTATGCCTTTTATTTCTTTTTGTTGTCTGATTTCTGAGGTTAGGACATCCAGTACTCTGTTAAATAACAGTGATGAGAGTGGACATCCCTGTCTTGTTCCTGACCATAAAGGAAAGGCTTTCAGTTTCTCCCCACTTAGGGTGACATTAGTTGTGCATCTTTAGTATATGACCTTTACGGTGTTAAACTATGTTCTCTCTATCCCTACTTTGTTGAAGATTTTTATTAAGAATGGATGCTGTATTTTGTCAAATACTTTTTCTGCATCTGTTGAGAGGATCATATGGTTCTTGTCCTTTCTTTTATTAATCTAGTGCATCATGTTGATTGATTTGAGAATATTTAACCACCTTTGCAACTCAGGAGTAATCCCTCTTGATTGTGGTAAATTATTCTTTTAATGTATTGTTGGATTCAATTTGCTAGTATTTTGTTGAGAATTTTTGCATCCAGGTTCATCAGGGATATTGTCTATAGTTCTCTTTTTTAGCGGGGCCTTTGTCTGGTTTTAGAATCAAGGTAATGCTGACTTCGTTGAGTTTGGAAGTTTTTCTTACATTTCTATTTTTTGAAACAGTTTGAGAAAAATAAGTATTAACTCTTCTTTAAATGGTTGATAGAATTCTCCTGGGAAGACATCTGGCCCTGGACTTTTGTTTGTTGAAAGATTTTTGATTACTGATTTAACTTCTCTGGTTATTGGTCTGTTCAAGTTTTCTATTTCTTCCTATTCGTTTTGGTAGTTTATATGCTTCTAGGAATTTACCAGTTCTTCCAGATTGCCCACTTGTTAGCTTATACTTTTTCATAATATTTTATTATAATTGTTTGTATTTACATGGTGTTGGTTGTAATCTCTTCTCACTCATTTGTGAATTTATTTATTTTGATCTTTTCCTTTTTCTTTTAAATAAGGCAGGCTAGAAGTTTATCAATATGATTAATTGTTTTGAAGAACCAGCTCCTGGTTTCATTGGTCTGTTCTACTGTGTGTGTGTGTGTGTGTGTGTGTGTGTGTGTGTGTGTGTGTTTCTGTATCATCTATTTCTGCTCTAGTCTTTATTATTTCCCATTTTCTGGCTTTAAGCTTAATTTGTTGTTCTTTTCTAGCTCCTTTTTTTTTGTAATATATGAAGTTTATTTTCAAATTGATTTCCATACAACACCCAGTGCTCATCCCAAAAGGTGCCCTCCTCAATACCCATCACCCACCCTCCCGTCCCTCCCACCCTCCATCACCCTCAGTTTGTTCTCAGTTTTTAAGAGTCTCTTATGCTTTTGTTCTCTTCCACTCTAACCTCTTTTTTTTTTTCCTTCCCCTCCCCCATGGGTTTCTCTTAAGTTTCTCAGGATCCACATAAGAGTGAAACCCTCTTTCACTTTCATCTGTTTCACTTTCACTTTTCACCTATCTTTCTCTGTATGGCTTATTTCACTTAGCATGACACTATCCAGTTCCATCCATGTTGCTACAAAGGGCCATATTTCATTCTTTCTCATTGCCACATAGTACTCCATTGTGTATATAAACCACAATTTCTTTATCCATTCATCAGTTGATGGACATTTAGGCTCTTTCCACAATTTGGCTATTGTTGAGAGTGCTGCTATAAACATTGGGGTACAAGTGCCCCTCTTCATCAGTACTCCTGTATCCCTTGGGTAAATTCCTAGCAGTGCTATTGCTGGGTCATAGGATAGGTCTATTTTTAATTTTCTGATGAACCTCCACACTGTTTTCCAGAGTGGCGGCACCAATTTGCATTCCCACCAACAGTGCAAGAGGGTTCCCATTTCTCCACATCCTCGCCAGCATCTATAGTCTCCTGATTTGTTCATTTTGGCCACTCTGACTGGCGTGAGGTGATATCTGTGTGTGGTTTTGATTTGTATTTCCCTGATGAGGAGCGACGTTGAGCATCTTTTCATGTGCCTGTTGGCCATCTGGATGTCTTCTTTAGAGAAGTGTCAATTCATGTTTTCTGCCCATTTCTTCACTGGGTTATTTGTTTTTTGGGTGTGGAGTTTGGTGAGCTCTTTATAGATTTTGGATACTGGGCCTTTGTCTGATATGTCATTTGCAAATATCTTTTCCCATTCTGTTGGTTGCCTTTTAGTTTTGTTGGTTGTTTCCTTTGCTGTGCAGAAGCTTTTTATCTTCATAAGGTCCCAGTAATTCACTTTTGCTTTTAATTCCCTTGCCTTTGGGGATGTGTCGAGTAAGAGATTGCTATGGCTGAGGTCAGAGAGGTCTTTTCCTGCTTTCTCCTCTAGGGTTTTGATGGTTTCCTGTCTCACATTCAGGTCCTTGATCCATTTTGAGTTGATTTTTGTGAATGGTGTGAGAAAGTGGTCTAGTTTCAACCTTCTGCATGTTGCTGTCCAGTTCTCCCAGCACCATTTGTTAAAGAGACTGTCTTTTTTCCATTGGATGTTCTTTCCTGCTTTGTCAAAGATAAGTTAGTTGGCCATACGTTTGTGGGTCTAGTTCTGGGGTTTTTATTCTATTCCATTGGTCTATGTGTCTGTTTTTGTGCCAATACCATGCTGTCTTGATGATGACACCTTTGTAGTAGAGGCCAAAGTCTGGGATTGTGATGCCTCCTGCTTTGGTCTTCTTCTTCAAAATTACTTTGGCTATTCGGGGCCTTTTGTGGTTCCATATGAATTTTAGGATTGCTTGTTCTAGTTTCGAGAAGAATGCTGGTGCCATTTTGATTGGGATTGCATTGAATGTGTAGATAGCTTTGGGTAGTATTGACATTTTGACAATGTTTATTCTTCCAATCCATGAGCAGGGAATGTCTTTCCATTTCTTTAAATCTTCTTCAATTACCTTCATAAGCTTTCTATAGTTTTCAGCATACAGATCTTTTACATCTTTGATTAGATTTACTCCTAGGTATTTTATGCTTCTTGGTGCAATAGTGAATGGGATCAGTTTCTTTATTTGTCTTTCTGTTGCTTCATTGTTAGTGTATAAGAATGCAACTGATTTCTGCACATTGATTTTGTATCCTGCAACTTTGCTGAATTCATGTATCAGTTCTAGCAGACTTTTGGTGGAGTCTATCGGATTTTCCATGTATAATATCATGTCATCTGCAAAAAGTGAAAGCTTAACTTCATCTTTGCCAATTTTGATGCCTTTGATTTCCTTTTGTTGTCTGATTGCTGATGCTAGAACTTCTAACACGATGTTAAACAACAGCGGTGAGAGTGGGCATCCCTGTCGTGTTCCCGATCTCAGGGAAAAAGCTCTCAGTTTTTCCCCATTGAGGATGATGTTAGCTGTGGGCTTTTCATAAATGGCTTTTATGATCTTTAAGTATGTTCCTTCTATCCCGACTTTCTCGAAGGTTTTTATTAAGAAAGTTGCTGAACTTTGTCAAAGGCCTTTTCTGCATCGATTGGCAGGATCATATGGTTCTTATCTTTTCTTTTATTAATGTGATGTATCATATTGATTGATTTGCGAATGTTGAACCAGCCCTGCATCCCAGGAATGAATCCCACTTGATCATGGTGAATAATTCTTTTTATATGCTGTTGAATTCGATTTGCTAGTATCTTATTGAGAATTTTTGCATCCATATTCATCAGGGATATTGGCCTGTAGTTCTCTTTTTTTACTGGGTCTCTGTCTGGTTTAGGAATCAAAGTAATACTGGCTTCATAGAATGAGTCTGGAAGTTTTCCTTCCCTTTCTGTTTCTTGGAATAGCTTGAGAAGGATATGTATTATCTCTGCTTTAAACGTCTGGTAGAACTCCCCTGGGAAGCCATCTGGTCCTGGACTCTTATTTGTTGGGAGATTTTGATAACCGATTCAATTTCTTCGCTGGTTATGGGTCTGTTCAAGCTTTCTATTTCCTCCTGATTGAGTTGTGGAAGTGTGTGGGTGTTCAGGAATTTGTCGATTTCTTCCAGGTTGTCCAATTTGTTGGCAAATAATTTTTCATAGTATTCCCTGATAATTGCTTGTATCTCTGAGGGATTGGTTGTCATAATTCCATTTTCATTCATGATTTTATCTATTTGGGTCATCTCCC
>NW_024421085.1:0-4707 GCF_014898765.1 Herpailurus yagouaroundi
ACAGAAACTATGAGGTAATAAATCCTTGCTGTTCAAAGATTTGGAGGTAATTTGTTATGCAGCAATAGATAACTAATTTGGAGAGGAGGCTGGAGTAGCAAGGGGCTCTCCAGTCATGTTTCTCTTTTTACATGATGCTTCTTCATATGCCTTTTCTGAATGGGCAAATTTGGGCTTCCTGATGGTTTGGCAGCTGGACTATTTATATGATGGCTGCTTACATGATGGCTGATAGGCTTTTGATGATCCATCTTCAGAAGTCACATAGAATGACTTTCTTCATACTCTATTCGTTAAAATAGCCACAGAAGCTGTTCCATTTCAAGAGGAGGAGTCCCTCCTCTTGGTGGAAGGAGTATCAGAGTTGCATTGTATGAAGAGCATGTTGGATGAGAAATACCATTGCAGCCATCTTTGAAAAATATAATCGTCCACATTTAGGCCAAGTGCCACATCCAACAGGGTATAGTAGATTAGCAGAATTATACAGGTAGGAGTCATCACTGTAGACAGCAATTGAAGTCACTGGAGTGGATGAAATCACTTAAGAAGAGAGAACAGAAAGAGAAGGAGGTGTGGGCTTGAGAAATCACCACAAAGAACTCTAAAATTGAAAAGTCAGGCCAGCCAAGGAGTATTTAGAGAAACAGAAGGAATTACAGAGTGATTTAAAAGTACCAACCATTGCCATGTTGCTTAAAACTATTTGAGATAAGAAGCACCTGCATGGCTCAGTCAGTTGAGCATCTGACTCTTGATTTCGGCTTAGGTCATGATCTTACAGTCTTGGGATCAAGCCCCACGTTCAGGTCTGTGCTGGGTGTGGAGACTGCTTGGATTTTCTCTCTCTCTCTTTCTCTCTCTATCTCTCTGCCTCTCCCCAGTGTGCGCTCTCTCTCTCTCAAAAATTAAAAAAAAAAAACTTTTAAGATGAAATATAATAAAACTTGAACTTTCCTAAATAAATATCTTGTCTAGAAAAAGAAAAAAAATAAATATACATAGCAGATTCATTCCTACAGCATAAGGAACATCCTATAAGTTTTTAATCCTTTCTTGTTGTTGTTCTTGCCACTCAAGGAAATCTGTACTTATTATAGCCAACAGTATCATTATTGCTTCAAGCATAACCACCATACATCACACTAGGCTAAATATTAGGCATTTAGTCTTGATACAATAAAAGATTGTGTTTATGCCTGGAAAAAAAGAGAGTATTATATCTCAAAATCAAGAAAAAAATAGTATTCAGAGAAAGAAGAGGTCGTCATTTCAGGAGGCAGTGCTGCTGAAAAATTAAGTTAAGTGATAATAGAACATTATTCATTGGATTTAGCAACATGGAGGCCATTAATGATCTTCAATGGCATGTTAGAGGCAGTAACCAGACTACAGTGGTTGAAACATAGAGGAAGGCATGAGCATAGTCCTAGGAGAGAGACAGATCAAAAGCACCAAAGAAGAGATTAGCCTTGAATAAGAGAATGAACGTCTCTAGGATTGCAGAGAAGTTAGGGTGAACACAGATCAGGATGAACACAGATCAGCATGTTAGTGGGGGAAGCCAACGAGGGAGTTAAAGACTCTGTGAAGGTCATTTGTTGAGAGAGAGGTGGAACAAACGACTATCAGGGTCTGGGGAGCTTCTGAAAGCTTGTTACTGAAGAAATGGCATTACTTGCAAAGCTTTGGTGTATGATCTATGACTTTAAATTATTCATCAGGACTGAATTTTACCTTTTATTTGTTTAAACATCAATAAAAAGAAGCGAAATCAACCATTTTAGTGGGTTTTTTTAGTTTTTTTTTTTTTAAATAAAACATTTAATAATATTATATGTTACTACCAAGTCAATATGAGAATGGTAGGAAAACTCTGGTCACTAGTTACATCCCTACCAGCAGTTATAAGCCACCTATCCTAATGAAATCTAATTTTTAAATTCTTCATCCAATTTATTACTTTATCAAAGTGTAGTTACAGTGAAGAGAGAGGTAGGAAAGGCCTAAAAGCAAAGAATTAAGATTCATTTTTGATTTTGGCCATTACAAGAGACAGATTGTATATAGAGTACTATATTTACTGTGACCTTTTCAAGTAACATAGTTATTTATAACATTATGTATGAAATATTGTTGTATTGTATATTTTTCCCACAATTGGTCTACAATGGTAAAGCAGCATGGGTTCCTTCTCAGAGGAGATTCTTGTGAAAATTTATTACAGGCTCAAGATCAAGAGTGTTCTCAATAATGATTTCACAGCAGATGGCTCTTTGGCAAAGGAAAAGAAAGAAAAGACTGCAACATCATGTGAAAATGGGCTCCTGTTCAACAAAAATAGAGCTTATCCAATTATAATGGAAATAGAGAAAGGAGTTTCACCTTCAAAGAATGGCTGTAACAGCCTTATGTCTTATTATACCAGGTTGAACTAACACAGACCAAAGTTCAGCCTAAATGTAAACTTCTGGTAAGAAATATAAACAGAGGGTAAAGACATTAGGGATATTGTGACTGTGGGAGTCACATATCTTCCTTACTCTAAGTTTGCTAGTATCAATATAATACTGCTGCAATGGCTACAATTCTAAAACAGGATTATATGTAATAATATTATTCTCAAGTCTGAACAGATGGGCCACAGAAGCTCTGCTTTCCTAATCCTGTTATTCTCAATCTCATTAAATTAAAAATTATATATTACATATTTTTACCAGGTCTGCCCACTTAAGATGCAGTCATTATAACAAAGGTATTATGCTCTGGAATTTAATTTGATATGGTTAAATTTAATGTAATCTGGGGCGCCTGGGTGGCACAGTCGGTTAAGCGTCCGACTTCAGCCAGGTCACGATCTCGCGGTCCGTGAGTTCGAGCCCCGCGTCGGGCTCTGGGCTGATGGCTCAGAGCCTGGAGCCTGTTTCCCATTCTGTGTCTTCCTCTCTCTCTGCCCCTCCCCCGTTCATGCTCTGTCTCTCTCTATCCCAAAAATAAATAAACGTTGAAAAAAAAAATTTTTTTTTAAATAAAAAAATAAAAAAAATAAAAAAAAATAATGTAATGTAGATGTTCTTAAAATAGGTAGGTATTAGAAGACTAGGTTATTTCAGGTTACTATTTTTGGAGGAATTGTTTCCTTGATAAACAGTGGTTTCTGTTGAGTTTGGATTTTAAATCTAACATAAAATTCAGGCCAAGAAAGACCTTTATTTGCATATGTTTACATGCTTCTGTTGTATACATATTAAAGGTATACAGTGAACCTCAGTAGAAGGAGATTCCTCAAATAAGTGGCCATGTCACTTTCTCCAATGCATAAAACACTACCCAGAAACATGAAAACAGAACAGTTTCCAAGAAGGAGTTTCAGAGAAACATAAAATTCAGAACAATGGAACTTAAAATATTTCTTTCCATACTTATCAGCAATAGGCTGATATTTTGAAAGGCAGTTTACAACAAATTAAAAAGATATCTAAAAATAGACTACTGTTAGCTATTTTTATTTCCACATAAATCTTTTTTCTCAATATAAATGTTAAGAAATTTTTTATATCCCAATTGTCTTCACAGAGATAGAATCATTACCTAACAAATCTTACTCAACAAATATCACAATTCTCTTCTGCTTTTCAGTTTTTGTTGCTATGATGGGTGAGACAAATAATAATATCTGACATTTTTGAGCACTTACTGTTCAAAGTGCTTTTGACTGGAACAAATATTGTTAAAATGTCTATACTACCCAAAGCAATCTACAGATTTAATGTAATCCCTATCAAAATATCAACAGCATTTCTCACAGAAGTAGAACAAACAATCCTAAAGTTTGTGTGCAACCACAAAGACCTCAAACAGCCAAAGGATCCCCTAAAGGAAAAACAAAACCGGAGGTAGAGCAATTCTAGATTTCAAGTTATATTACAAAGCTGTAGTGATCAAAACAGTCTGGTACGGGCATAAAAACAGACACACAGATCAACAGAACGGAACAGAAAACCCAGAAGTAAGCCCACAATTATATGGCCAATTAAACTTCGACAAAGGAGAAACGAATATCCAATGGGAAAAAGACAGTGTCTTCAAAAAACGGTGATGGGAAAACTACACAGTCACATGCAAAAGAATGAAACCGGACCACTTTCTTTCACCATACATAAAAATAAACTCAAAGGGGACTAAAGACCTAACTGTGAGACCTGAAACCACAAACATCCTAGAAGAAAGCATAGGCAGTAATGTCTTGGACATCGGCCATAGCAACATTTTTCTAGATGTCTCCTCAGGCAAGGGAAATAAAAGCAAAAATAAGCTATTGGGACTACATCGAAATAAAAATTTCTGCACAGTGAAGGAAACAATGAACAAAACTAAAAGGCAACCTATTGAATGGGAGAAGATATGTGCAATTGACATATCCAATAAAGGGTTTGTATCCAAAATGTATGAAAGAACTGATACACCTCAGTGCCAAAAAACAAATAATCCGATTAAAAAATGGGCAGAAGATATGAACAGACATTCCTCCAAAGAAGACATGCAGGTGGCCAACAGACACATGGAAAGATGTTCACCATCACTTACCATCAGGGAAGTGCAAATCAAAACTACAAGGAGATATCACCTCACAGCTGTCAGAATGCCTGAAATCAACAACACAAGAAACAACAAGTGTTGCTGAGGATGTGGAGGAAAAGGAACCCT
>NW_024421086.1:0-3155 GCF_014898765.1 Herpailurus yagouaroundi
TTCTCCCCATCCCTGATAAATACCCATCTACTTTCTGCCTCTGGATTTGTCCGTTCGAAACATGTCACATAAACTGAACCGTCCTGTGGCCTTTTGTGTCTGGCTTCTTTCAATCAGCGTAATGTTTTCGAGGTTCACCCATGTTTAGGGGGCGTTAGTACCCCATTCCTTTTCATGGCTGAATAATATTCCATCGTGTGGCTCTAGACTTTTTAAGGGTGCGGTCTCCCTGCGAAGACACACGCGTGCCCCCTGCCCAAAGCAAAAATATTCCTGTGACAGCAGGACTCCACAGTCAGTGCTCCACAAATGCTGACTGGATCAAGGAATGAATGAAGAGAATGCTATGTTCTGGCTGCAGGCTGCAGCTGGTGGAAACGGCTCCAGGGTGCGACACATCTGGGCTCCAACGCTGGGAGTCTCTTACCAGCTGTGTGACCCAGCGCTCTTCCTTTCCTCTCTGAGCCTCAGCCTCCTTTCTCTACACGGACTAAAACAGCAACTGTAGCCCAAACTGCTTCAAGTGTGAGCCCTAGAAAGGCAGGCAGCCCAGGGTTGGCATCCCAGCTCTGCCCGTCCCCTATGCGTGACTCTGGGAGCTATTTCGTCTCCCCGAGGCTCAGTTTCCACGTCTGTAAGGTGGGACAGGCCCCCCGCGGGGCGTCTGGGAACATTTAATGTGACTCTTGGGGAAAATGGGCGAACGCGCGGGAAATCAGACGTAGTCTTCCCCTGGGTGGGGTGAGAGGTGGAAGAAGTGGGGAGGGGGGTTTTAGGTAGGGAGAGCCCCCTCCCTCGCGCAGCCGGAGGCCTCCAGCAGGCAGGGGCGCATGCGCAGAGCAGCCCCGCGGCCCCTTTATAAGCGCTGAGGCGGCTCTGGGGCGAGCGGAGCGCAGGGCGCAGGGGCTGGACCCGGCGCGAACAAGACAAGCCGGAGCGTCCTTTGTGCCGGGCGACCGCCCCGGGATGCGTCCGAGCTAGGAGTCAGGTGGGGGGTCCGTCGTGGGGAGGGGGCCGCGTTGGGGGAGAGATCCGCGGAATTAGAGACGAGCACGAGATTGGGGAGGGGGCCTGGGATCAGAGAGAAGCCCCCAGAACAGGGAGGGGGGCTGAGAGGGGGAGGGGAGACCCAGGTTAGGAAGAGAACGCAAACTGGAGGGCGCTTGGGAATGTCAGGGGGACTCGGATTTGGGGGTCAATCCTTGGGTTGTCCGGAGAATGCGGAGACGATTCCAAGGTGGGGAGGGGGCCGGGCTGGGGGTGGGTCTCAGAACTGGGGAGGGGGCACTGGGAACCAAGGCTAAGGGAGGACACACCGAGTTTAGAGAGAAGAGGGGGACATCCAGATGCTATATGGGGGGGGGGCTCCATAACTGGGCATCCCGGTATCTGAGCTGAGGCACCCCAGGATTTTAAGTGGGGATTCCCAATTTGCAGATGAATGGAGGAATCCAGGCTGGACTGCAGTGGGGAAGGGGGCCCTCCAGGTTAGCCTGAGTCCGATGGAAGGGGGGTCTTCCCTGAGTGTGAACAGCAGTGGGGAAGGGGCGCCCTACAGTCTCCCTCTTCTTTTGGCCCAGGTCCTGTCACCACATCCTGATTCAGGGAGGAGGTTCTGGGGCGGGGGGGGGGGGGGGCCATCCCAAGGTGGTCCTTGTTCTTCCCTTGGACTTGGAGGTGGGGTGGTGTCTCTTCTCCCAGGGAGCACACTGGGTCTCCCAGGTGAATGCTGGGTGTGAGTCCCTAAAACCCCAGTTAGAATCCCTAGGACCCATGAGGGGCACCCAGTCCAAAGAGGGGGGCCTCTCCCAGCACCTCCATATCTGACTGTGTCCTCACAGAGGGACACAGACTCTTGCCTCACCCCTTCAGTTCCATCTGCCCATATGGATGCTTGTGAAAGTCCTGGCTTGGTTTGGGGGCACAGGCACCGGGAAGTAGGGGGCTGGGATCCCAGGCCCAGCCTGGGCAGGAACGACCGACCCCCATTTCTGTGCACGGGGCTTTGTTCCTCTCAGCAGCATTAATGGGAGACAGCCAGGACAAGGAGAGGGTTGGCGCTGGGCCCCAGCGGGGGACGTGGGGGAAGGGCAAGGAGGGAGGGGTGGGCAGATCATGGGACCTCAGAACCCAGCAGCCTCGCTGGCTTGTGGACATTCGCAAATGGAAGGTGCCTCCCCCCCACCCCCTGCCAGAGGCAGGGGCTTTGTGTGTGTGTGTGTGTGTGTGTGTGTGTGTGTGTGTGTGTCTACCCCATGCTGAGAGAGGTTGTGTGTCCATGGGGAGTCTGGGGTCCTCTGTGAGTCTAATGCGACTGAGGTTGTGTCTTTGTCAGGAAACTTGTGGCAGGGGCCACATCACCAGGTGGCAAAATGATGTGTGCCCACCAGTCACCAAGGCCACATTTATCCAGCCTGGTCTGTGCCAGGGGCTGGCATCACCATGTGTGAGTGTCTGTGAGAAACTGTGTCTGACGGTATGGCCTCATCGAGGGGTTTATATGGGGAGGCTCAGACTGTGGGTGTGTGTCTTTGTGCCGAAGACATGCTGCCTGCCTTGTAAGTGCCCATATTGTCTCTCTTTGTTAATGTCACTGTGAATCTGTGTGTGCGCGCGTGTCTCCCAGGCTCTGAGTCTGGGGTTGTGTGGCTGAATGTACAGCAAGGGGCTCCTCTCCATGTGATTGGCAGTGTGGACCCTAAGCATGGGGGTGTGAGATATGGTCTTTGTGCAGAGTTGGGGTGCTAATAGGGGAGATGTTGGGGTTCAGGTCCCTAAAGGGCATCCCGAGATGGTTTACTGAGCCTGGCTTCAGTTCTCCTCTGAGGAGTTCCACGATCATGCCCATACACACAAATATGCCCTGACTCCGAGGCCAGAAACAGACACATGTGCTTACGGCCCCTGCGGAGGGGCACTTGGACCCACACATCCAGAGACCACAGTGGGCCCCCTATGCTCCACGCAGCGCACAGAGCTGCTGCACACCGATGCACACATCCACACATCACAGGGCACAACTTCACACCCTTGCCTGGACACAGCACCCCGACACACACACCCACCCCGACACACACACCCAGGCACACAAAAATGCCTGCTGGCCAACACACCCACATTCAGTGCCCACTGAGACAGGAGGTGGGTCAGAGGGA
>NW_024421087.1:0-2315 GCF_014898765.1 Herpailurus yagouaroundi
TCAGCTGATTGTTACCCCGCAGTTTACTGATGAGCTGAGTACCAGAGACGTTAGTAATTCACTCAAGGTCACACAGCAATGAAGTAGCAAAGCAGGGCTTGAAACCCAGGCGGCTGGGCTCAGGAGTCCACTCTCCTGACCACTTTTACTTGAGCACTCTGTGTCTCAGTTTCCTCATCTATGAAATGGGGGCAATCATGGGATCTTTACTTAGGGTACTGAGAAAATTAAAAACAGTTTCCTATGAAAACACTTAGAACAGCGCCTGCCGCGTTAGCTGTTTTTAGTTCCTGTTTTTAAGTTGACTTTTTAATTTATTTATTTTGAGAAAGAGAGAGAGACAGCACAAGTGAGGGAGGGTCAGAGAGAGAGGGAAAGAGAGAGTCCCCAGCAGGCTCTGCACTGTCAGCACAGAGCCCGATGCAGGGCTCGAACCCACGAACCACGAGGTCATGACCTGAGCCGAAAACGAGAGTTGGACGCTTAACCGACTGAGCCACCAGGTGCCTTTAGCTATTTTTCATTCTAGTTGAGTCCTTTTCTGCAAGAAGGTGGAAAGCTGACCTCAGAAAATTTGGTGATGCTCCTCTTCCTTTTCTGAGGATTTAGCTGGTTCCAGGTACAGGCGAAACGACAGAGTCCTCAGACACCGTCTCTCCGAGCCAGTACCCTGAGACATCCGCCCTTCAGGCTGGGTCCCTCGGGGTGGGCTCAGGCGATTACCATGGAGGTGTTCCTGGTAATCCGGCTGGTTATTCTCCCTGCTACTTCTTTGCCACTTAGGGTACAAGGAAGTCACCCCACAGCTCCCAGGCTGCAGGGTAGGAACTCTCTGCCATCCCCAAAGACCCATCTGCCTGGGGACAGGGTTACCAACTCAGCCACCTGCAGGGGTGAAGGGTGACCTAGCTGATGAATGGGCCAGGAGTAGGGCTCGGGCCGCAGTGAGCCGGAGCGCGTGTGCTCTGTGGACAGGAGTGGCCTCCTCGGTTCTGGTCCATCATCATGTGAGGGCAGGAAGGCCCCATGGAGCTTAATTGGTCGCTTTTGAAAGAAGTTGGGGCTTTTGTGTGAAATCTCCTGATTTTTAACTATTGGCAACATGGCAACATAAACAGCCCCAAGCAGGTCAAGCATAAAATGTCTGTGGGCCCGAGCTAATCCTATACTCGGATGCAGTTATTCTGTGTTTGAGCCTTGCAGCCTCCCTGGACTCCACCCCGGCCAGTAGCCCAGGTCTTGGCTTTGCTCAAAGTCTACACACCCTTGGGGGACTCTGGCCACCTCCCAATGGCATTAGGCAGGGGGGATTCCTTAAGGTTTATGCGTCTCCTACGGGACCCAGAAAAAAAGCAGAGCCTCCAGATCAGCTTGAAGGGACAACACGAAGCCACCCATCCATCCATCTGTCCATCCATCCGTCCATCCATCGTCCAATCAACAGAAAAAGATTGAGCACCAGGTGCTGTGCTCAAATAAACAAACGTCCCCGTCCTTGTGGAGCTGATACTTGGCAGGGGAGCCAGGCCATAAGTAGGTAAAAGAAATGACTTGTGGAATGGCAATGATCACAACAGAGAAAACTAACGCAGCAAAGAAGATAGGGAGTGTGTGCGTGTGGGCTTGAGGACCAGCAAATGGGCTGGTGTGCCTGGAGGGGAGGGAGTAGGGAGGAGAGCGGGGGATATGTCTCCCCACTGCACCAGGTCCTGAAGTCAGCTACTTAAGAATCTTGATCCGCTCGTCTTTGCAGAGAACTGCTTTCCTTATTTTTTCCAATATCCTAATCCCATCATTGCACATGCAAATAAATCTGCTTTGCATTATTAAAAGGGTGGGTGAGACATAAATGGGTAGGATGGGGCAGAGCTTGGTGAATGGCCGCAAGGCTGCCGTGCAGAGGAGGGTCCTTCTAGGTGAACGTGGAGAAGGAACTGCAGGTGACCGGGGTGCGGGTGGAGGCGGGCCAGGGAGGGGTTCGCAGCAGTGTTCAGCGGGGACGTACGTAGCTCGGACGCACCTTGCGGCCGGGAAGCAGGCAAGAAGTGAATGAATTCTGGATGTATTCAGAAGGTGGGCTGGCCCGGGATGGAATTGGGAGTGTCACGAGAGAGGGTGACTAGTGAGTTGTCAGAACCAAGGACCGACTGAGAGCAGCCAGAAAGGGACCTGCCCTCTTTACATTTTGTCACAGGGCGGACCCTGAGCTGCCTTACGCCCCTTCCCAGGAGCCCCCATGTGCGCTGAAGTTGGGGCAGGGACAGGACAGATTTCCTGCCCACCCAACTGGGGTGACAAAGGTTCAGCGCCCAGAC
>NW_024421088.1:0-118 GCF_014898765.1 Herpailurus yagouaroundi
GCTGGGTTCTAGAATGCATCCTCTAGACCACTACCTCATGCTGTCTCCATAACTTTATTTTTTTAATGTTTGTTTATTTTTTTGAGAGAGAGAGAGTGAGCGGGGGGGGGGGGGGGGG
>NW_024421088.1:218-3868 GCF_014898765.1 Herpailurus yagouaroundi
TTTTTTTTTTTTTTAATGTTTATTTATTTTGACAGAGAGAAAGAGAGTGCACAAGCAGGGTAGGGGCAGAGAAAGAGAGAAAATCCCAAGCAGGCTCTGCACTGTCATTGCAGAGCCTGACGTGAGGCTTGAACTCACAAACCGTGAGATCATGATCTGAGCTGAAATCAAGAGTCGGCCACTTAAGCAACTGAGCCACGCAGGCGCCCCTCCATAACTTTATAAGATGACAATCACAGTCATAAGCTCGGCTCACATGTACTGAGGATTCACGTCCCAGGCACTTTACACGTATCTTCCCATTTTGTCCTTTAGCAATTGTGCTCCAAGGATCGAGGTTGGGACTACAGACATTCCTTTTTAAGGATGGGAAAACTGAGGCTCAGAGAATGGAGTGGCCTCTGTTTCACTATACAGTCCACAGTGTGGCTGAGTCAAAACTCAGAGACTCATGGGTGAGGCGGGGCGGGGGGGGCGGTGTAAGTGAATGAAATAGGCCAAGTGTAGGACGACAGGGAGGAGTAGGGAGTGTGGCAAAGTGGGGACCACAAGCTACCTGTGGAGGGGCAGCCCCTACTCACTTCCCGTGATCTTTGCCAGTGTGAATATATGTTCCCAGAGCTTCCACTTACTCAAGACAAGTTGGATACGACTTTTTTTTTAGTCTCCTAATTTCAAAATTTTGATCGCAACTTTAGTTTTTCAAAACACTGGGTGGCTCATCTCTTGAACCAAGTCAAACATATCTGGGAGAGACAGTCCGTGGCCCAGCGGTTAATGACCTCTGAACTGTGCCCTACACCCTCAAGAAAGGCGCCCCAGCATAGCAGTGTGGGCAAGGGCAGGCAGATAGAAATGAGTCTCCCTCCTGCCTGAAATGGGAGGGGACAGGAGGGTGACACTGATGGAAATCTGGGAGGGGGAGGGGACCAGAACTCACAGGTGACCCATCCAGATTGTGGATTCCACATTCCCTGTTTGGAGGGATCGGGCGCAGGAATTCTCAGCATGGGTGGTTTTGCCCCCAGAAGTGTTTGAGAACTGTGGAGACATTTTTGATCCTCGAAGTAACTGGGGACCCCACTGACAAGCAGTGGAGGAGGCCGGGATGCCAGATATCACGCCCCCAGCATGTAAAAGGGTCCTGCACAACCAAAGCCTTATCAAGGCCAGCCGGGCCTCCCACACCTTCCAGGCATTCATGGAGCCAGACTCTCACTCAGCGGGAATCTCAGTTTGGTCCTCTCAGAAGCAGACCCCGAGTGAAGGATTCGAGGGCCAGTGACTTGTTTGGGGCAGGGCCCCAGGAACACTAGAGTGTGGGGGGGCGGGGGGAGGGAGGGAAGGGAGGGCAGGGGACACTGGATATGTCATTGAGCATGTTACCTCCGGGGGTGCCTGGAGTTCAGACCGCTGGGCCCTGGGAAAACAGTACGGGACCAGCGCCAGTCGTGTCCCCATGTGCCCATGGCATCCCTGCATGCCCTCAGTGTCCCCATGTGCCGGGAGTGTCTCCTCGAGCCCTGCGGCTCCTGGTGCCTTGGCTCCCCGCCCACTCCTTCATGGATTGGAGCTACCCCCCAGTACCTGAGTTCCACATGCGCACCAGCTCCGGGGACAGAGAAAGCCTGAGGCTGACAGGTGCCGGTCCTGTGCCCTGGAAAGGAAGGGGCACAGGTACGATAGTATGACCTCAACTGCTTCTCGCTTTATCTTCTGCCTGTGATTTGAAGACTGGCTGGATTTTCTGGAAGGCATCTGTCATTGATGCTGAGGGAACACCATCCATCATGTAGGCTCTCATGGTGTCAGGTCCCCCACGGAGGACGAGTGTCAGTCTGCATTTGTCACCATCATGGTCACTGTCCTCCCGCACTGATGGCCGAACATGACAGCTTCATTCCATGGCAGTCACGCTCAAAGGTCCACATGTGGGAAACACTTCATCAGCTGGTGGAAACTTGACCTCAGCCAATTTGGGGCTGAGCCTTCCCCTTTCCGGAGGATTTGCCGACAGTCCAGGTGACAGGGGACCAACTCTCTGAGACATCCACCCTTCAGCCTAGATCCTGAGTGTTGGCTCGAGTGGTTGCCATGGAGATGCTCCTTGCGCCTGTCCCTCCTGGTCTATTATTAAGCTCTTGCCTTGGCGCCTGGAGCACAGAGAAATCGCCCCGCATCTCCAGCACTAGGATGCACGGTGCTCCCTGCCGTCCTCCGAGACTTGACTGCGCGGGGCAGAGGTTGCAGGTGCAGATGCCTGAGGGGGCAGGCGAGTGGATGGGCGATGAGGGCGCCTAGGAGGGCATTTGCCCCTTGTATAGCGGTGGGTCGTGTAAGGGAGCCAGCTGTCGTGTAAGGGAGGCCAGGCCCCCGTGCAGCTTGCGTTTCTGATTTTGAATGATGCCGCCAGGGTTTGGGATGTGAAATAAATTGTAATTTTTTTTAATACGGGCATAAAGACAATTTTAAAATGCAGCACATAAAGGCAAGAATAAAAGGTATACGGATTGGGAGAAAAAGAAAAAAAAAAAACCTCCCTTATTTGCCCTCATCTGATTGCTCCTGTAGATAATCCCGAGGAATGCACACCAAATAAACCTTCTAGAAGTCACTAGTGAGGGTGGCAAGGTCAGCACAGGAAAATTAGTCATATTTTATATAACAGGAATGTACAGTAGGAAAAACTATTTTAAATGCCTTTGAAAAAACTCTCCAGAAAATGGAATACTTTAGTATAAATCTAATAAAATTTGAAATTACCAAACGCTGATGACAGAAATCAGAGAAAACTTAAATAAATCAAAGGACACATCAGGCTTGGGGCGCCTGGGTGGCTCAGTCGGTTGAGCATCTGACTTTGGCTCTGGTCATGATCTCACGATTTGAGGGTTCGAGCCCCGCATCGGGCTCTGTGCTGACAGCCCGGGGCCTGGAGCCCGCTTCCGATTCTGTGTGTGTGTCTCATGCTGCCTCTCTCTCTATGTCAAAAATAAATATTAAAATTTTTTTTAAAAAGACACACCAGGCTCATGGACTGCAAGACTTAACATAGTAAAGATGTCCACTCTCCTCAAATTTATTTAGAGACTCAACATAATATCAGTCAAAATGCCAGAAAAAAAATTTTTAAGGAATAGATTAGCTCACTGTAAAGTGTAAACACAAAAGCAAAGGAAGTCGAATAGCTAAAACAATTTTGAAAAAGAACAAGGTTTGAAGAATAGCTACCTCATTTTTTTAATGTTTATTTATTGTGAGAGAGAGAGAGTGCACAAGCAGGGGAGGGGCAGAGAGAGAGGGAGAGAGAGAATCCCAAGCAGGTCCGCACTGGCAGCACAGAGCCCCATGTGGGGCTCGAACTCACGATCCCGAGACCATGACCTGAGCTCAAATCAGGAGTCGGGTGCTTAACTGACTGAGCCACCCGGGCAGGTGCCCCAACCACTAAGAATAATTATGAAGCCACAGCAATCACGGCAGTGTGGCATTGATCAGGAATGGACACTTACATGAGTGAAAAAGAACAGAGAGTCCAGAGCACGTGCACGCAGAGCAACCCATTTTGCACAAAGACCAAAACAAGTCGGAGCAGAACAAAGACTACACCCAGCAAGGGATGCCGGGACAGCTGGTCACGGCCACGAAAA
>NW_024421089.1:0-8513 GCF_014898765.1 Herpailurus yagouaroundi
AGAACATCTAGCTTCATGATGGATGTCTTTTGAGGTTGTCTTTAATACTCAGATGTATGACTATAGGGACAGAGAGGTCCTTTAAGCTCTCAGTCTTGAATATAATCTGATATCTTTATTGATGGGCCATCTGAAACTATTTCTTGGGTTGTGGGACCAAAGATAACCTTACCATTGAGAGGATTAAGAGTTTTCTGCTATGGTAAGATCTTAGAGGTGTTGGGCACCAACTGGAGAAGTACAATGATACTTTTGTATTACTATTTTCTTCTAAAATGCCTTCATAGTGTATTACTACCTCGAGTGTTTAAAAAATCCTTCTCCTTCGCAGATACTACATGGACAGAATGAATATCCATGTCTTGAAGGGAGAGGAGAGGTGAGAAAAGAGAGAGAAAGAGAGAGATTCCTAGGCAAGGAAAGTTTCTAAGTCACTTATTACTACTTTAGTTATTTCTGGGAGAGAAAATTTCCCTAATTCTTGTTCTTATTTCATCATGATGCTGATTTCTAGTGCAGCTCTTTGGTCTGTACATTGTCAGTAGACTATTTCCCATAAGCCCAGAGACTCTGGCTTGCCACAAATTACAAGTATGATCATCAATAAAAGAAATATCTTGGTATCTAGACCTAGAACAGGGGTCAGAGTCTGGTGTGGAGGAATGGACATATGGTTGGGATTCTGATCAAGGCTCTAGTCACAGGTGTGTAGATTGGTCATTATTGGCATGTCATTGGGAAAGTCAAGGTGTCTCCAGAAGTTTTGTCACCTCTAGAACAAGGAAGTAGACATGATTATCTTTAGCATCTAATCTAATTATTTATCAAGTAATGAGGTCAGATTGACAATTTGGAGCCCATTAGTTGAGGAGAATACTCTGAAAAAATGAATTAAGGTTTATTTTGATATCAGATTCACTGAGTCAGAAAGAAAAAGATTAATGTGTTGTATGAAATGAATAATAAAGCCAAAAATATAAAATGTTAAAGGTGTTTATGTTTAATGTCACAGTGTAAACCTGTGATGTAAAAATTAATTTATTTGGAAATTTCTCATGTTTGTACTGCTTATAGGGCTGACATAATCAGTCATTATATTATATTAGGTGTATCTTTTATGCACTTATAATGTGCAAGGAGGGCTGAAAGGGTTATGCTAATATTTGATTTAAAATAACCATAAATCCCATTATCTCATACTTTTATATGTAAATATTAAAATTACAGTTAATAATTTAAACAACTTTTAAAGATTTTATTTTTATGTAATCTCTACACCCAACATGGGGTTCGAACTTACAATGCCAAGACCAAGGGTCACATGCTCTACTGGCTGAGTCAGTCAGGCATCCCGAGAACTTAAAAATTTTTAATTCAGTAATTGTATTGCTTTTAAACTTAACGAACATTTCAAAAATGACTTTGTATTTTCAAATATTAGACATTTAGCATATCTTACATAAAAATACATAGAGAAATTATGAAAAGATATTTTGCTTCGTCTTCCAGTCTTGGTAAGGGGTAGTTAGGAAGCTTCTTAGATGCTCACTCCCTTACTATTTTTATTTTCAGGACCGATTCAGACTCTGACAAACAGAAACCATCATGTTACTTTCAGAGAGAAATAAAACTGGGGCTGTGTTCACTCTCTTGGGCTTCTCAGATTACCCAGAACTGCAAGTCCCTCTCTTCTTGATTTTTTTGGCCATCTACAGTGTCACTGTTGTAGGAAATATTGGGATGATAGTTATAATCAAGATTAGCTCCAAACTTCACACCCCCATGTACTTTTTCCTGAGCCACCTCTCATTTGTGGATTTCTGCTCTTCCTCCATCATTGTTCCCAAGACCCTGGCAAACCTAGTTGTAGAAGACAGGACCATTTCATTTCCAGGATGTATAGTACAATATTTTTTCTTTTGTACCTTTGTGGTAGCTGAATCCTTTTTATTGGCTGTGATGGCCTATGACCGCTTTGTGGCCATCTGCAACCCTCTGCTCTACACTGCGGCCATGTCCCAGAAACTCTGTGCCATGCTGGTGGTCGGATCATATGCATGGGGAGTAGCATGTTCCCTGATACTCACATGTTCTGCTATCAGGTTATCTTTCCAGGGTTTCAACACAATCAATCACTTCTTCTGTGAGTTATCTGCATTGCTGTCCCTGTCTTGCTCTGATATTTACATCAATCAGTTGCTGCTTTTCATTTTTGCCATCTTCAGCGTGGTCAGCACACTGCTTATCATTCTCATGTCTTATGTGTTTATCCTTGTCACCATCCTCAAGATGCGTTCAGCCAGTGGTCGTCGCAAAGCCTTCTCCACCTGTGCCTCCCACCTGACAGCCATCACCATCTTCTATGGGACCATTGTCTTCCTCTACTGTGTTCCTAACTCCAAAAACTCGAGGAACACAGTGAAAGTGGCGTCTGTGTTTTACACAGTGGTGATCCCTATGCTGAATCCCTTGATCTACAGTCTGAGAAATAAGGATGTCAAGGATGCAGTCGGCAAGATAATGGATACTAAAATCTTTTTTTCTTAAGCATATTATTTGACTAGAGTTTGGCCCTGAAATATAAATCGTGTACCCATAAAGGTTGATTATAAAGATACATTTAAAAATAATGAAGAGTTGATGTACAATTAAAAGAATGCAGATTTTTATTCAGAGAGACTGACCTTGATGCTCTCTCTTGCTTACTGGAAAAAAAAGTCAGCAATCCCCCTCATCTTTGGTTTTTAATCCACAAAAATGAAGTAACATAAATTAGCTCCTAATCTGATTGTGAGGTCTAAAAGGTAATATAAATATTATGTGGATACTTTGTATAATATCAATAAACATTAATTTCATTTTCTTTTCTTGTAACATACCTGGAGTAGACTAGGCTCTCAATAAACATATGAATTTATCTCCTAAAAGTAAAAGTAGCAGTTAAAATGGGACATAGCATTCCTTTCTGTGCAACGTAAAACCCAGTGTTAACAGCAAGGCAGTGAAGAAAGTGGCCTTTGTATAAAGTGGGAATGAAAAGTACCACCAAGTGTTTAAATGAAAGAAAAGTTAAAGTTCCTTGGGGACTCTGAATAACCCCTCCAAAAACTAGGTGTTGTTTGAACTTGGCTTTGGATAACAAGATGAACAGAGTTTCAGGACACAACATATGAGTTTTATTCAGAAGAGCAAAGCATTACAAAATC
The DNA here is from genome assembly GCF_014898765.1 of Herpailurus yagouaroundi. NCBI lineage: Eukaryota > Metazoa > Chordata > Mammalia > Carnivora > Felidae > Herpailurus > Herpailurus yagouaroundi. Next base: position 3,207 of record NW_024421089.1, read on the forward strand.
AGGGAGGTCAGAATGCAATACTGAGTCACTTATCAAACAAACGTTTTATTGAATGATTACTATATAACGTGTGTGTGTTGCAGTGTGTGTGTGTGTGTGTGTGTGTGTGTGCGTGTGTGTGCGTGCGTGTGTTGCATTGTGTGTATAGGTTACTGGGCATGAGTGGAAAGTTGATAAGACATGGTCTATATCCTGAATGTGTTTTCAAAGGAGCTCCATTGTGGCAGTTTAATAAGCTACCATAGGCTCCACCAAAGGCTTAAAGATGTTAGACTGGATTTCACAAACTCTCTTTATTTATTTTTTTAGAGGAAAGAGAGAGTGAAGGGCAGAGGGAGAAAGAGAGCAAGAGAGAGAGAGAATCTTAAGCAGGTTCTATGCTTAGCACAGAGCCTGATGTAGGGCCAAGTCCCACAATCTTGGAATCATGACCTTAGTCAAAATCAAGAGTTGGATGCTCAACTGACAATCCACCCAGGAGCCCCTGGATTTCAGAATATCTTATATGCAAAAAATAAGCATAATGAGTTCCTGCCCATCCTATGTTTCATACTATTATTCTGCCTATGAAGATGTCAAAAACATTATGAAAACTTTATTAATTATTTTCCTAAACATGAGCATAATCTTTGAATCCTTCTCAACTAAACTTCTACCTTAAAAAAAAAAGTTTTCAAAACTAATTGTTTATATACTTTAGTCAAAATACAATAAAAATAAAAATACTAATTAGCATCAAGGCCTACTTAATCGGGCAAATTTAAAACACCAGATTTCTATAATATTAATAACACAGTTTACTTAAATACCTTGCACGTGCTTCTCTTTCTCTCCACTCAATATAGATAGTTAAAATTGCAAATAAATTATTACTATATTGAAAAACATAAATTTCCTGGTATTCTGGTAGGGAGAACAATTTTATATGGGCTCAATAAAGTTACTTGAAATGTGCATATTATTTTGAACTTATGATCATTATTAAAATGTTCTATTTATATACATCATAAAATAAGGAATCACTTAAATAACCATTTTCATGGAAAGATACAATCTAAGAAACAGTGTTTTAGAAATGAATGTCTGAGGAAGGAATGCATTTCTCTTCTATTGACTTCGGTTTCTCTGCATATCCACAAATTTATCTTTCACTTTCTTTTGGTCCTTTTAGTGTACAACATGAGGTGAAAGGATAGTCAGTCCTCTTTAACCAATATTTTACACAGCTGTAGGAAAATATTTCAAACTTTAGGGAATTATAACGGATTACATATATTACAGGTTGGGAAGCAGGTAAACAATATCTTCATTCTTCAATTTTCCAGTTGAGTCTTCCTTTCCAATAGTATCCAGCTCCAATTACTTACATACATTTCTTCAAGGCCATGTTTTATTGTTGCTGATGTCTTCATACCTGAAACTTTGCTATTTCAGTCAATATCCGCGAATTCCGCTTCAAAAATGCGTTTTGCATTGGGTGGAATTTTGGCACCTTTCTTTCCATAAGCCCATTCTGGATCAATCTCTAGTTAAGCCTTTTCTCCTTTACTCACTTATACACTTATACAATAAATTAACTCATTATTCATAAATTAATACAATTTACGTGCACTTATACAATCCTAATTTTCCACAAAATTTAGGAAATTATTTACATTGAATTATTTTTGAAATATTTATATTGAATTAGGAATTCTTTACTTTGAATCAAAAAAGGGTAATTCCTCTTTAGAGAGACTCTTATTTTACTTCTGTTCTGCTTGGACAAAGGACGATCATTTTGGGGTAAAAGTAACACCAACCATTTCGCTCTTACTCTGAGGAAACCAAAGCCCGTAACACGTAAGTGACCCGGCCAAGGTTGTAAAAGCAATTGTTGACAGAAATGAAAGCAATTGGTTAAGACTCCAGACATATCTTCTAGTAAACTCTAGTGGACAATCTTGTGTTGTCTTTCATTTCAAGTTGCCACATTTCAAATTCATTATGACAGATTCTGTTGCTTCTATATAGAACATGACATATTAGCCTCCAAATTTTTTGGTTGTGTGCATCTCAGTTTTGGAAAGAATTTAAGTCTGCATCCAAAATATTTCATCATAAATTTAAATAGCACAAAAAGTGTGATTTCTGTTGTGTGGCATAATTCATTAAAATTACATAAATAAGAACATCTGAAAGCAGATTTGTGTCACTCTTCTTCCTCAACTCATGTTCAATGTTACCCCAATCCATTGAATATTATAATTTTATAAATGACATTCATACTTTTAATCTCTTGGATTAATATTGCTCTTGGCAATATTGAAAGTTCTTTTTCATAGATTAAATTAACCTTGTAATAATACAATAATAATTGGGGGCGCCTGGGTGGCTCGGTCGGTTAAGCGTCCGACTTTGGCTCAGGTCATTATCTCACGGTCCGTGAGTTCGAGCCCCGCGTCGGGCTCTGTGCTGACAGCTCAGAGCCTGGAGCCTGTTTCACATTCTGTGTCTCCCTCTCTCTTTGCCCCTCCCCTGTTCATGCTCTGTCTCTCTCTGTCTCAAAAATAAATAAACGTTAAAAAAAATAAAAAAAATAATAATTGCATCACTAATCAAAAACATAATTGCATTTGCAAATTTTGATAAAATACAATTGCCCAAAATTGAAAGAAATGTGTTTGCAAATATTTATTTTCATGAGAAATATCATGAGTATATATTTGGATTTTTTATTTCAGTTAATTAAATGTATCCATGGAAAGATATCACTTAATGCTAGAAAGCAAGAGGGTTAAGCATCATCTCTATTTCTACTTCTTAAAAAGAAAATACTGAGACTTTTTGGTCATGTTAAGAGTAAATGAGACTAGAAACTGTGTCAGAAATTGTGCTGTATTAGTAAGGTCACTCAAATCTTTCAACTCACCCAAGTTATGTGCCAGTTCCTCACAATGACTTTTTATCAGAAATTTAAAAAATAACGCATTAAACAAAATTTATACTGAGTTTCTCCGATTTTATTGAAGGACAAAATTTTGGGAATTAATTCTCTCAACAGGGTTTGTTTACCCAGTCTGGTAGATTGCAAACATAGCCAAAATTCTCCAGTCCTCTGGTGTCTATGCCACCGTGCAGCTCTTCTGATTACATGGTGGAGTCAGTTTCCCCACTCCTGGAGGGTAGTCTGCTTTTCTGAGTAGCTTTGGCTAACGGAGAGTAGTTGCAATGACGTTGTTCAAGTTTTAAGCCTCTGAGAGGCAACATGGCTTTTTCATAACCTTGGGGATTTTCACAATCTCTCAGGAAAGGTGCCGTGTTAACAGGCACAGCCTGTCACCCTTACCTCCAGCATATGATCTGACATCTAGCCAAGTGCCCTACATGGGTGTGAAGTCCTCTTAGATCACCTAAACTGCCAAGCTCGTATCATATACATAAGCAGACCAAGCCAAGATCAATCATGTCATGATCAGATCTGCAGTACTATCTTACAGACTTACGCAACAGTGACCTATTCAATTAACAGTTGTTGCTTTCAACTAATATGTTTGGAAGTGGTTTCTCATACAAATGTTGGAATCACTCACTTTCTCTTTTGTTTGTTTGTTTATTTGTTTATATTGAGAGACACAGAGGGAGCGCGAGCAGAGAAGGGGCAGAGAGAGGGAGAGAGAGACTCGCAGGCAGGCTCCCTGCTCAGACCAGTGCAGGATGCGGGGCTCAATCTCACAATGGTAAGATAATGACCTGAGCCAAAATTGAGTCAAACGCTTACACTGAACAACAAAATTAAGAAAATCACTGTGTTAATTTACAGAAAAAATGTGAGCATGGAGTGTAAAAGCTAAACATCTAAACATATGGGTAAAAAATCAACACTTGTGGGTTAACAACTTTCAACAGACATGCTTCTCAACATTTCAGTGGAAAACAGGGAAGGACGTGGTATATTTTAAAACATTATTTTCTGAGATCTCACTAGATTCAGTACTCATTAAACAGTCTGCCAGGAAAAAGGGATTTGAGTTTCATAACACAATGTGGCTAATTATGTTTGAGGTCTTTCTAATGATTCAGTGTCAAGCTGTAAATTATGTAGGACTCACTTAAGGAATCATATGCTGTGATGGATGTGGATGTTTTTGTGTGATCTGTGAATTAATGTGTGACCTTACGCATCTTTCCACAATGCCTGCACTTTTCCTAAACTTCACAAAAGCCATGTCCTAATTCTTTGCGGAAAAACTTAACTCTCTTACGCGTTTTCATGTCTTTTTTTTTAAGAGACAGCCAAAAAATGAATCTGGGATCACACAATGGAGGATAACTATGAATATTTTTCTCCAACCTCAATCAAATGGGAACATGGGCAAGGGAAACTGCTCCGGTGTGACTGAGTTCATTCTCCTCGGATTTGCAGAAGCCCCTGAATTGAGAGTCGTCCTCTTCTCTGTGTTCCTTCTCATCTATGGAGTCACAGTGCTGGGCAACCTGGGCATGATGGCAGTGATTCAGGTCAGCTGTCACCTTCACACTCCCATGTACTTTTTCCTCAGCCACTTGTCCTTTGTGGACTTTTGCTACTCCACCATCATCGTGCCAAAGATGCTAACTAGTACCTTAAACGAGGACAAAGCCATCTCCTTCCTGGGATGCATGGTGCAATTCTATTTCTTTTGTGCCTATGCAATCACTGAGGTCTTCCTTTTGGCTGTGATGGCCTATGACCGCTTCGTGGCCATCTGCAACCCACTGTTGTACACGGTCACCATGTCCCGGAATCTCTGTGTGGAGCTGGTGTCTTGTTGCTACCTGTGTGGGATGGTGTGTTCTCTGATCCACTTGTGTTTAGCTCTGGAGATCCCATCCTACACATCAAATGTGATTGACCACTTCTTCTGCGATCTGCCCCCTCTCTTGTCCCTTGCTTGCTCTGATGTCACTATGAATGAACTGCTGCTGTACATCGTGGCCACCTTCAATGAGATCACCACCATCGTGATCATCCTCACCTCCTACTTGCTAATTCTCATCACCATCCTGAGGATGCACTCTGCCGAGGGAAGGCGCAAAGCCTTTTCCACCTGTGCCTCCCACCTCACCGCCATCCTTGTCTTCCACGGAACAATCCTTTTCACTTACTGCCGGCCCAGTTCTGGCAACAGCGTGGATACTGACAAGGTGGCCACGGTGTTCTACACTGTAGTGATTCCCATGCTCAACCCCCTCATCTATAGCCTCCGGAACAAGGATGTGAAGGAAGCACTCAAGAAAGTGTTGGGATCTAGATTACCTTTTGAAAAACTATTTTCTTAACTAGAC
>NW_024421090.1:0-3818 GCF_014898765.1 Herpailurus yagouaroundi
GCAGGAAGCAAATCCCGGCCAGTTTCTTTCCCAACACACAGCTCAGCAGGAGTTTAGCTTGGAAGGATGCAGCCACTCCAGCGCCTTTGTTGTGAATGGGGGAGAGAAGGAGAAATAAACTGAGTTACTTTTCTCTTTCTCCCTCCTTTCCCTCCACTGGCTCCTCCCAGTGGCCAAACTCAGCTGACACTGGACACCAAAGGAGCTCTACAGATGTGATCCATCAGGGTTCAACTCCAGAGGGACAAAGGAAGGTAGAGAAGAAAAGGCAGTGGGTCAGGGTGGGAGAGGGTGACAAAGGGAGAACCCCAGCACGTCTATATCATGTGTATATCCATAACATTCCCATGGTACATAATAGCTACGGAGTATTAATCCTAGTAACAAGATAAAGCACAAGGCTCAGAATGAGTAAATAATGAGTCCAAGATCAACCTGAGTTGATTGATCTTCCAATGACATTCCAGACTCGAAAACTTTCTGTGTGCGCCAGGCACCGTTCTACCTGACAGGTTGTAGACAAGAGAACCTATTATTCCCCCAGTCAAGAAATAGTAAGACATTCAAGCATAATTTAAAATAAATGAGGAATCCCCTTGCTTTATGATTCTCGAGAGATTTGATTCCCTGTTGATATTGGGGCATGGGCCAAAATCAGGTCCTCAAGGAGCTTGGTTAGGATTTGCAAAAGTATAAGTTAGTGACTGCACATTATCTGAATGATTTGCTGCTAGAGATAATTAAACCATAGGGATTTGGTGCCTGTATGACAATTCTGTTATAAACTCTTCAGGCTAGAAGAACCCAAACAGTTTATAAGCCTATAACAGTTTATAACCTCCTATCTGTGCTGTCCTTGGGAAATCACTATTCTTTCACAGGTAGGATTTGGCATTGTCAAAATATATTTTGGAATGTAGAGATAAGTATTTTAGTCAACAAAAAAACAAGTTATGGGCTGAAACATATGCTGACGAGTTAGCAAAACTGTTGTTATTGAGTTGACGATTTTCTAAGAGTACAAATATTTATACATATACAACAAAGTAATAGTTACTAGACCAGAGAGAACATCCATTCCATATATAATGATTGATTGGCTCCATTTGGGAAAGCACTGTTCCAGGTGCCACTGAGGCTCTAGCTAGAGATTAGATAAACTCTTGTCCCTGAAAGTCACACTTGAAGTTGAGTCTTATGTTAGACCAGACCTGGATTTTTCACCTCATACAACAGTAGCTACAACTTCTTAAGTGTTTCCTCCATGTAAGACATATTTTAAAAGTTTTGCACTAATTTAAATCCCTCATATCAGGGAGTTGCTCCTTGAACCAAATTTTACACTTGAGGAAATTAGACACAGAAAGATGAGGAACTTGGTCATGCCCCATGGCTAGGAATTGGGGGATGTGGCTTTCCTGCCAGGTGGTCTGTGGGCTCCTAGGACCTGTTCATTTTGATGACTTTCAAAATCTAACCCAGTATACTGTCTCTCACTTAATGAAGAAAATTAGGGAGTGGCATTAAATACTTTCTGGTTCCTTCCAAGTTAGAAATGCTACTCGTTATAATTACAAGCATCTTATTGTACAATGCTCTACACCCCTTCATAGAAAAACAGCCACTCCCAGGTTTATAATCCACATGAAAGTTAATCAAAATGCATTTCATGAAGATGCCTTCCTAAATCTTTTCCCACTTCAGACTGAATTATGACCACATATCAGGAGACATCACCTTTCTTAAAATACACATCAACCTTGTAGACTCTTTAGATGAATGGGTAGTGCCACCAGAAATCTACATGACCAGAACCTCAGGGTGAGGGTGAATGTCAAGAGTACAGAGCCTCAGGTACCCCAGAGCCACTTCTGTCTCCCTACAAATACTTCTGTCTGAGTTTTCTCTGTTCTAACTATGTAGGGTGTTGTGATCTATTTCTTTAAAGAAAAGTTATCGTCGTATAGTGTCAGTTAAATAATCAGACATGTTCAAGGTTACACTGCATCATTAACCCACAGAAACAAAGAGATATTAATTATTTTGATGTTTGATTTATATGTTAATAGATATTTATTAAAAACACCATCCCAGCATGAAAGAATATTTGACTTTTATAATAACTGCTCTGATTTTACAAGCTTAGAAATGTACAAAATATTTATGATTACATTGATTTAGGTGATTTGTCTTGGATTTTAATACCCTGGTCAACATGACCAAAGTCCACATGTGCAGAGTGGGATAATGCAATGGGCAAGATTATTGGAAAGGCATTTACAAAGTGCCTTAGAAAATGATTCCTGCCCATTCTTGGATGCGTAGCTATTAGTAAAAGGCAGTATAACATGCTGTCATACCCGTGTGTGTGTTATTGAAGGAAGCTACTGGTTTTTACAAGATGGTATTTATGGTACATAGAAGTACCCTCCATAAATGCAGAAAGGGGAGATACACTTGAGGGTAACTTAAGTCTTGTCCAGGTTGTATGATTGCTATGATTATTGTTCCACTAGGATCATTCACATGTATTGAAAACCCTAATCAGAATTTATGTTACATAATTTTTCTTATTTTATGTGAAAGTTAAAATGAGGTAGAGTTACCATAAAATTATTATAAGGCATGGATATGTTAACTTTTTTTATTTTTCATTATTGTCTCCTCCTGTAGGTATGTGTATATTTTATACATATATATAGATATAGATATAGATATAGATATGGTTTGCATATTATACATGTATCTTTTTTTATATCAAAAACATGATTGACTTTATGCCTCCTGAACCAAGTTTTGGCTCTGATTTTTGATAATGATACCCAAAGCAAAGGAGATCCTAGGCTGAGTCTTACATGTTCACTAAGGTTTGGTGATAGGGGACCACCTGAGTAGAGAAGACACCAAGGAAAAGGACATGAATTGCAGCATGAGGGAACAAACTGCTTGAAAAGATCTTGAGTTCGGGGAGGCAAGAGGACAAAAGCTAGTTCTATAGGGATATGCGTCATTCCCTCTAGCTGCAAAAACCACGTGATGATTTATATACCACATCAAACCACATTGCAGAAACAACTGACTGCAATGTCCCAAAACAGCAACGTTTAAGGAAATTGTAAGTGAACAAAAGTAATACATCCTGCAGAGAAGATTAAGTCCTGTCAACACGAAGAGACTTGAAGAAAAGCATTTAGAATATGACTGCCTTTATAAAAGGAGCTCTCTACTAATGTAGATGTTTAAACTGTCAACTGCGGGCTTACTAGGCTATTCCTTTACGGCACGTGAAACTTACAAGCTTCAGACTAGAACTATCAGATGACATGATGGGGGTAACAGATGCCTGACCAAAGACATGCATCTCTATTTGCTTTCTTTCAGTCCCCATTTGAAGCCGAGCACACACAATGTTACAGACAAACTACACAGCAGTGACTGAGTTTATCCTCCTGGGACTGACAGATCGAGCCGAGTTGCAGCCTGTCCTTTTTGTGGTCTTCCTGGTCATCTACCTTATCACAGTAGTTGGTAACGTGAGCATGATTTTGTTAATCCGAAGTGACTCAAAACTTCACACGCCCATGTACTTCTTCCTCAGCCATCTCTCCTTTGTGGATCTCTGTTACGCTACCAGTGTCGCTCCGCAGATGCTGGTTCATTTCTTATCCAAGAGAAAAGCCATTTCCTTCCTTGGTTGCCTTCTACAATTCCACTTTTTCATTGCCCTGGTGATCACGGATTATTATATGCTGACGGTGATGGCTTACGACCGCTACATGGCGATCTGCAACCCCTTGCTGTACGGTAGCAAGATGTCC
>NW_024421091.1:0-6700 GCF_014898765.1 Herpailurus yagouaroundi
GATGTGTCTGCCTCTCTCTTGTTGCTACGCCTTATATTTACGGTTTTGCAAATGGCCTGGCACAGACCATCCTGATGCTTCGCCTCTCCTTCTGTGGACCTAATGAAATCAACCACTTCTACTGTGCGGACCCACCTCTCATAGTCCTTGCCTGCTCGGATACGTATGTCAAAGAAACTGCCATGTTTGTGGTGGCTGGTTTCAATCTCACATGCTCTCTTGCCATCATTCTCATCTCCTACATTTTCATTTTCACGACGATTCTGCGCATCCGTTCTGCAGAGGGGAGGCGCAAGGCCTTCTCCACCTGTGGGTCCCACTTGACGGCCGTCACCATCTTTTATGGGACGCTATTCTGCATGCACCTGCGACCGCCTTCCGAGGCATCTGTAGAACAGGGGAAAATTGTCGCAGTTTTTTATATCTTTGTGAGCCCTATGCTAAACCCTTTGATCTATAGCCTGCGGAACAAAGATGTTAAACAAGCAATCAGGAAAATTGTCCAAGAGAAATTACTTATTAAATAGACAATTTGGTTGCAGGTATGTAATATATCTTATCGTCTCACCAATAAATGAGCATTTAAGATTAACAAATCACCTTCTGTCATTGATTACTTTTCGACTTTTATTGTTCACATCTGGATCTTGAAAGTGTCAAGTTATTTGCTAGTATTTATAGTTCCATCTGAGTAAATTAAAAAAAAAAAAAAAACCCTATAAATTCAAAGACAAAACCAGAAGGCATTATTATTGGTTTATACATTCAATAAATAAAAGAAGTTTCCATGCATAATACTCATAGTGATACAAAGTTATAAAAGACAGAAGTACCAAATTATGTTATGTCAATGCCCATATGTTTGATTTTTATAGTGCTTATTAATTTCCAAACTAATAAGCAGAAACTTCCCAACTATAGTAGGTGAGAGGGTTTATTTTCTCTTTTGCTCTTTACAGTAATCATATAACAAAGAAGATCTTATGTATCTCTGATTATTACTCTAAACAATATTTAGAATGACAATACTGGTCCCGTGGAATCCTTAGTCATAAGGCTTTGATGGAATGGCGTATTTTCCTTAGAAGGTTTTTTTTTTTTTTTAAATCAATATCCACCCTCATCGTAAAACTGGTTTTGTGGTTTCACTTGTATTTCTTTTTTATCACAAACTATTTCCAACATACATCAAAAAATAGGAAATATTATAAAGACCACCTGTGCAAATGACCTAATCATTAAGGCTTCATACGTGCCAGTTTTCCTTCAAATATTTCCCAAACTCAGCTATTCTCAAACCGAGCCCTCCCCGCCTGATTCCATTCCTCTATTTCCTGCACTAATGTGTCCATAAAATTATATAATATTATTTTGGCAGATTTAAAATTTGTTATAAATGAAGTCACGCTATCCTACTGCAAGTTAGTCTGTTTTCACTGAATCTTGTTAGATTCATCCATGCTGATTCATGGAGCATGAACTGTCACTGGTAAAGTCCAAGTCAGTATATAAATATACCATAGTCTATCTATCCATTCTCTTATTGATGGGGGAATACATTTTTCCTGTTCCTTGGTAATATGAAAATCTAGAAAACCATTTTGCTCTGAAATTCTGAATGTGGAAGAGTTCAAGAGTTCCTCCATGTAAAGTTGCAAGAGGGTAATTTCTGGGTCATAAAAGAGTATCTTTACATTTAGGAGATATTGCCAAATTGCTCTACTTAGTGCTGTCTGAAAAACAGTGTGTGAATTTGGTCTTTACTCCATATTCTTGTCAATTCCTATATACTGTCAGACTTTCAAAATGTTTTCCAATCTGATGGGTGTAAAATGGATTCTAATTTCTTCTTTAAGCTTTTGTGTTGTCATTACAAGTGAAGCGGAGTGTTTTTAAGTGCTTTGATACTAACGGAAAAGTTTTCTTTCAGTTGTATGTCTATATTCTTTGTTCATTTTACAGCTGGGTTATTTTATCTTTATTTTGTCCATTTGCAATAGCTCCTTATGTATTCAGTAGTAGATACTAGCCTTTTGATGACATATGCAATGCAAATACTTCAACCTGTTTGTAGCTTGTATTTCACTTTTATGCATGAGATATTTGGTGGTATAGAACTACATAACATAGTTCAAATGTTGATCTTCTCTTTATGGCTGTGCTTTGTATGTTTTGCCTAAACAATTCTTTCCTATTATAAAGATATTTTCATATTTTCTTTCAATTCTTTAAAGTTTTACTTTTGCATATTTAAGCCTTTATTTTTCCTGGTATTACAAATGTTGCAATATAATTATTATTGTCATTTTATGAAAATAATTAATTTTTCCAACTTTTAAACACTCCAAATGGCTCTTATTAAGATTTTAGTAAAGGGGTGTCTGAGTGGCTCAGTCAATTAAGTGTCCAAGTCTTTTTTAAAATTTTTTATTTCTTTAATTTTTTTTAATTTTTTTTTATTTTTGAAGGAGAGAGACAGAGTATGAGCAGGGAAGGGGCAGAGAGAGGGAGACACAGAATCCAAAGCAGGCTTCAGACTCCAAGTTGTTGGCACAGAGCCTGACATGGGACTCAAACTCACAAACCATGAGATCATGACCTGAGCCAAAGTTGGGCACTTAACAACTGAGCCACTCAGGTGCCCCTTGTCTAACTCTTGGTTTTAGCTCAGGTCATGATCTCATGGCTTCATGTGATCCTGCTCCCCATCAGGCTCTGTGCTATCAGCCCAGAGCCTGCTTGGGATTCTCTCTCTCCCTCTCTCCTTGCCCCTTCCCCCACTCATGTCTCTTTCTCAAAATAAATAAACAAACTTAAAAATTTTTAATTTGTTTTATTTTTTATTTAAAAATTTTTAACGTTTATTCATTTTTCAGAGACACAGAGTGACAAAGCACAAGCGGGGGTGAGGCAGAGAGACAGGAAGACACTGAATCTGAAGCAGGGTCTAGGCTCTGAGCTGTCAGCACAGAGCTGGACATGGGGCTTGAACTCACAAACCATGAGATCATGACCCGAGCTGAAGTCTGACGCTTAACCTGTTGAGCCACCCAGGTACTCCTAAACTTAAAAAAAATAATTACAAAATGATTTTAGTAAAAATTCTGTCATGTATGAATTTTTCATATTTGTATCAGTTTGCTTCATGGTTCTCTCCTGTGGGACCAACCTGTCAAAGCCTTTGTCAACGCAAACTATTTTTATAAAGACAGTTTTATCACCTCTCATCTGAAAGTTTGAACATTAAAGAGTTTTCTTGAGGGATCTCTGACAGAAGATACCATTAAAATGTATAGAAATACTTTATTGTCTCCAGAGTTTATGTTCACTATTTTCTCAGAAGGCACAGGACACCAACTTCATTGAGCCAATGCTGGTGGCTATGAGAAGAGCAAGAAAAAAGTTATTCATAGTTGATATTAGATCTGTGTCCACTCTTGTATTCTGGTACTTGCCATCATATATCTTCCTTACTATGTCTTAACATATGTTTCAATTTGTCATCAGTGATGCATGCCTTGGTCATCTTTTCTTTCTTGCCCAAACTGGTCCAATTCCCAAGTCTGAATGCACCGTATCCAGATTTAAGAGTTCACAGAGAAAATAGCAACAAAAGAGGGGTGTTATAATTTTTCCTCTTCAGTAATTATAGGCGGTCCATTTTGTGCTGGACAATATGCATGTCCATCCATTTCATGGCACCCTACTTCTCATCATTGGCCTTTTCTCCCGAGACTACAAGTTTTGAAAGTCAATTTTGTTGAAATTCCTCTCAGAATAGATTGGTTGGGCAGAACACAGCTCTATGAAGTCCAGGCCAATCTAGTTATTGATTTATTTGTTTTTAAGATCTTCCGTACCTTACAAATGTTTGATTGCTTCATACACAAAAACTGAGAGAGATGCTTCTGGTTTTATTTCCCTTTGTAATTTTTTCCTATTTTGTTAATTAAAAAAAAATTATGTTTATTTATTTTTGAGAGAGACAGAGTGCGAACAGGGGAGGAGCAGAGAGAGGGGGAGACAGAATCTGAAGCAGGCTCCAGGCTCTGAGCTGTAAACACAGAGCCCAAGGCAGGGCTTGAACCCACAAGGGTGAGATCATGACCTGAGCCAAAGTCGGAAGCTTAACCAACTGAGCCACCCCGGCAGCCCAGTTTTTTCCTATTTTATTATCTCATGTCCTGTAAAGAACTAGTATTATTTCTTTTATCATTTTTTAATTTTTTATCCCAACTCTGGTGATTAAAATCTAAAAGTGCTTTTGCCTGATATTCATAGACTACCAGCAGTATTTTCCTTGTTTTGGGTTGGTTGATGCCTATTGTATATTTTTTTTACCTTCTTTACTTTACTCTTTTTACCTTCTTTACTTTCAGGCCCTAAGTCCTTCAAATTCCCGAGTTTCATATTTCATTGTGAATACACATACTTAGGTATATTTTATAACAATTTATTTTGCACTTAAAAAATTTTTTTTCTCCATCTGTTTTTACCTTTATCCAACCATGAATTAAATTGTGTTTTCTAAGTAACTTTGATTCATGACTGTCTCATCCCCTGAGTGTCAGCTCCAGAAGGCAAGGTCCATGTCTGCTTTTGCTCATTATGTTAAAGCCAGCCTATTCCCCAGACCTTGAATATAGATGGTTCTCAATAAATTTGTATTGTGCTAATACACTATTGTTATGCCCATTGCATTATGGCCATTTGAGTGCCAGCTCTACTCTATACTACTTACTAACATGATCTTCAGGAATTCTTAACAAATGGAAACCTGATTGGGAAACTTTACATATGCTTGCCTCATCCCTCCCACCATGAAGCAGAAACTCTTTAAGGACTCAAATCTTTTGACTTTCGCATATCCTCTCTCCATCGACAGCACAATGGTAAATACAAGGCTTTCCCTGAATGGTTTTAACCCTGTGAATGGATGGATGGATGGATGGATGAATGCATGCCACGAATCTTCGAGAATGTCTAGCATGGTGTAAGCTCGTCACATTTCTTTGCTAAACTATACATAACATGATATCAAGGACTGTCAGTTGGCTTGTTTTAATCTCAGGCTCACAATTTATTCTTTGCATCTACCAGGGGAACTTATTTAAGCTCTCCTTGCCTCGGTTTCCCATCTGTAAAATGAAGCTAATAGTATTAAGGACCCAAGACGTTGTGTGAGGAATAACTGAACTAACATGTGTATAGTGGTAAGCCTAATACCTGGCACATAGTAAATATTCCATGCTTATCACCTGTAATTAGATACCCCCGTTCTGATGTCTTTTCTGCGGTTTCTTAAACAAATTAGTCACTTACACCACTTCGTCTCCCTACAGTTTTCATTTTTGAGGGAGAAGGAAGTGTGCTTGATAAAGCCGGAAGTTACCAGAGAGGGGAGAAGCAAGAGTTGTGTATTCATAGGATGAAGTACACATTGCACACTTCTGAAATTGTTCACCAAGTATCCATTGATAAACGATCATATCCCAGGGCCTGTGCTACCTGCGGGGATCTCAGTTCTTGCCTGTAGGGGTTTACGATGTACTCGTGGCAAAAGAGATATGGCAGGCAATTAAGCAGAGTGTGTTAGACAAAGAAGGGGGCAGATTCCTAAGAGCATGTTGAAGGGAGAGGTCAAACTCGGTTCTGCGGAGGCGGGGAAAGCATCTTTTGAGAAAACATTTGAGCCTTACCTACCGTCAGAGGCAATATAGCATTCACTCAATATATTTTATGAACTAAATCAAACTTTTAAATCATCAAAATAAAAAGTAGACATTGTTTGAAAAGTCATTAAAATGGTATTTGGCTCTGGGAGAGAGTGAGACTAAGAGAGCATAGTCAGGGATGACCCAGAGGCTTCTGGAATGCATGAAGAGATGAAAAGATGTGCCAGTTATGGTAACAAAGGCTGAGGCAGAGGTTTCTAAGTGACTCTGGGGGACAAAGTTTTAAAGGACATTTTGGATTCCATTCACTGCATCCCCCACATGCTTATCTAAGTAGGGTGAGTACAGATTAGTGGGATTATGGAAAGGATCCTTGCCTCTGCCTGGCCAACAATACAAGGCATCCAATTCTCTATGTGGTTCATGAACATGTCTCATCTCAATCAGACATGCTGACTGGCCATGGCTCTGGAAAGGGAAGGAGAGCACCAGGGCTATGCCTATGTGCCTGGGTGACTTCAATTCAGAGGAAAGGAACAGAAAAGCAAGTCTAAGCCACATTTTCAAATCCAAGTCAACCTGCAACAATGCTAGTAATGATAATATCTGACTCATATGCATAGTCCTCAGTTGAGTCACGATACACAAAGAGGGTCCTTGTAAGCGCCAGGCCAGAATCTTCTAAACCTAGCTATAGCCCAAATTTTTAGCAAAATGAATAATCATTATTACTGCTATTACTTCCACTGCCACATTACTGAATAACTATTGTGTCCTGCTCTGACCTGGGTTAGGGACATGGCATAAAACAACATTTCACTCAGGACTGATTACCTGAAGAGAATTTAAAGAACGGACACAGAATACAGGCAAGGTTACAGAAATCGATCAGAGAAGTTGAAGAAATATCTGGAGGCTAGCTGTGGAAAGCAGTGTCCAGGCGATGCCTACAAACCTCAGACCCAAGGGGATCTAGAGGCAGGAAGCAAATCCCGGCCAGTTTCTTTCCCAACACACAGCTCAGC
>NW_024421092.1:0-2359 GCF_014898765.1 Herpailurus yagouaroundi
GGGGACCTGGGGTGGGGCTGGGGTCTGGGACAGCAGAGAAGGGCTGCAAAGAGCCAAGTTCCCCGGTGTCCCCACAATCTTGCCAGGGGCCACCGTGCAGGGTCCATTCCCTGCCTGGCCCATGTTTGCTGGCCTCAGGCAAACACATCGCCTCTCTGGGCTTTGGCTTCCCCACAGGAATCAGTTCTGACCTCTGCTCCCCTCTCCCGCCATGGGGTGCCGCTGGGCTGGAGGAGAGGGGTGAGCTGTGCGCCCTTTTCTACTGCCTCCTTTTTGTGATCTTGCCTTTCACTCCCAAGATACATCAACGGGCCCCATTGCCCAACTGGGATAAAAGTTGACCACTTCCCCTTTCAGAAGGAATCACCCTGGCCTTGACCATCGTGACCAAACCTATTTCACTCAGTGCCTGCATCTCATCAGCCCGTCTTCACCCACTCCTGCCTGGTTCCCACCCCTGTCATGTTTCCAGGACATGACCATGACCTCATCACCCCCCCGGAAGCAAAATGGCCCTGCTGACCACCGCAGCTGCCCAGAACTTCCTTGTCTTCTGGGTTCTCGCACACCACCCTGCCCCGGTCTCCACTTGGCTCTTCCTCACCCCACCTTTCCATGCGGGGAGCCTTCAGGGTCCTAACCCACCCGCCCTCTTCTCTGGCTCCCCAGGCCATTGCCTCACCTGGGGGGGCTCTGACTCCCAAGGGGGCCATCAACTCCCACCACAAATGAATTATAAGCTTCCAGCTCTCCGGCCCCAGTCTCCCCTGTGGTCCTTTCTGTCTTTAACCCAGGAGAGGTTTTTCTGAAATTTCACTTCTGTTAACACCACTACTCAGATGAAAACCATTCTGTAAGACTGATCATCATTCTAGAGAGAGACCATGTGTTGCCTGGCCAGGCTCTGCTGCCCTCCTGGCCCCGTGCACACCCTGGGCCCTCCAAGCTCCTGCTTTCTCTCCTCCACGAGCCAAACCCTTCCTACCTCAGGCCCTTTGCTTGTGCTGCTCCTTTGCCTGGAAGGGCTTCCCTTCCTGCAGCCACTGGGTCGATCCCTCCTTTTCTGGTTGCATTTTCAGCTCAGGTGTAATTTCTACGAGCCTCCCTTGACTTCCCCCCCCTAGACCTTGACCTCTGACTTGGTCCTGCTCACACTCAAACAGTTAATTGTCCAGTTATTTGTTTATTATCTCTCTTTTTCTCTCTCTCACTAGACAGTGGCACTGGGGATGGATTGATATCTATAATGCCCGGCTCAGGAGCTGACATACAGTTGGCACTTAATAACTGTTTGATAATGTCATGGTGGAGGCCTTGTTCTAGGTTTGGATGAACTTACCATCACCTCCCTTGGTCATCCATTGCCAAAGGGACAGGGGCCAGCTCCACCCCTGCCCTCCTATAAACCAGCTTATTACACAACAGGATGCCCTAAGCTTGTCCTGAATGTTACCCGATATTCTGGGTGTTGGCAATTTCTCAGCAAGTTATGGAGGTAGCAGGAATGTTATAAAATTACAGTTCCTACACCTCCTATGAGGGCTTGGCCATGGAGGCTGGTCTTGGTCACTCTTCACTCAGCTGTGTGACCTCAGCTGAGTCACTCTCCCTCTCTGGGTCAATCTCCTCAAATGCCTCAGAGTTCTTAGGGAGCAGGGAACAGTCACAAAAGTGAAAATGACTTGTATTCACCTGTCTGGAGCACCTGGAAGTATTTGTCAGGCCAGGATGGGGCTTCCTGTGGGATTGGAGAAGATGCGTCACTGGGAGGCAAGCCCCCCTGCTTCTCCTTTTGGGAGACGCGGCCTGGGTTTCTTCATTTGTAAAAGGCACGGCTGATGGGGGAGTCCATAGGTTCAGGGGATAGGTTCATAGGTAGTCCATAGGTTCATAGGTAGAGGTAGATAGACAGGTACATAGACAGACAGACAGACAGACAGACAGATGGGATGCACCATGCAAGCTGGTGGGCAGAAGAGGACGTAGGTGGGAGCTGCCCTCCTGACTGATGGGCAGAGCTCACACCTGTGTCCTGGGGTCTGTCAGAGCTGGAAGGTCTGCACACCTTCACCATCTGGGGAGCGGGGGTGGGGGAGCTGTGTGGACTGGCCAGGACATGACAGGACATGGGAACGAGCCCCAGTACAAAACGTGAGGCCACCCTGCTGTTCCCGTGGGCACCTCCCTGAGAGTGGAACGACTCCCAGGAGAAGAAAGATCTGACTTCTCAAGCCAAGGTCGGCCTCTCTGGGGGCAGAGAGCGTGTCTTCTCCCTGTGTCCTGGGAGGGACCCTTGCGACATGGAGAGTCTTCTGGGATCCCTCTGTCCCCATGGGAAGGAGCAGGAAGAAACAGAGAT
>NW_024421093.1:0-1941 GCF_014898765.1 Herpailurus yagouaroundi
TACAGCTTCTATGACACCTGCTGCCGCCTCCGGTGTTTCCCGCAGCCTCCGAAGCGGAACTGGTTTTGGGGTCACCTGGGACTGGTGAGTGTGGGTGGCAGGATGGGCCTGGGGCTCGGGGTGGATGCACTTTCCCAGGGGTGGGGAATGGGGGACCTGGGGTGGGACTGGGGTCTGGGACAGCAGAGAATGAGGAAGGCTAGGGAGCCGTTCTGTAATCACTCATTCATCCCAGGCCATTTCCACATCTTCATCTTCGCACCCCTAGCCTGTTTGGGATCCATTTCCTGCCTCCCTTCCCCACATTAATGTCCCTCTGAAGGGCTCCTAGGGCAGGCTGCACAGAGCAGGGTCCCTTGGCATTCCCAGTGTCCATGGCTACCCCAGAGACCTTCTCAGGGGGCGCTGTCCAGGGTCTGCTCCCTACCTGGCCCATTCCCTTGTGTCTGCTCACTTACCTACAGGAATTACCTATGACCTCCCCACCTCGACTCACAGGGGTCTAGCTCTCCACCCACACCCTCCCTTGGAACGCTTCCTCTCAGTCTACACTTCCCTGCTGAGATGTCCCAATGGGCCCATTGCCCAACCTGAATAAAGTTAACCGCTCACTTCCCCTTACAGAAGCTTTCTTTGACTCCCCACCTGCACGGACCTTTGACTTGGGTCTGCTCATACTTAAAGAATTAATTGTCCAGTTACTTATTTTCCACCTCTTTATCTGGATAGTTGCTCTGGGGATCAGATACTACATTGTCCAACCCAGGAGCTGGCATACAGTAGGCACTCAGGTAAGTGTTTGATGACATAGGTGGTGAGCTTGCCATTACCTGCCATGTTCAAGGTCAAAGGGATGAGCGGCTAGCCCTTCCCATCCCCAGACAGGCTGAGGGAGGAGCACAGCTCTCCTTAACTGCCCAGCATGAGGACCACAGCTGGGGGAGGGACTTCCTGCTATTTTACTGCTCATTATGGCCAAGTTTGGAATGAGGGCATTCCAAGCTCATTGTGAACTTTGCCTGAGATGCTGGGTCTGGGAATGTTCTTGACAAACCCTGGGGGCAGCAGGAATGTTATAAAGTTGCCGTTTCCACTCCCTGTTCCAGGGCTTGGCCATGGAGGCTGGTCTTGGTCACTCTTCCCTCCTCCAGTCCCTCTTGCTGTGACCTCAGCTGAGTCACTCTCCCTCTCTGGGCCAATCTCCTCAAATGCCTCAGGGTTCTTAGGGAGCAGGGAACAGTCCCAAAAGTGAAAATGACTCGTATTCACCTGTCTGGAGCACCTGGAAGTATTTGTCAGGCCGGGATGGGGCTTCCCGTGGGACTGGGAAGGATGCCTCACTGGGAGGCAAGCCCCCCTCCTTCTCCTTTTGGGGGACGCGGCCTGGGTTTCTTCATTTGTAAAAGGCACGGCTGATGGGGGAGTCCATAGGTTCAGGGGATAGGTTCATAGATAGTCCATAGGTTCATAGGTAGAGGTAGATAGACAGATAGACAGACAGGCAGACAGACAGATGGGATGCACCATGCCAGCTGGTGGGCAGAAGAGGACATACGTGGGAGCTGCCCTCCTGACTGATGGGCAGAGCTCACACCTGTGTCCTGGGGTCTGTCAGAGCTGGAAGGTCTGCACACCTTCACCATTGGGGAGTGGGGGGCTGTGTGGACTGGCCAGGACATGACAGGACATGGGAACGAGCCCCAGTACAAAACGTGAGGCCACCCTGCTGTTCCCGTGGGCACCTCCCTGAGATTGGAACGACTCCCAGGAGAAGAAAGATCTGACTTCTCAAGCCAAGGTCGGCCTCTCTGGGGGCAGAGAGCGTGTCTTCTCCCTGTGTCCTGGGAGGGACCCTTGCGACATGGAGAGTCTTCCGGGATCCCTCTGCCCCCAAGGGAAGGAGCAGGAAGAAACAGAGATTCCCTCCGTCTATGCAGAGTC
>NW_024421094.1:0-21083 GCF_014898765.1 Herpailurus yagouaroundi
GAGAGAGACAGAGTTATGAGCAGGGGAGGGGCAGAGAGAGAGGGTGTCACAGAACTCGAAGCAGGCTCCAGGCTCTAAGCTGTCAGCACAGAGCCTGACGCGGGGCCCAAACTCACGAACCGTGAGATCGTGACCTGAGTTGAAGTCGAACACTTAACCCACTGAGCCACCCAGGCATCCCATCAAGTGGCCACTTCTTAAAACCATCGTATTTGGGATTAGGCTTCAATATGAATTTTGGCGGGGGGGTGGGGCGCAAGTAGTCCATAGAAGATAGTATAGCGGTCCCCTCTTATATGCTGAGGATACATTCTAAGACCCCCAGTGGATGCCTGAAGCTAGAATAGTACTCAACACTATACATAGTATGTTGTTTTTTTTTTAAATTTATTTTATTTTTAATTTTTTTAAATGTTTATTTTTGGGAGAGAGTGACACACACAGAGTGTGAGTGGAGAGGGGCAGAGAGAGAGGGAGACAGAATCAGAAGCAGGCTCCAGGCTCTGGACTGTCAGCACAGATTCTGACGCAGGGCTCGAACTCACAAACCGCGAGATCATGACCTGACCTGAAGTCGGACAATTAACTGACTGAGCCACCCAGGAGCCCCAATTTATTTTTTATTTTTTAAAAAATGTTTATTTTTGAGAGAGCGAGTGCAAGCTGGGGAGGGGTAGAGAAATGAGGATAGAGGATCTGAAGCAGGCTCTGCACTGACTGCAGGGAGTTCAGTGTGGGGCTTGAATTTATGAACCACAAGATCATGACCTGAGCCAAAGTCAGGTGCTCAACCAACTGGGCCACCCGGGTGCCCCCATAGTATGTTTTTTCTTATATGCAGACACCTGTGATAGTCTAATTTATGAATTACACACAGAAATTAACATCAGTAATAATAGGACACTTATAACAACATACTGTATAAAAGTTATGTGAATGTGTTCTCTCAAAACATTTTATTGTCTTGTCCCCACCCTTCTTCCTGTGATGATGTGAGATGATAAAATGCCTACGAGATATAAAGTGATGTGTAGGAGTTGTGATGGTTTTAGCGTTAGGCTACTGTGGATGTTAGGAGGAGGATCATCTGCTTCTAGACCACATTTGACCTCAGGTGAACGCCTTGAAAGCCAAACCATGGATAAGGGATGATCACTATAATTGGCTCAAGGGGTTATGAGAATTTCTTGTCCAAAGGGTAAATTACTTCAAGGGAGGGCAAGGACTCTTAATGGACTTTAAAGCAGTTTAGGATGTAAGTAAGTTATTTTTTTCATGTCCATGTCTTATCTCCCAAATAGGTTAAAAATTCCTTGGTCATTTTTTTTGCTGTTTAAATTTTAAAGTTTTAAAAACAAAAAAATCAGTTCCTCAATTGCACTAAACCAAATTTCAAGTACTCAGCAGCAGTATGTAACTAGTGGCTACCTCACTGGACAGCTACCTCTATAGTTAACTATATATAGCTAACTATATGGCTAAAAAGCAGACTGAGAGACATCTATTATAATTCCCAGAAAGTTATCTTGGGGAGTATTGGTTTACATGGTTTTATATTCCCAGCACAGAAAACTTAAGACAAATATGTTGATTTGGAAAGTGAGTGAATTAGCCAATGGACTAGTCGGAATGTTTTGTCATCAAAAGAAGGAATGAGTCCTTCAGAGGCAATTCTAAATAATACAGATGTCTCCTTCCAAACTGAGTGTGATTAGCAACTCAATAACTGAATATACACCAGGCAGAGCAGAAAAGAAAATGGATCCTCAGAATACATACCATAAACAGGAGGACAAGAACCTCAGTCTGGAAGAATAGAGAATATAGGAGATGGGAAGTGAGATCCCTAGGGGATGTCATGGAGAAGAACCTTTGTTATTTACCTACAGAACTATCACCCTTGAGAGTTGCCACCATATCAAAGATTCCAGCTCCACGGTTCACTGCTGAACTGAGACGTGCTTTCTCTTCATTATTTACTCTCCCTCTTCTGGGATTGGCCTCTCCTTATCAAGTAACTATCATATAGTTATTCACCTATCCAAGTTATAAACAGTGGGTTCTCTCTGGAAGGAGAGATTTCCCATCCTGTGTCTGTCTCAGAATTCAATATGAAATACTAGGATATTGGTATTCATTCCTTCAGGTATATTTTAAAGCACCAACACAACACAGGGCACTGTTCTGTACAATGAGGATACATGAGTGAATAAAATAGGCAAAGGAACTGCCTTTATGGAGGCAGAGTAAGTGTGTTATGTAATGTAAGAAAGCGTTAAGTCCTATGAAGAAAAATAAAGCCTAGTAATACTGATTTATATTAATGAATAGGTAGTTATAGGCAAGGCTCTATTCCCTCCTCCTTACCCCTCCATGGGCTTTTCTGGGTATAATTTGAGCTAAGACAAATCTACTGAGGGGAGTCACCCATCAGTATTTGTAACCACATCACATTTAATAATGGTTTCTATGGATTGTCTCTGACAAGCCTCCCGCGTCTGATATCTGAGAAACAACGCAAACTCTTGAGTCACATCCCAACACCTCCCAAACCCAGAGCCTCTGGGGGCTGGAGTCCAGGACTCCGCATTTTTTTTTTTTTTAATTTTTTTTTTCAACGTTTATTTATTTTTGGGACAGAGAGAGACAGAGCATGAACGTGGGAGGGGCAGAGAGAGAGGGAGACACAGAATCGGAAACAGGCTCCAGGCTCCGAGCCATCAGCCCAGAGCCCGACGCGGGGCTCGAACTCACGGACCGCGAGATCGTGACCTGGCTGAAGTCGGACGCTTAACCGACTGCGCCACCCAGGCGCCCCCAGGACTCCGCATTTTTAACACCGGCCTGACATACACCTAATTTTGGCGCTCTCTGTCCTAAATCCTGGGTTACTAACCACCCCCACCCTCACATGATTGGATGGATTCAGGCTGTGCCTTTCTCATTGGCATCGGACCTTTGTTGGCCCGCTTTTGGTGGCCTTTCTCCCAGACCCCAATCGCAATCCCAATTTAGGTTCGTCCATCCGCTCTTTCCCTCTGGTGGGTGATGACCAGCCTCACGCTGTACCAGTTTCTGGAAATCTTGTGTTCTTAAAAACCACTTTCTGCAAGCAATCTTCCGCCATAAGTTTTGCGTGGGTGTCCGTTTACCGGACGTATTACTTTTTCTTACCAGGTGTGAGTTCATTCTCTGCTGCGGTATCGACACCTAAACTACTAGTTCGTTTAGAAACTTTTTTTTTTTTTTTTTTAAACACAAAGTGGATAATATACGCCCGGTCACGTAAGTTCCTGACAAGCCCGTCCAACACAACGTAGCCCGCACCACGTGTGCCTCGCGAAGCTCCAGACTTTGAAAATGTATCAATCTTCCGCGAAAGTCGACGTTGAGGGTAAGAGATAACTTCAGAAGCTTCTCACCTCGGCCACTCCCGCTTCTGGCCGCAAAGCCACCCTTTTGCTTTGAGTACGTCGGACGTCCCAATATGGCCGCCCGCACGGCCACGGAGAGCGGACGCGGACACAATGCCTCATGGGACATACCGGAAATTCGTCGTTCGCGGATCTCTGAGGGCCTCCAGTGCTCGTCGGCCGCCGTACTCTGAGGGGTTGCCGGAAGATCCGCGTTCAGGTTCTCCCCACGGATCTGACGGCAACTAGGTCAGTGTGTGGTTTTGTCCTTGGAAGGTTGTTTTATTATTGTTGTTGTTGTTGTTGTTGTTATTATTATTCACGGTGGGCATTTTGCTTCTCACAGGGTGACGTGTGGACCTGCTGTAGCATGGATCCGTGAAATCACTGCCGGGGACGGTCGGGGAGGGTAGAAAGCGCCGAGGTGGAGGTATTTAAGGAGAACCAGGCGGGCCTCTGATTTGAGGTATTTGAGGGGAACCAGGCAGGTGTGTCTGTGGTTGGGGTACTTTTGGGGCCATGAAGACCGTTAAGGGTCTGTAGAGATCACGACCGTGTCCGCGCTGTAGAGCGTATGCAGTCCTGCAGCAGGCGGGGCAGATCATTTACGATGATCGAAGTGTCTGGTTCCGGGGGGGTATTTAATTTGGGGCTCAGTGCTGTTGGGGCTCCGGTGGGTGCTCATGACATCGGGGTGTCTCGCCCGGTTTTCGGATTAATAAGGGCGTGTGTGATCGGTGTCTGGTACAGAGATATTTGTCAGGGCTGCAGCTTTGGGCGCCAAGGACCTGGGGGCTGGAGTTTGGGTTGAAGTTCTTAGCTGGGCTGCCGGGACCGAAGACTGCAGAGCGCAGGAGGGTAGTTCCAAACCCTCTGTGGTTTCGTTTGTTTTGTTTTGTTGTAAAGCCTTTTGTGCAGGGGTTGACTTATTGCAGACGGAGGGGCTAAATCGCCACCGCCGTCTGTTAGTCGTCGTCTATGGCTGTTTTCCCGGGGCGGAGGAAGAATTGAGTCCTTGCGACAGAGATCTTAAGTTGAAAATGTGTAATATCTATCCGTTTGCAGAAAAATGTTTGCCAGCGCCCGCACTCACCTCTTAATACATAGCAGCGGGGAACACTGTTGCTTACTTGCCTGCCCTGCGTCCACACTTTGTTCTTTGCCAACAGAATGCCCGTTTTGCTTAGTATCCACCCCTCTTGCAGGGTGATCCACATGTCGGTTTATTACTAAGTACCGGTTGGTGTTAGTCAGCCGTGGTGGTCCCAGTTCCGATTGCTAATGACTGAATTTCTGTGAAATGAGCTTAGTATGTGGTGCGGTTCCAGCCAGCTATCTGTGAAAATCTGCTTACTGGTTTCTGGGGGAGCATTTTCTCTTTTATGTTAGTAATTCTTTGAATCTCTTTTTCTAGTCCATGATGATGTTGTCTGAGTATAATCTTAATTTTCTTTCCGGTTTCCAATGTTTATAATTTATTATAATTTATGTTATTTTGAGCAAGGCCTCAAAAATAAAGGAAATATAAATGAAAATGCAATTTATTTATTTAAAAATGTTTAAAAATGTTTATTTTTGAGAGAGACAGAGACAGAGAGCAGGAAAGGGACAGAGAAAGAGGGAGACAGAATCCAAAGCAGTCTCTAGGTTCTGAGCTGTCAGCACAGAGCCCTCCGCAGGACTCCACAGTTTGAACTCACCAGCCCTGAGATCATGAGGTGATCCGACGTGGGTCGCTTAATTGACTGAGCCACGCAGGCACCCCAGGTCCATTTTTGTTGTATACGTTTCAAGGCTGTGTTGTTACGTGCATAGAAATTCAAATTTTTATAATGTGGTGGATTGGACCTCTTAACCAGTGAGTGTTGTTTCTCTTTTTCCTTAGTAATTTTTGGGCTTTCTGGTCCATTTTGTCTGAGAATATAGTTAAACTAGATTATGCTTACTCTTTTCGTGGTATACTTTTTTCCTAATCTTTTATTCTGGAGCTTTCCATGTCATTGTTTCAGACATGTAACCTATACTAGCATGTTATTAGGTTTTAAATTTTAATCCAGTGGGACAATTTTGAGGCATTTGTGTTTAATGTAATTAACTGGAATCCTGGTTATCCTTAATATAATTCTTAGTATGTTTGGTTTAAAAACAGTCATCCAAGTGCATTGTAGTTACCCCACTTATTCTCAGTTTCTTACTCTTTTTTGCCTTGTTTTGGATGAGTTTCATGCCATTATATTTTCCCATTCTGTCAGCATGAAAATTATGAACATCAAGACAATTAGTGGTTTTTGTCAGGACACTGGACATTATCTGTACGGACGGAACCTTCCTTTGTCAAATTCTCGTGTTAATTAGTTCTTTTACACTCTTCTCCAGCGATGCAGGAATCTTAGAACACTTCGACTTCATTTGCCACTTTTCAATTTATTTTTATTTTTAATTTTTAATTTTTTTAGAGAGAATGAAGTGGGAAGGGCCAGAGGAAGAGGGAATGAGAGAATCCCAAGCAGGCTCCACACCGAGCCCAGACCCCAAGTCTGAGCCACTCAAGTGCCCCACCACTTTCCAATTTATTTACAATGTTCTGTACTTTTGTTTCTTTTTTTTTTTTTTTAATTTTTTTTTTCAACGTTTATTTATTTTTGGGACAGAGAGAGACAGAGCACGAACGGGGGAGGGGCAGAGAGAGAGGGAGACACAGAATCGGAAACAGGCTCCAGGCTCCGAGCCATCAGCCCAGAGCCCGACGCGGGGCTCGAACTCCCGGACCGCGAGATCGGGACCTGAGCTGAAGTCGGACGCTTAACCGAACTGCGCCACCCAGGCGCCCCATGTACTTTTGTTTCTTATGTGTTTAAGGTCTCCTAAGATATTACCATTATTGCTTAAAAAACCATGCTTCTGATTTTCCCAGTACTTTGGTTTTCAAACTGAAGTGCCTGTACTCACAGGCTGTACAAAAAGCTCTGAAGATCTACTTGAGCACATGTGGTTTAAAGGCAAACGGTGCCCTGATCCTCTTCTGTGTGGTCTGTTGTGTGCAAGTGATCTGCCTGATTCCCCTCCTCCTGAGGCATGTGTTGGGTGGGTCTCATTTTCCTCGTCTCGTGTCAGACTCCCCCGCTTACACATCACACGATGAAGGAAAACCTTCGCCACATTCAGAACCTCAGGCTTTACTGAGGAGTAAATCTTCTGGGGTGTTAAATAGAGGGACACTGAGTAGAGGTGCCTGGGTGGCTCAGTTGATTAAGCGTCCAACTCTTGATCTCGGTTCAGGTCATGATCTCATGGTTTGTGAGTTCTAGCCCTGCATTGGGCTTCTGTGCTGTGTGGAGCCTGCTTGGGATTCTCTCTCTCCCTCTCTCTGCCTCTCCCCTGCTTGTGCTTTCCTTCTCTCTCAAAGTAAATAAACTTAAAAAAAAAAAAAAAAAGGGACACTTAGCAATACTACAGGTATTTGTTAAGGTGAGTGCCCAGGAGTAGTGACAGCATCTGGGCCCAGAGGAAGTGCACCACTCAGACTACGTCATCTCCTCAACCCACAAGTCCTGATGCCCCAGGAGTAAAAGGATCATGTGAAGGAGAAAGAAGTTACGGACATGGTGTCAGTTTTTATGGGATACACCTGACTGAAGATTGAGATTTTTTTTTTTTTTAATTTATTTTCAAGATAGTTAACATACAGTGTAGTCTTGGATTCAGGAGTAGAATTTAGTGAGTCATCTCTTACATATAACACCCAGTGCTCATCCCAACAAGTGTCTTCCTTAATGCCCCTTTGCCCATTTAGCCCATCCCCCACCACAACCCCTCCGGCAATCCTCAGTTTGTTCTCTGTATTTAGGAGTCTCATATGTTTTGTCCCTTTCCCTGTTTTTTTTAGCTTTAATTTTTTTCACCCCCTCCCTGTTTTTATATTATTTTTGCTTCCCTTCCCTTATGTTCATCTGTTTTATACCTTAAAGTCCACATATGAGTGAAGTCATATGATATGTCTTTCTCTGACTGACTTACATTGCTTAGCATAATACACTCTAGTTCCATCCACATTGTTGCAAATGGCAAGATTTCATTCTTTTTGATTGTCGATTAATACTCCATTGTGTGTGTGTGTGTGTGTGTGTGTGTGTATATCACATCTTAATCCATTCATCAGTTGATGGGATATTTGGGGTCTTTCCATATTGGGCTATTGTTGATAGCACGGCTATAAACATTGGGGTGCATGTGACCCTATGAATCAGTAATCCTGTATCCTTTTTATAATTACCTAATAGTGCAATTGCTGGGTTGTAGGGTAGTTCTGTTTTCAATTTTTGGAGGAATTTCTATACTGTTTTCCAGAGTGGCTGCACAAGTTTGCATTACCACCTAGCATTGCAAGAAGGTTCCTCTTTTTCCACAGCCTCACCAAGATCTGTGGTTGCCTGAGTTGTTAATTTTAGCAAGTCATACTGGTGTGAGGTGGTATCTCATTGTAGTTTTGATTTGTGTTTCCCTGATGATGAGTGATGAGCATTTTTTTATGTGTCTTTTTTGGAGAAGTGTCTATTCATGTCTTTTGCCCATTTCTTCACTGGATTATTTGTTTTTTGGGTGTTGAATTTGATAAGCTTTTTATAGATTTTGGATACCCTTTATCTGATATGTCATTTGCAAATATCTTCTCTCATTCCATTGGCTGCCTTTTAATTTTGCTGATTGTTTCCTTTTCCATGCAGAAGATTTTTCATCTTGGTGAGATCCCAATGGTTTATTTTTGCTTTTGTTTCCCTTGCCTCCAGAGACATGTTGAGTGAGAAGTTGCTGTGGCCGAAGTCAAAAAGTTTTTGCCTGCTTTCTCCTCTAGAATTTTGATGGTTTCCCGTCTTATATTTAAGTCCTCTATCCATTTTGAGTTTATTTTTGTGTATGGTAAGAAAGTGGTCCAGGTTCATTCTTCTGCATGTTGCTGTCCAGTTTTCCCAACACCATTTGCTGTAGAGACTATTCCATTGGATATTCTTTCCTGCTTAGTCAAAGATTTGTTAGCCATACATTTGTGGGTCTATTTCTGGGTTCTCTATTCTACTCCATTGATCTAAGTGTCTGTTTTGTGCCAGTACCATACTGTCTTGATGATTACAGCTGTGTAATACAGGTTGAAATCCCTAATTGTGATGCCTCCAGCCTTGGTTTTCTTTTTTAGTATTGCTTTGGCTATTTGGGGTCATTTCTGGTTCCATACAAATTTTAGGACTATTGGTTCTAACTCTGTGAAGAATACTGGTGTTATTTCGGTAGGGTTTGCATTGAATATGTAGATTGCTTTGAGTAGTATTGACATTTTAACAATATTTGTTCTTCCAATTCATGAGCATGGAATGGTTGTGTGTGTGTGTGTGTGTGTGTGTGTGTGTGTGTTTGTGTGTGTGTGTCTTTTTCAATTTCTTTCTTAAGCTTTCTATGGTTTTCAGTGTATAGATTTTTCAACTCTTTGGTTAGGTTCATTCCTAGATATTTTATGGGTTTTGGTGCAATTGTAAGTGGGATCGATTCCTTGATTTCTCTTTCTGTTGCTTCATTATTGGTGTATAGAAATGCAACCGATTTCTGTGCATTGATTCTATATCCTGTGACTTTCCTGAATTCATGGATCAGTTCTAGCAGTTTTTTGGTGGAATCTTTTGGGTTTTCCATATAGAGTATCATACTGTCTGCGAAGAGTGAGAGTTTGACTCCCTCCTTCTATTTGGATGCCTTTTATTTCTTTGTGTTGTCTGGTTGCTGAGGTTAGGACTTCCAATACTATGTTGAACATGGTGAGAGTGGACATCCCTGTCATGTTCTGTTTAAGAGTCTCTTATGGTTTGCCCCTTCTCTTCTGTTTTTATCATGATTTTCCTTCCCTTCCCCCATGTTCATCTGTTGAGTTTCTCAGATTCCACATATGAGTGAAATCATGTGATACGTTTTTCTCTGATGACGTATTTCACTTAGCATAATACCCTCTGGTTCCATCCACGTTGTTGCAAATGGCAAGATTTAATTCTTTTTGATTGCCAAGTAATGTTCCATTGTATATATATACCACATTTTCTTTATCCATTCGTTAGTGGGACATTTGGGCTCTTTCCATACTTTGGCTATTGTTGATAGCACTACTATGAACACTGGGGTGCATGTGCCCCCTCGAGTCAGCATTTTTGTGTCCTTTGGGTAAATACCTAGTAGTAGGACAAGCCCCATTTTAAAAACATGTTCATGTTTTCCTTCTGCTTTTTTTTTTTAAATCAAAATATGTTTGTTTATTTTTTTCAGGAATAAAATTTAGTGATTCATCATTTACATATAACACCCAGTGCTCATCCAGGACTGAGATTTCTGAAGAGAAGTTAAGAGTAGATCCAGAAGACACAAAACAGAGCTTCCCCATTGCCAGCTATTTTCAGAGAGCAGAAAAAATGATCCAGGCACAGGTGACTTTTGGTTTATTTTATTCTTTCCTTTGTTCCCTAATGGTGTTGTAGAGACCTATAAAAAAATCAGTTCCGTTAATCTGAAAAGCATACATACATATATCTTTTGTCTGTCATCTCCATATGGATGGTGTTTCTAGGTTAACAAGATTGAACTTCTACATGTTATAGAAACTTCTCATTGGAAGAATGGATGGATGACTGAGTGCACAATTACAGAATATTTAATTAGGTATTTGCTTCGTCTACATTGTACCAAAATAAAAGCACCACTACATGTCTAGATAAAACCTCTAGAGTGGAAATAGGCAGAAAAATTTTAACATTTCTTCCATACCATCAAAAGGACATCACTTCACTAGAGAGCACTATTATTACAGGAATCCCTGACGTTTGATGATGTGGCTGTGAACTTCACATGGGAGGAGTGGCAGCTCCTGGCCCCTGCTCAGAAGAACCTGTACCGGGATGTGATGTTGGAGAACTATAGGAACCTGGTGTCATTGGGTGAGGACAGCTCCCCTGTGTCACTCAGAGGGTCCCCATCAGTGGCCTTTCCTTTCTCGGCTTCTTAAAGCTCTGGAGTATGTGTGCTGCTCTGAAATTAGATTCTCAGTCCCCTCC
Organism: Herpailurus yagouaroundi; assembly: GCF_014898765.1. Taxonomy (NCBI): domain Eukaryota; kingdom Metazoa; phylum Chordata; class Mammalia; order Carnivora; family Felidae; genus Herpailurus; species Herpailurus yagouaroundi. The sequence continues at coordinate 10,499 of NW_024421094.1, forward strand.
CTGGCTCCAGAGACATGGGTATGTTCTCCCTTCACCTAAGTGCACAACCTTTACTTTGTACAAATGTATGATATTGTGATATATATATATTTATGTATATACATGTATGCTTTTGTATACATATATACATATGTACATGTATATTTTATACATATATACATGTATATGCATATGTATGTATATGTACATATATGTATATCTTTTTGGCCTTCATCTCCAATTTTGGCACAGAGCTCCTGCAACAGTTGTGATTTCCTAGGTTATAAGAAGATAAATGTAAAATGGGTGTCTTTTGTTATTTATATAACAAGACCCTTTCAGCCATATTTGGATTTATGTTGATGAGGTGATTTTGGGAAGCCACTATATGACCTCAGGATGGAGTCTGGTTGCCAGGGGAAGCAACCACGATTAGAGGGTTGCAACTTTCAGTTCCACCTCACCTCTGGAGAGGAGAGAACAGCTGGAGTTTGAATCAGTCACCAAAGGCTAATGGTTTAATTTACTTAATCATGCCTACTTAATGAAGCCTCCATAAAAACCCACAAGAACAGGTTTGGAGACCTCTTGAAATGGTGAACACACGGAGGTGCGGGGAATGTGGGATGCCGAGACACAGCATGGAAGCTCCACACCCCTTCCCACATACCTTGTACTGTGTATCTCTTTCACTGGGCTATGTCTGAGTTATATCTGTTTATAATAAGCCAGTAATGTAATAAGTAAATTGTTCTACTAAGTTCCGTGGGTTGCCCCAGCAAATTAATTGCACCTGAAAAAGGGGGTCATGGGAACCTCCAGTCCATATTTAGTCTATCAGAAGCTCAAGAAACAACTTGGACTTGTGATTGGCGTCTGAAGTGGAGGAGGTGTGCAGTCTTGTGGTAGCGAACCCCTAACCTGTGGGATCGGAAGCCGTCACCAGGTGGAGACTGTCAGAACTGATCTAAGTTGTCGGACACCCAGTCAGTGTCCTTTGGTGTCACAGAATTCCTTGATGTGTGAAAACCCCATGGATCAGGTGTCAGAAGTCAAGTACTTAGTAGAGTATCAACGGGAGAGGAGACAAGCAGGGCAGTATGTTTTTCCTTTGTAATGGGAAAATTGTTTTGTCGTCAACTATAACATTTCTGTGGTCTTCAGAGACCCCAAGCCCAATGCTTAGTCTTCTGTCATTTCCCATGAACAGGTTTTTACCCCAGGAAACCAGATGTGCTCACCAAGTTGGATCAAGGAAAACCAACAGGGACAGTGGAAGATGACATCCCCTTTCGAACCTGTTCAGGTGAGTCAGAGAACCAGGAGGGGGCTGGGCTGTGGAAATCATATTCTAGTTGGCCAGATAAGAGTCACAGCTGTGAGAGGGTTTGAGGATAGGTAGGCAGTGCCTCCATGCATCTCTCTCCCAACGTGCGACCTCTTTTTTTTTTTTGTAGGAGTTTAGAGAAAAATATACTCTTTGCCTATTCTGGGATCTATTCCATTTTTATCTACATGTTAATATTTTGCTTAATTTGCATAGTTTTCTCCTTCCTAAGATTCTCTGATCTTTCCCTTCCTCTTCATTCCCTTTGACCTCCCTTGCTATAAAATTCCATTGTCCAAAGGCCTCTCTCCAAAGAGAACACTTCGAATTCCTGTCTTCTGACTACTGCACCCCTCTGTCCCATTGGTAGTGTTGATTGTCCTTCCTAACCTCCACCCCAGCCAGGATGCTGGGTCCCCAAAGTCTTCACTGTGCCCTTGTCCTCACTCTGAAGTTCTCCCAAGGTTCTGTTTTCCATCTTCTCATCTGGTGTCCTAGCCCTTCACACTTTTCTGCATTCTAATAAGCTAAGTTTCTTCTGTTCACTTAAGAAAATTCCCAAACTGACATCTCCTCAATGTGATCCACCAGACTTTAGGTCTGTATAATTCACTCGTCCCCGTGGCAACTCTCCTGAGTTCCCAATTACTGCAAGGACCTCACCTCCTCTCTCCTCCCAGGAAGCCCCTGTAAGTTTAGGTTCTTCTTTACTCCCGTCCATCTCACATCCTGGCCGTCCAGGCATGACCTCAGATATTCCCTCCCTGCAGAGTGCTCTTCTTTGAAGGAGTCAGTTGTTCATGAATTTTAACTGAAAAGATATTTTAACGTCCTTCACTCTCTGCAGATCTTACCTCATGCCTACTTTGATTTAATTCCTTTGTGTATTTACTCATTTTGAACTTTTTTCTTGTTCATTATAGATGTGACACTGCTGTGTTCATTTCCCTAAAACTTGTATTCTTTCCATTGGATTTGATGACATTGAATCCCAGTTAACTACGTTACCTGTCACGTGGCATGAAATTCCTCTTTCTGTGATATCTATGATGTATCATCTCACTTACACAAAGGCAGAGTTTCTTCATCTCTCCTACACTCTCCCCAGTGTGTTCCATACATGTGACTGCTTCCTTCATTCATCCCTTTAAAAATTATTTTCTGGTAGCTTAGCAGTGTATACTTGAGGGTAAGAGCAGTAAGAAAAACACAAGAGCTTTCGTGCTAAGAGAAGGAATAAAGAAAATAATCAAAATAAACAAATAAATATGTCTAGGGAAGTGAAAAGTACTGTGATAAAAATTTAGTCACCGGGGTGAAAAGTACTGTGATAAAAATTTAGCTACCAGGGCACCTGGGTGGCTCAGTTGGTTAAGCGTCTAATTTTGGCTCAGGCCATGATGTCATGGTTTGTGAATTTGAGCCCCACATCAGGCTCCACTCCTGTCAGGGCAGAGCCTGCTTCAGATCCTCTGTTCCCCTCCCTCTTTGCCCCCCACCTCAAATATAAGTAAGTAAACATTTAAAAATATGTAAACATTTAAATAGAAAAACTTAGTCACCATAATGGAACAGTAGGGTCTTGGTCTCCTTTTTAGGAATGGAACGCCCCTCTGATAAGGTGCCTTAGAGCCAAGAGGTGAGGGAAGTTAACAGGTTGCTGGGTTGGGAGTGTTCCAAGTAGAGACCATAGCAAGTTCATTTTTTTTTTAAAGTTTATTTATTTATTATGAGAGAGAGAGAGAGAGAGAGACAGAGAGAGAGAGAGGTCAAGCTGGGGAGGGGCAGAGAGGGAGAGGGAAAGAGAATCCCAAGTAGGCTCCACGCTGTCAGCACAGAGCTCACAAATGGTGAGGTCATGACGTGAGCCAAAATCAAGAGTCAGATGCTTAACTGGTTGAACCACCCAGGTGCCCGAGAGCATAGCAAGTGACATGTAATAATTATGTTTTCAAAGAATCCCTCTGCTGTGTATATAGTAGACAGTAGCAGGCAAGGGTATAAGCAGGAAAGCCATGTAGGAGGCTGCCGTACAACATGACAGGTTGGTTGTCCTCAAAACGGGTGGAAGGGACGTGTTGGTCATGATCTGGATACGGTCATTACAGAGGGCCGATGAGATCTGACATTTAAGTAAATACGTGCTATAAGAGGAAGGAATGGATGGAGGTTGAAGGTAAGACTATGGGGGTGGAAGTGGCTATAAGGAACGTTAAAACAGCGTAATTGAAGAATGAGTGCTTGGTCTTGGCTGTGATTTGAAGAATAGGAAATCCTTAAGGTACATTTGAGCAAATAGATGAGGGATGTGAGCAGCTCCCTGGGTAAGGAATGTTCCAAAGTAAACCTGGACAGTTCAAAGGACCAAGGCAGGAGTGTGATCTGAAGAATTTAGGAAGAGTGGACAGAGCAAGACTGGAGAGAAGGTCACTGGGGTAGTGACAGGGGGTTGGGGTAGCAGGTCACATAAGGCCTTTTAAGGACATGTTAAGACCTTGATTTTATTCCTCATGAGATGAGAAAATGTTAGGGAGTTTCAAGTAGAGGAGGCTTGCCATGATGTAATTTATGTTTGAAAGGATCACTTTGGCTATTGTACAGGAGACAGGACCCGGCAGGGGAGGAATAGGAAATCCAAGTAGGAGGCTGCTGCTGTCAAATGAGAAAGAAATTGGCCTCCACGAGGGTGGAGGGTGTTGGTGTTGGTTCAGTTTTGGTTATGATTCTAAAGAGGGCAGGTGGGATTGATCAGTGAGGTAGGTACTGTGTGTGAGCAAGACAGACAGATGACAGGAGGCGCTGAGGAGTTCTGTCCTGGTTAAAGGGAAGACTGGAGTTGTCATTCACTGTGATGGAGGTGCTTTGTGGAGGAGGAGATTTGGGATGGGAAATCAGGAGTTCCCTTTTGGAATTTGTAGGTTACATGTGCTTGGAACCCAGTGTGTATCATTCTTATTGCTCCCCAAGGCCAACCACGACAATGAATCCTATAGGGAGGCCCGTTTTCCAAGTGTAACCTGATTTCCTGCACCTCTCTCCGTCTCCAATGTTCCTTCCCACCCATTTCACAACCTGCAGCTGTTCTCCTTGTGTCCTTCTTTGCCCTTTAAGTGGTTTCACCAAATGGCAATGTAGGCTCCCTGAACATGATGACTCTGTGTGTGTGTGTGTCCCCAACATGAGCACATGCCCCGTGCACTGTAGTCATCAGTAAGGATTTGTGAAGTGAAGGAGTCTCTTACCAGTTTGGAGAGGCGACCCTCCAACCTGTGGTCTGCTGCTCACAGTAAATTGTGTGTATTTCACAGTCTCTGCATGTTTTGTGAGGCCTCCTTTAGAAAGGAGGCAAATCTGTATTTATTCATTGCAAATGATCTAACCTTGTTTTTACGCTAACTACTTTTATCCTTTGGGTTATTTATATTATCGTTTTATCCGATGTGCGAGGAACATTAAAATGTATTTTTATTGATCCCAATTTCATAGGGTCATCACTAAATAGACAACTTACATCAAGATAGTTTTTCGGTGATCTTTCTTCCAAATCAAGATGATGAATGAATTCATTGTTCTTTTCTTTCCTAGAAATCTGGAAACTTGATGACTATTTACCGGAGCACTTAAAAAATGAAATAATGGAGAATAGCCTAGAACAATGGCATAAACATAACGCATTTGAAAATACTGTTCATCAGAGCACAGCTCATTCCGTGTTAAGACAAAATCATGATATGTGTGACTTACATGGAAAAACTATGAAACCAAAGTTAACTTTACGTAACCAGAACAGAAGCAATGAAATAAAGAACCCTGCAGATCCTACTGGAGATGGAAAATCCTTTCTCCACACTAATAATGAACACTTTCATACTAAAATTAAATCCCCTGAAAGCAAGAAACTCATCATCACTAAGTCCCAATTCAGCAAGCATCAGAAAACACAAAAAACAGAGAAGCCTCATGTATGCAGTGAATGTGGGAAAGCCTTCAAGAGGAAGTCCTGCCTCACTGATCATCAGATCATTCATACAGGAGAGAAACCCCACAGATGTTGTCTCTGTGGGAAAGCGTTCAACAGAAAGTTCATGCTCACTGAACACCAGAAAATGCATACAGGAGAAAAACCTTATGAATGCAATGAATGTGGCAAAGCCTTCCTCAAGAAATCACGGCTCAAAATACATCAGAGAACACATACTGGAGAGAAACCATACATTTGCAGTGAATGTGGAAAAGGCTTTATCCAGAAGGGAAATCTCATTGTACATCAGCGTATCCATACAGGAGAGAAACCTTATATATGCAATGAATGTGGGAAAGGCTTCATCCAGAAGACCTGTCTCATAGCACATCAAAGACATCACACCGGAAAGAGTCCCTTTGTGTGCAGTGAATGTGGAAAATCCTGTTCCCAGAAGTCAGGTCTCATTAAACACCAAAAAATTCACACGGGAGAGAAACCTTTTGAATGCAGTGAGTGTGGGAAAGCCTTTACCACAAAGGAAAAGCTCATTGTCCATCAGAGAACTCACACAGGTGAGAGACCCTACGTCTGCAATGAGTGTGGAAAGGCTTTCGCCTACATGTCTTGCCTTGTTAAACATAAGAGAATACACACAAGAGAGATCTGTGGAGATTCAGTCAAAGTGGAAAATCCTCCCTCAGAGAGTCACAGCTTATTACAGACTAGTGGTGCTGTGCAGGAGAAAGGCCTTGTTAATACAGTGACTATGCAAGTGCCTTCTGTGGCTTGTCAGACGCCATTAAACATCAGTGGACTCTTAGCAAATAGCAATGTGGTCATAGTGGGACAGCCTGCAGCCAGATGTGCACCCTTAGGAGATAACAGGGGGTTTTCACAGGACAGAAACCTTATGAATACAGTGAATGTGTTCGTGCCTTCTGTGGTCAATTATGTCTTATTTTATGTCACAGAAAACCAGTAGGAGGAAGCTTGGAGACATTCTACGTGGAGAAGGATTGAGCAAAAATTTCTAGATTGTATTATGGCTGAAAAGTATATACTGAGAGGAATTGTATGAAGGCTGAGGCTGGGAAAGCCTGATTTCCTCATCTTATTAAAAATATGCATTGATACAGAGGCATCATCTGATGTTAACCCAAACACATACACATCAGTTGCTCTATTGTATCTGTTAAAGGAATGGAGGAAGTCTGAGTTCAACTAAGTGGAGGAAATAAGTAGGTGAATTTTAAAAACATTCAAGATAATTTGTATCTGGAATGCTGCTATGAATGAAAAATCAGGAAAGGGCTAATATTTGGGTGGGTGGGATATGGGACATGTGTATATCAATTCAGTTTCCCCAGGCCAAGATGATTCATTGGAAACTGGGATGTCTGCTGTAAGCTCTTAAAGTTTATTTTATGCAGAGGCACTCATGAAACAGCAGCCTTAGACTGAGTCAGTTCATTAGTTTATGGAGTATTTGTTAAATACTCCTTTTGTACTGGGTCCTGTTCCAGAAGCTGAGGATACAGTAGTGACCAAAAGTAGAAAAAGCCCCTAGTTTCCTGGAGAGAGCACTGAGGTTACTAGATTATCCTTAAGTGGTATGTTTACACACCAGCTAATCTAATAAGAGGATGTAAATATCCACACTAGGTGAAATAGTCTTTGTTGTTTGCTGTAAGAGGATACTGTAGCCTGGATGGCTTATAAAAAAAACATCTATTAAAAAAGTGCAAAGTTTCTACGTAATGAATGTTTCAAAACTTTCTAAGTATGAGAAGCCTTGAATAAAAAATGAAGAAAAAATTATTTCTGTCGTGGAAGCTGCAAAGTCGAAGGTGAAGGCACTGGCAGATTTGCTGCCTAAAGGTCTGCTTCCTGGCTCACAGGAGGCAGTCATCTCACTGTTGTCCTCACATAGGGGAAGGGGAAGGGGAAGGGCGTTCGTGGGAGGTCTTACAGGGGCACCGATCTGATTCATGAGTGTTACATCCTTATGGCCTAATCACCTCAAGGGCCCACTTCTTTATTTTTTTTTAATGTTTATTCATTTTTGAGAGAGACAGAGTTATGAGCAGGGGAGGGGCAGAGAGAGAGGGTGTCACAGAACTCGAAGCAGGCTCCAGGCTCTAAGCTGTCAGCACAGAGCCTGACGCGGGGCCCAAACTCACGAACCGTGAGATCGTGACCTGAGTTGAAGTCGAACACTTAACCCACTGAGCCACCCAGGCATCCCATCAAGTGGCCACTTCTTAAAACCATCGTATTTGGGATTAGGCTTCAATATGAATTTTGGCGGGGGGGTGGGGCGCAAGTAGTCCATAGAAGATAGTATAGCGGTCCCCTCTTATATGCTGAGGATACATTCTAAGACCCCCAGTGGATGCCTGAAGCTAGAATAGTACTCAACACTATACATAGTATGTTGTTTTTTTTTTAAATTTATTTTATTTTTAATTTTTTTAAATGTTTATTTTTGGGAGAGAGTGACACACACAGAGTGTGAGTGGAGAGGGGCAGAGAGAGAGGGAGACAGAATCAGAAGCAGGCTCCAGGCTCTGGACTGTCAGCACAGATTCTGACGCAGGGCTCGAACTCACAAACCGCGAGATCATGACCTGACCTGAAGTCGGACAATTAACTGACTGAGCCACCCAGGAGCCCCAATTTATTTTTTATTTTTTAAAAAATGTTTATTTTTGAGAGAGCGAGTGCAAGCTGGGGAGGGGTAGAGAAATGAGGATAGAGGATCTGAAGCAGGCTCTGCACTGACTGCAGGGAGTTCAGTGTGGGGCTTGAATTTATGAACCACAAGATCATGACCTGAGCCAAAGTCAGGTGCTCAACCAACTGGGCCACCCGGGTGCCCCCATAGTATGTTTTTTCTTATATGCAGACACCTGTGATAGTCTAATTTATGAATTACACACAGAAATTAACATCAGTAATAATAGGACACTTATAACAACATACTGTATAAAAGTTATGTGAATGTGTTCTCTCAAAACATTTTATTGTCTTGTCCCCACCCTTCTTCCTGTGATGATGTGAGATGATAAAATGCCTACGAGATATAAAGTGATGTGTAGGAGTTGTGATGGTTTTAGCGTTAGGCTACTGTGGATGTTAGGAGGAGGATCATCTGCTTCTAGACCACATTTGACCTCAGGTGAACGCCTTGAAAGCCAAACCATGGATAAGGGATGATCACTATAATTGGCTCAAGGGGTTATGAGAATTTCTTGTCCAAAGGGTAAATTACTTCAAGGGAGGGCAAGGACTCTTAATGGACTTTAAAGCAGTTTAGGATGTAAGTAAGTTATTTTTTTCATGTCCATGTCTTATCTCCCAAATAGGTTAAAAATTCCTTGGTCATTTTTTTTGCTGTTTAAATTTTAAAGTTTTAAAAACAAAAAAATCAGTTCCTCAATTGCACTAAACCAAATTTCAAGTACTCAGCAGCAGTATGTAACTAGTGGCTACCTCACTGGACAGCTACCTCTATAGTTAACTATATATAGCTAACTATATGGCTAAAAAGCAGACTGAGAGACATCTATTATAATTCCCAGAAAGTTATCTTGGGGAGTATTGGTTTACATGGTTTTATATTCCCAGCACAGAAAACTTAAGACAAATATGTTGATTTGGAAAGTGAGTGAATTAGCCAATGGACTAGTCGGAATGTTTTGTCATCAAAAGAAGGAATGAGTCCTTCAGAGGCAATTCTAAATAATACAGATGTCTCCTTCCAAACTGAGTGTGATTAGCAACTCAATAACTGAATATACACCAGGCAGAGCAGAAAAGAAAATGGATCCTCAGAATACATACCATAAACAGGAGGACAAGAACCTCAGTCTGGAAGAATAGAGAATATAGGAGATGGGAAGTGAGATCCCTAGGGGATGTCATGGAGAAGAACCTTTGTTATTTACCTACAGAACTATCACCCTTGAGAGTTGCCACCATATCAAAGATTCCAGCTCCACGGTTCACTGCTGAACTGAGACGTGCTTTCTCTTCATTATTTACTCTCCCTCTTCTGGGATTGGCCTCTCCTTATCAAGTAACTATCATATAGTTATTCACCTATCCAAGTTATAAACAGTGGGTTCTCTCTGGAAGGAGAGATTTCCCATCCTGTGTCTGTCTCAGAATTCAATATGAAATACTAGGATATTGGTATTCATTCCTTCAGGTATATTTTAAAGCACCAACACAACACAGGGCACTGTTCTGTACAATGAGGATACATGAGTGAATAAAATAGGCAAAGGAACTGCCTTTATGGAGGCAGAGTAAGTGTGTTATGTAATGTAAGAAAGCGTTAAGTCCTATGAAGAAAAATAAAGCCTAGTAATACTGATTTATATTAATGAATAGGTAGTTATAGGCAAGGCTCTATTCCCTCCTCCTTACCCCTCCATGGGCTTTTCTGGGTATAATTTGAGCTAAGACAAATCTACTGAGGGGAGTCACCCATCAGTATTTGTAACCACATCACATTTAATAATGGTTTCTATGGATTGTCTCTGACAAGCCTCCCGCGTCTGATATCTGAGAAACAACGCAAACTCTTGAGTCACATCCCAACACCTCCCAAACCCAGAGCCTCTGGGGGCTGGAGTCCAGGACTCCGCATTTTTTTTTTTTTTAATTTTTTTTTTCAACGTTTATTTATTTTTGGGACAGAGAGAGACAGAGCATGAACGTGGGAGGGGCAGAGAGAGAGGGAGACACAGAATCGGAAACAGGCTCCAGGCTCCGAGCCATCAGCCCAGAGCCCGACGCGGGGCTCGAACTCACGGACCGCGAGATCGTGACCTGGCTGAAGTCGGACGCTTAACCGACTGCGCCACCCAGGCGCCCCCAGGACTCCGCATTTTTAACACCGGCCTGACATACACCTAATTTTGGCGCTCTCTGTCCTAAATCCTGGGTTACTAACCACCCCCACCCTCACATGATTGGATGGATTCAGGCTGTGCCTTTCTCATTGGCATCGGACCTTTGTTGGCCCGCTTTTGGTGGCCTTTCTCCCAGACCCCAATCGCAATCCCAATTTAGGTTCGTCCATCCGCTCTTTCCCTCTGGTGGGTGATGACCAGCCTCACGCTGTACCAGTTTCTGGAAATCTTGTGTTCTTAAAAACCACTTTCTGCAAGCAATCTTCCGCCATAAGTTTTGCGTGGGTGTCCGTTTACCGGACGTATTACTTTTTCTTACCAGGTGTGAGTTCATTCTCTGCTGCGGTATCGACACCTAAACTACTAGTTCGTTTAGAAACTTTTTTTTTTTTTTTT
>NW_024421095.1:0-4912 GCF_014898765.1 Herpailurus yagouaroundi
CGAGTCAACAGATTCTCTTTCTTAAGTCAGTCCCATTGTTTTTGCTGTCATTGACAGCCAAATAATTCCTCACAGTGCAAGGGCACTCTCCATCCTAGCTCCCTCTTCCCATGCTAGCACACTAAATATATATTACCTTCTCTGTCCTCCAGATTGCCCTTCTACAAGAGGGGATTAAGAAACCCACTTTGAAGGATCGTAAATATTAAATGGGAAACTACACATAAAAGCATGTTTTGCAAAATTGAAGTGCAATAAGCATTGCCTAATTTTTCGGAATTAAATTAAATCTTGTTCAAAGCCCCCGTGTCAAAGGAAGGCATCCTATATTAGTCATGACTGTCAGTGGGGTTGGTGGGGGAAGATTTTGCTATCAAGCAAATATTTGCTATCAGGCAAGTAAGTATATACCAAAGAGCCTCTGTGATTAAGCCCACCATGGTTGCTACTGGGATGGTCATTGTCCAAGCTCATTTGGCCCATTGAAAGGCCGCTGGTTGTATAGCCTCTATTCCGAGCGCGGGCAATTTGGTGTTTTGTGGCAGCTCCCAAATAATGGGTCTTGATGATTCATCGTCTCAGCAAACATCATTTCATCCTTTGAAAGAATTGTCTTGTCTCCTATAGAACTTCCTCACAGAACCATCTACGTAAGGAACACATCTTTACGTCATTATGATCAAGGCGCTGGACCACTGGTACCTTAAGCAACTCTCCTTTCATCCTAGCACTTCTGTCATCCCGTCTCTCCTCTCTCCTGAGGACACTTGGCCAGATTGTCATCTCACTTATGAGAGTCTTGAGAGGACTGTGCGATACGTGCCTCGCAACTTCTCTTTGGGGTCAGAAAACATGAAGGCCATTTGTGACCCCTGAGAGGAGAAGCCCAGAGCTTCCTGTAAGACTACAGGGGATGTTAACTTTTTATTCCTTTTGGAGTCACCTCTGAGAGGAAGCATTCAATAGTTTGGTAAATTATCCTGCCTCAAATGAAGGTTACCCAAACTTGGAAAGAATCCCTACAGAGGAAAATGACCCACTCTTGTCATTGCCAGCCCAGCCTCCACCCCAGGGGGAAGCACTGCTTCACTTAATTTTTATTTCATGTTCATTTATTTGTGAGAGAGAGAGAGACTGAGCCCAAGCGGGGAAGGGCAGAGAGAAAGGGAGACACAGAATCCTAAGCAGGCTCCAGGCTCTGAGCTGTCCACACAGAGCCCGACGTGGGGCTCAAACTCACGAACCATGAGATCATGACCTGAGCTGAAGTCAGATGCTCAAGCAACTCAACAGCCCGGGCGCCCCCACTGATACACTTCTGTAATAATCGGTTCTTTCCCTGCTCCCCAACCCCACCTATGAAGGAAGGAACAGACCTTGAGTCGCCTGGGAGAGAAGGAGGCAGCCTCCACAAGTCTCTGAACCTGCCACTTCGCCTGCCTAATGAAGACCGTATGTGCCCTTGGGACACAGGAAAATACCCTGATTTAGTCTCTGATCCAGGGCCAATGGAAGTCCTAGGGGAAAAGCCTCAAGAGAAGAGCCCCTTCTCGAGGCCTGAGCTCCTTCACTGCGACTGCTGATTGGGACACAGTTCTCAATGTTAATCCCTCTGAAGGCTGCCTCTATGAACTTGATTGCCTTAGGCGGCACCTGACAGCAGAAAAGTTCCCAGTGCCTGAAGCTGGGATCTGGGGTCCCCATGCCCAATCCGTATCAATTTACCAATCAATTCATGCATTTTGGCAACCCTGACATTAGGTTTGGAGTTAGATTTAAGGTTGTAAAAATTCAGGTAGCCCATTCCCACTGCATTATACGTCAGTGAAAATTCTCGAGGCGCAACACTATATCATGTAAATGAGACTCCCGGCTTCTCATAACACAGCGATACTTGAGAGTAGGCACAAAGCACATCTTTTTCTGGAAAAATTGATCATCTGTCCATTTTTCAGCAAATACAATTTCTTGCTTTTTATGACAGTACTGCTTTCCTATAGGAACAAGAATCTGAAGAAGGGACACTAATCCTAGAAGCCGAACAAAAGTATAAGATCACTCATGGATGGTACTACCATATCATTTAGACAGATGACGTCCTGGATGTTCTGAGTATGCAAATTCTGTCTCGTTAACTCATTCAATATTTTCTCAGAATGGAGGCTATGGACACTAGGTGTGACTTGTCATGTGACCCCAGGCCATTAACTCAATCCCTTTAAACCACCACATCTCCTTTGGTTAGAAGTCCTCAAGCCATAGGTACATGGAAGATATCCCAAGATGGGAGTTACATCCCAAGATGTTCTAAGATCCCAGTGCTAGCTTTCCCATCAATTGGGCAACTCATTCTCTCTGATGTGCTAGGTTGAAGAATCGCATTTGAACTCAGAGATGTGCTATACTAAATATATTAATAACAGGAATTGAATCTTGCAGCCTGTAGGGTTTGCTTCCTCTCTCAGTTTGTCTATATCTACAGAAGCTGAAGGTTACTTCTTTAGCCCTAAGGCCTGGGAGCTAGGGCAAAGTGGAGAAAGTGGGAGAGATAGGATGAGCCATAATGCACCTAAGCTTTCTTCCCCTCTTAAGTCTGAATGCTGGGGAGTCAGGTGCTTGCAAGTGTTCATTTTACTTTACCTTTCAGGATGACCCCACACCAACTTTACCTCTGTATCACTTGTTCTTCCTTCTTTGGATGCTCCAATCTGTTGGATGTTTTGTTACCAGCTGCCATTCCACGTAGCCATTAAACAGCTTTGACCTTGAGGACATGGATATGGATGAGAAGGATCCAGTTGGCACCTTTGGCCCCTTTTGCTTCAGTGAACTGAGTAGGGTGTCCAAGAAGGAACCCTTGCCTTAGGAAGACTCCTAAGATTGCAATGATCCCCACCTCCTGAAGTTTACAATTGTGTGTAATTACCCCTCCCCTTGAGCACTGGTTGACCTTAGTGATTTGTCTCCAACAGAATAAAGGAAAGGTAATGGGATGCCACTTCCATTATTAGTTTATAAAAGATTATAACTTCTGTCTTGTTTGCAAACTCTCTCCTAGTTTTGATGAAGGAAGTTGCTGTGTCAGAGAAACCCACGTGACCAGGAACCAGCGAACTCCCACCCAGGGCCAACAGGGTATTGAGGACCTCAGGCCAACAGGCTTTCAGGCATGCATCCTGCCAACAACTGTAAGTGAATACAGAAGTGGGTTCTTCCCCAATTATACCTTCACATGAGAACCTAGCCTCAGCTGACACCTTAATGACAGCCTTCTGAGAGACCCTGAAGCAGAAAATCCAGATAGGCCTACCCTGAGATTCTGACCCACAAAAATTGTCAGATGATAAATATGTATTTTTAAGCCACTAAATTTTGGGATATCCATTACACAGCAATTCATAACTAACGCACCTCTAAATTACTGTCACTTTGGTGTAAAATGTAGCATGTCTGGGAAAGCAGGCGCCATATAGGAGCACAGCTTCCCTGACAACATCCTGGAGGTGCTGTCTTCACGCTCAAAGACGATCTTGTGTTCTCTTAGGCCAAAATGGTATCCCTGTACTGTCATAAGCCCTGAGTAGTCTCCGGGAGGTGACGCCTACATGCCATAGTACCTCATCGCACCCTACAGCTATATATATGTCAGGATAGTTTGGGAGCAGATGAACAAACAGGTGGAGCCAAGGTGTAGACTTTAAGGGGTTTTCTCACTTGGTGAAGGCCTGAACGTTTTCAGAGTAAGCCTTTTGTACTTCTTATGAAAAAAATTCTACGTTTTAAATACAGGACACCGGAGCAGGGTCAAATAAAGGGCCTCAGGATAAAACTGAGAAGGCCACTGTCAAGCTTCTTACAAGGGACCAGTATGGATGTAGAAGCCCAAAGAGGAAATCGGTAAGAGCTGAACTCACTTCTTCCTTTCCCAAAGCACAAGTCCCCCCTCCTGTATGCCACCACCCCACAATCCCAGTGCACTACACAGAAACACCCCCACTCTCTACTAGAGCAAATGTTTATTGAGGAGGATTAATATTCTTGGTCATGCTGAAGAAAGATTGTTCTGATCAGAGGATATGTTATCGTGAAAACTGTAAGGCTTTCTCAACAAGGACTAAACGATTTCCTTAGGGAAATTTCTTCTCCCTCAAAGTGCTGGAGAAGCATTTTCTGCTTGAATAGAAGCGTCAAATCTCTGAACACAGTACTTTCATCAGTGGTGAGGGGGGCTGCAAGGACCTGGCATACTGGATGCACACAGGTGGGGCCTAGGTGATGTACGGGCTCCCTGGAGGACAGAGAAGAAGCGAGTTGGCTTGGAGTTAATAGCTGCTTCTTGAAGGCCCCAACCTTCTGGGGAATTCCGGTCCTGTGTCTGTCCTGCCTGACACTTGTAAGACACTTCTGTTCGCAGAGACGGCTTCTTGGCTACAGGACTCGATCCTGGCCCGTTTGCCGTGTGGTGTGTCAGAGAAAGCCTGATAGTTGGAGGGATGCCTCTTGTCAGGCCCTGCCTGGGCCTGGAGTTCTTCCTTCTGCTGGCTTAACTCTGAGGCCTCAGATTCACACCTACCTGCCACCTTCACGCCTAGGATCTTCCCAGTGGCAATCATGAGCTCATGAGCTTCAGGAGGCCCAGCACTCACAAGAGCAGTCAGTCACACTTTCAACTGGGTCTCGGTGCTGGCAACTTTCCTGCTTTGTGATTTTTTTCATGGCCTTGATCCACTTGATACATGGCCTCATCTTTATTCTGAAGTAACTCTCGGGAAGAAACTGTTGTTCTGTGACAGAGGTGAGGGAGCACTGTCTAATTTTCTGTCCTCAACACGGTGGCTCTTCTTTCTGGCTACCAATGTCCCTACCCCTGAATCCTCCCTTCTACATTTTCCTGCTTTGGAACCCTGAGGTC
>NW_024421096.1:0-418 GCF_014898765.1 Herpailurus yagouaroundi
CCAGCCTTACTGCTAGATTTTCTCAGGTACGCGAGTCAACAGATTCTTTCTTAAGTCAGTCCCATTGTTTTTGCTGTCATTGACAGCCAAATAATTCCTCACAGTGCAAGGGCACTCTCTATCCTAGCTCCCTCTTCCCATGCTAGCACACTAAGTATATATTACCTTCTCTGTCCTCCAGATTGCCCTTCTATAAGAGGGGATTAAGAAACCCACTTTGAAGGATTGTAAATATTAAATGGGAAAATACACATAAAAGCATTTTGTACACAGGTGCCTCGGTGGCTCAGTTGATTAAGCATCCAACTTCATCATGGCTCATGATCTCACGGCTGGTGGGTTCGCACCCCACGTGGGGCTCTGTGTTGACAGCTCAAAGCCTGTAGCCTGCTTCAGATTCTGTATTCCTCTCTTTCTG
>NW_024421096.1:518-5035 GCF_014898765.1 Herpailurus yagouaroundi
AATTTTCTGCCCCGCTCCCCCGTTAGTGTGCGCGCGCTCTCTCTCTCTCTCTCTCAAAAATAATAAACATTAAAAAAGTTTTTAAAAAAGCATGTTTTACAAAATTGAAGTGCAACAGGCAGTGCCTAATTTTTCTAAGTTAAATCTTATCAAAAGCTCCCACGTTAAAGGAAGGTATCCTATATTAGTTATGACTGCCAGTGGGGTTAGTGGGGGAGGATTTTGTTACTAGGCAAATATAGATGAAGGAACCTCTGCTCTTAAGTCCATCATGGTTGCCACTGGGACGTTTATTGTCCAAGCTCATTTGGCAGATTAAAAAGCTAATGGGTGGGTAGCCTCTATGCCAAGTGTGGGCAATGCAATGTGTTGTTGCACCTCCCAAGATAATGAGGCTTGATGATTCATCATCTCAGCAAACATCATTTCATCCCTTAAAAAAATCATTCTACTCCTAGGGGACTTAAACACAGAACCCATGCACTTAAGGAATACATCTTTACATCATTATTATCAAGTCCCTGGATCACTGGTACCTTTAAGTACCTCTCCTTTCACCCCAGAACCTCTGTCATCCCGTCTCTCCTCTCTCCTGAGAACACCTGGATTATTTCTCTTCTCTTTTAGAAGAGTCTGGACAGGACTGTGCAACAGGGTTCAGGTGCCCAAAACTTCGCTTTGGGGTCAGGAAACCTGAAGGTCCTTAATGAGCCCTGAGACCAGAAGCACAGAACTCCCAGTTAGACAAAGGAAGTACACTTTTTATTCCTTCTGGGGTCCCTTCTGTCAGGGAACAGAAGCAGCAATCAATAGCTTGGTAAATTATCCTGCTTAAATGAAGCTTGCCTAAAGCTGGGAAAGTCCCACCAGGAAAATGACCCACTCTTCTCATTGCCAGCCCAGCCTCCTCTCTGCAGGGAAGCACTGCTACACTTATATAATAATCAGTTCTTTACCTGCTCCCCATCCCCACCAATGAAGGAAGGAACAGACCTTGAGTCTCCTGGGAGAGATAAGGAAGCAGCCTCCAGAAGTCTCTGAACCTGCCACTTCGCCTGCCTAATGAAGACCATATGTCCCCTTGTGACCCAGGAAAATAGCCTGATTTAGTCTCTGATCCAGGGCCAATGGAAGTTCTAGGGGAAAAGCCTCAAGAGAAGAGGCCCTTTTTGAGGCCTGGGCTCCTTCACTGTGACTGCTGATTGGGACACAGTTCTCAGTGTTAATCCCTTTGAAGGCTGCCTCAAGGAACCTGATTGTCTTAGGCAACACCTGACATCAGATAAATTCACAGTTTCACAGCCTGAAGCTGGGATCTGGGGTCCCCATGCCCAGTCCATATCAAAGTACCAATAAATTCATGCATTTTGTCATACTTGACATTAGATTTGGAGTTTGAGCTTAAGGTTGTAAAAATTCTGGTAGGCCATTCCCATTGCATTATATGTCAGTGAGAGTTCTTCAGGCACCACACTGTATCATGTAAATTATACTCCCCTGAAATTTCAAAATACTGGGATCCCTGAGTATGGTTACAAAGCACATCTTTTTCTAGAAAAAATTGAACCTCATCTCTCCAGTTTTTTTCAGCTAATAAACTTTCTTGCTTTTTATGACAGTGCTGCTCTCCTATAGAAATAGGAATCTGGAAGAAAGGAAAACTATCCTAGAAGCAAAACAAAAGTATGAGATCACTCATGGATGGTGGTACCTTATCATTTGGACAGATCACTTGCTGGATGGTCTGAGTATGCAAATTCTGTCTAATTGTCTTATCCAGTGTTTCTCTGAATGGAAGCAGTGGCCATTAGGTATGAATTGATTTGTGACCTGAGACCATTAACTTAAAACTTTAAGCCACCACATCTCCCTTGGTTAGAAGTCCTCAAGCCATAGGGACATGGAAAATATCGAAGATGGAAGTTATATGTATTAAGATCCATAGTACTAGCTTTTTCATCAGTTGGGTGACCCATTCACTCTAATGGTCAAGGTGGGAGAATCAGATTTGAAATGATAGATGTGCTATTCTAAATATATTAATAAGAACAGGAATTAAATCTTGCTATCTGTAGGGTTTGCTTCCTCTCTCAGTTTGTCTGTGTCTGCAGAAGCTGAAGGTTATTTGTTTAGCCTCAAGGTCTGGGAGCTAGGGCAATATGGAGAGACTGTGGTAGAGCCCGGATAAACCATATTGCACCTAAGTTTTCCTCCCCTCTAAGTGTGAATCAGTATTCAGGTGTGTCAAGTGAGTCAGGTGGCTCTAAGGATTCATTTTACTTTACCATTCAAGATGACCCCACATCACGTTTGCTGCTATAACACCTCTTCTTCCTTCTTTGGATGCTCCAATCTCTTGGATGTTTTCTTACCAGCTGCCACTCCACATAGCCATTAAACAGCTTTGACCTTGAGGACATGGATATAGATGAGGAGAAGCATCCACTTGGCACCTTTGGCCACTTTTGCTTCAGTGAACTGAGTAGGGTGTCCAAGAAGAAACCCTTGCCTTAGGAAGACTTCTAAGATTCCAGTGACCTCCACCTCCTAAAGTTTACACCTTTGTGTAATCACCCCTCTCCTTGAGCATTGGTTGACCATAGTGATTTGCCTCTAATAGAATAAAGGAAAGGTAATGGGACGTCATTTTCATTATTAGTTTATAAAAGATTATAACTTCTGTCTTGTTTACAAACACTTTCCCAACTTTCATAAAGTAAGTTGCCATGTTGGAAAAGCCTACATGACAAGGAAAGAGCCAACTCCCACCAAGGGCCAACAACGTATTGAGGATCTCAGTCCAACAGGCTTTTGAGGCATGCATCCTGCCAACAACTGTAAATGAATACAGAAGTGGGTTCTTCCCCAGTCACGCCTTCACATGAGAACCTAGCCTCAGCTGACATGTTAATTACAGCCTTCTGAGACCCTGAAGCAGAAAATCCAGATAGGCCTACCCTGAGATTCTGACCCACAAAAATTGTCAGATGATAAATATGTATTTTTAAGCCACTAAATTTTGGGATATCCATTACACAGCAATTCATAACTAATGTACCTCTAAATTACTGTCACTTTGGTGTAAAATGTAGCATGTCTGGGAAAGCAGGCACCGTATAGGAGCACAGCTTCCCTGACAACATCCTGGAGGTGCTGTCTTCACGCTCAAAGACGATCTTGTGTTCTCTCAGGCCAAAATGGTATCCCTGTGCTCTCATAAGCCCTGAGTAGTCTCCAGGAGGTGACGCCTACATGCCATAGTACCTCATCACACCCTACAGCTATATATATGTCAGGATACTTTGGGAGCAGATGAACAAACAGGTGGAGCCAAGGTGTAGACTTTAAGGGGTTTTCTCACTTGGTGAAGGCCTGAACGTTTTCAGAGTAAGCCTTTTGTACTTTTTATGAAAAAAAATTCAGGACACCTGAGCAGGGTCAAATAAAGGGCCCCAGGATAAAACTGAGAAGGCCACTGACAGGCTTCTTTCTTTGGATTGAGAAACCCAAAGAGGAAATCAGTAAGAGCAGAACTCTCTCCTTCCTTTTCCAAAGCAAGAGTCCCCACTCCCATGCCCAGCACCACCTCACAGTCCCAGTGCAATACACAGAGAACCGCACTCTCTTGTTAGAACAAAAATGTATTGAGGAGGATTAATATTCTTGGTTGTATTGAAGAAAGGTAGTTTTCATAGGAGGATAAGTTATCGTGAAAATTATAAGGCTTTCTCAGCAAGTACAAAACAATTTCTTTAGGGAAATTTCTGCTCCCTGGAAGTGATGGAGAAGCGTTTTCTGCTCAAATAGAAGAGTCAGCTCTGAACATAGTACTTTCATCAGCGGTCAGGGTGGCTGGAAGGACTTCGCGTAATTGATGCACACAGGTAGGGCTTGGATGACACACAGGCTCCCTGGAAGGCAGAGGAGAAGGGGGTTGACTGGCTTAATAGCTGCTCCTTGAAAGTGCCAAGTATCTGGGAGTGTCTGATCCTTTCTCTGTTCTGCCTGACACTTGTAAGACAGTTCTGTTCAACAGAGATAGCTTCTTGGCTATATAACAATACTTGCCTGTTTATCGTGTTGTGGGTCAGAGAAAACCCAATATTGGAGGGATATGTCCTGTTAGACTCTACCTGGGCCTACAGTTCTTCCTTCTGCGGGCTTAACTCTGAGGCCTCAGATTCATACCTACATGCCACCTTCTCTTCTAGGTTTTTCTGAATAGTAATCATGAGCTCATGAGCCCAGCACTCACAAGAGCAGTCACACTTTCAACTGGGTCTTGGTTCTGGAAATTTCCTGCTTTGTGATTTTCTGCTTGGACTTGATCCACTTAATAAATTCCCTCATCTTTTTTCTGAAGTAACTCTTGGGAGGAAACTGTTCATTCTGTGACACAGGTGAGGAAGCACTCTCTAATCTTCTGTCCTCAACACAGTGGCTCTTCTTTCTGGCTACAGATGTTCCTATCCCTGAATCCTCCCTTCTACATTTTCCTGCTTTGGAACCCTGAGGTC
>NW_024421097.1:0-2675 GCF_014898765.1 Herpailurus yagouaroundi
TTTTTTTTTTTTCCTTCCCCTCCCCCATGGGTTCCTGTTAAGTTTCTCAGGATCCACATAAGAGTGAAACCATATGGTATCTGTCTTTCTCTGTATGGCTTATTTCACTTAGCATCACACTCTCCAGTTCCATCCACGTTGCTACAAAAGGCCATATTTCATTTTTTCTCATTGCCACGTAGTATTCCATAGTGTATATAAACCACAATTTCTTTATCCATTCATCAGTTGATGGACATTTAGGCTCTTTCCATAATTTGGCTATTGTTGAGAGTGCTGCTATGAACATTGGGGTACAAGTGCCCCTATGCATCAGTACTCCTGTGTCCCTTGGATAAATTCCTAGCAGTGCTATTGCTGGGTCATAGGGTAGGTCTATTTTTAATTTTCTGAGGAACCTCCACACTGCTTTCCAGAGCGGCTGCACCAATTTGCATTCCCACCAACAGTGCAAGAGGGTTCCCGTTTCTCCACATCCTCTCCAGCATCTATAGTCTCCTGATTTGTTCATTTTGGCCACTCTGACTGGCGTGAGGTGATACCTGAGTGTGGTTTTGATTTGTATTTCCCTGATAAGGAGCGACGCTGAACATCTTTTCATGTGCCTGTTGGCCATCCGGATGTCTTCTTTAGAGAAGTGTCTATTCATGTTTTCTGCCCATTTCTTCACTGGGTTATTTGCTTTTCGGGTGTGGAGTTTGGTGAGCTCTTTATAGATTTTGGATACTAGCCCTTTGTCCGATATGTCATTTGCAAATATCTTTTCCCATTCCGTTGGTTGCCTTTTCGTTTTGTTGGTTGTTTCCTTTGCTGTGCAGAAGCTTTTTATCTTCATAAGGTCCCAGTAATTCACTTTTGCTTTTAATTCCCTTGCCTTTGGGGATGTGTCGAGTAAGAGATTGCTACGGCTGAGGTCAGAGAGGTCTTTTCCTGCTTTCTCCTCTAAGGTTTTGATGGTTTCCTGTCTCACATTCAGGTCCTTTATCCATTTTGAGTTTATTTTTGTGAATGGTGTGAGAAAGTGGTCTAGTTTCAATCTTCTGCATGTTGCTGTCCAGTTCTCCCAGCACCATTTGTTAAAGAGACTGTCTTTTTTCCATTGGATGTTCTTTCCTGCTTTGTCAAAGATGAGTTGGCCATACGTTTGTGGGTCTAGTTCTGGGGTTTCTATTCTATTCCATTGGTCTATGTGTCTGTTTTTGTGCCAATACCATGCTGTCTTGATGATGACAGCTTTGTAGTAGAGGCTAAAGTCTGGGATTGTGATGCCTCCTGCTTTGGTCTTCTTCTTCAAAATTACTTTGGCTATTCGGGGCCTTTTGTGGTTCCATATGAATTTTAGGATTGCTTGTTCTAGTTTCGAGAAGAATGCTGGTGCAATTTTGATTGGGATTGCATTGAATGTGTAGATAGCTTTGGGTAGTATTGACATTTTGACAATATTTATTCTTCCAATCCATGAGCAGGGAATGTCTTTCTATTTCTTTAAATCTTCTTCAATTACCTTCATAAGCTTTCTATAGTTTTCAGCATACAGATCCTTTACATCTTTGGTTAGATTTATTCCTAGGTATTTTATGCTTCTTGGTGCAATTGTGAATGGGATCAGTTTCTTTACTTGTCTTTCTGTTGCTTCATTGTTAGTGTATAAGAATGCAACTGATTTCTGTACATTGATTTTTGTATCCTGCAACTTTGCTGAATTCATGTATCAGTTCTAGCAGACTTTTGGTGGAGTCTATCGGATTTTCCATGTATAATATCATGTCATCTGCAAAAAGCGAAAGCTTGACTTCATCTTTGCCAATTTTGATGCCTTTGATTTCCTTTTGTTGTCTGATTGCTGATGCTAGAACTTCCAGCACTATGTTAAACAACAGCGGTGAGAGTGGGCATCCCTGTCGTGTTCCTGATCTCAGGGAAAAAGCTCTCAGTTTTTCCCCGTTGAGGATGATGTTAGCTGTGGGCTTTTCATAAATGGCTTTTATGATCTTTAAGTATGTTCCTTCTATCCCGACTTTCTCAAGGGTTTTTATTAAGAAAGGGTGCTGGATTTTGTCAAAGGCCTTTTCTGCATCGATTGACAGGATCATATGGTTTTTCTCTTTTTTTTTGTTAATGTGATGTATCACGTTGATTGATTTGCGAATGTTGAACCAGCCCTGCATCCCAGGAATGAATCCCACTTGATCATGGTGAATAATTCTTTTTATATGCCGTTGAATTCGATTTGCTAGTATCTTATTGAGAATTTTTGCATCCATATTCATCAGGGATATTGGCCTGTAGTTCTCTTTTTTTACTGGGTCTCTGTCTGGTTTAGGAATCAAAGTAATACTGGCTTCATAGAATGAGTCTGGAAGTTTTCCTTCCCTTTCTATTTCTTGGAATAGCTTGAGAAGGATAGGTATTATCTCTGCTTTAAACGTCTGGTAGAACTCCCCTGGGAAGCCATCTGGTCCTGGACTCTTATTTGTTGGGAGATTTTTGATAACCGATTCAATTTCTTCGCTGGTTATGGGTCTGTTCAAGCTTTCTATTTCCTCCTGATTGAGTTTTGGAAGAGTGTGGGTGTTCAGGAATTTGTCCATTTCTTCCAGGTTGTCCAATTTGTTGGCATATAATTTTTCATAGTATTCCCTGATAATTGTTTGTATCTCTGAGGGATTGGTTGT
>NW_024421098.1:0-9969 GCF_014898765.1 Herpailurus yagouaroundi
TATTTTACCATTTATTTTTGAGAGACAGAGACAGAACATGAGTTGGGGAGGGGCACAGAGAGGGAGACCCAGAATCTGAAGCAGGCTCCAAGCTCTGAGCTGTCAGCACAGAGCGCGATGCAGGTCTCAAACCCACAGACCGCGAGATCATGACCTGAGCCAAAGCTGGACTAAGCCACCCAGGCACCCCTTTTATCTTAATTTATATACCTAGCTCCACCAGCTTTTTTTTTTTCTTTGTCTTGTGTTCTCTTCACTCATTCTTAAGCAAATATTTGTATCCATGTACTTTTTTTTACATTTTTTTATTAAAAAAATTTTTTTAATGTTTGTTTATTTTCAAGAGAGAGAGAGAGAGCACAAACACAAGCAGGGGAGGGACAGAGAGAGACACACAGAATCCGAAGAAGGCTCCAGGCTCTGGGCTGTCAGCACAGAGCCCGATGGGGGGCTCGAACCCACCAACCGTGAGATCATGACCTGAGCTGAAGTCGGACGCTTAACTGACTGAGCCACCCAGGTGCCTCTGTATTCTTTAATGTTTGATTTAGATCACTAGTAAAATGTAAAAGGGTATATAACTCAGGAATAGCCAGATGGAAGAGATGCGCAGGGCAAGGTCTATGGGAAAGAGTGCAGGACTGTCATGTTCTCTGGGCACACCACTCTCCCCAAATCTCCACGTGTTCACCAACTTGGAAACTCCAAATTCCCTAAGTTTTAATCTAACCAATGTTTATTGAACACACACTATGTGCCAGATACTGCAATGAATAGAACCTGGCTGTGTCACTTTCAGTTTAGTGAGAAACACGGATGTGTAGTGGTAAAGGTGTTCTCTCTAAGAGGTAAAATCTGAGTCCTGTCTGAGAAAGATGTCCTAGGTATGGGAAGCCTGAAAGCAGGGGGGAAATGAGACACAGTTAATGGTTGCTAAAGGACTTTGGGATCTCCTTGGTTTTTAGAAGGGAACTTGTGATTAAGGGAAAGTAAAATTAAAGTCCTATTTGGGGGAAGCTCAGATAGCAGTGCAATAGGAGGAACCTGGGCTATCCTTGTCCCTCAAACAGGTAGATCACTATCAAATCATTCTGAATACCCAAGAAATTGACCTGAGGACTGACAGAACAAGCTGCACAACTAGAGGGACAGAAGAGGCAGGAAGGAGGAAGGTAGGAAGTATGTGGAGATGTGGTTTAAGAGAAATGGATCATGGGTGCTGCTGAGGGGAGGGAGCCCTAGTCAGAGAGAAAGGTGAGAGAGAGTGGAGCACGCAGGGATGAGCACAAGGAGAACACTTCCCCAAAGCCATTGGCTGGGGGAAGGGGCTGATTTTTGTGAGTTCTTGCAACCAGAGGGGCTTAGAGACTGGAGTGTTAAAGGTCTGTGGGCTTGGCTGGGACAGAGTTCTGAGGGCACTGCTCTATTCATAGAGAGAAGGCAGGCAAGCAACCCTGGAGCAGAGGGAGTGATCTGAGAATTACCTAAGGTGCATGGGGAGAGACTGCTCTTCTTGGGGTGCATTTGTGAGAGGTGGCATTCACAGAATCACCTCTCTGGAGACAAAGAAGCAGGCAGGCACCATTTCCCTCCCGTGGCCCTCAGCATAGGTGCACAGAAACCTGCTGAGGGCAGCTGACCCAGATACTGGCTGTCTAGCCTGCTTTGCTCCAAATCCCATGCCCCCGCATTCTGCTGTGACTGCCATTCTCAGTCAAATCTGCATTGGTCCCAGCGCAGTGAGACCCTCCCACCAGAAGACCAGTGCAGGCCCTTGCCACAGCACATCCCTAATGTTTGACGTTTTAAAAGTCAGTAGTCTTGGCTGAAATAGAGCCCAAAGTGCACCGCACTGTTTCAGGCAGGCAAGCAACCCGGAGACGGAGACAATAGCATGAAAACAGAGCTCTGAAAAATACCTGGGATACACAAGGGGAAATTATTTGCTCTTCTGGGAGGGCCTTCCTGAGAGTAGCAAGCACGGACTCCTCTCTGCTAGGACAAAGGAACTGATTGGTGCCATTTTCCTCCCCCCACCCCTTAGCATAAACCAACTTCAGTACATAGGACAAGGCCAACACTGGCTGCCTAACCTCCTTATAGGAAGTCCCACCCCCTGTGCTCTGCTGGTACTGCTTTTCTCTGACAAGTGTGCTTAAGGAGTAGTGCAGTGGGCCCCTTCCCCAGAAGGCCAGCAGAAATCTCTGCACATACACATGACCATGGAGTTCTGCAATTCTTCTGTTCTAGTGGAAGTAGCATCAGGTCTCATTTAACAAGTAAACCAGAGCATGTCTAGTTAAAACTTGCCCCACCCTGGCTAAGGTCCAGACACAGCCCACTATAGGCAAGGAGAACTTCACAGGCAACTGACCTGAGGGATAAAGCAGCCAATACAGCAGCACAATGCATACAGCAGACACCAGAGACACTCCCTGAAACACCAGACCCTTGACATTATATGACCTCTTCATAAAGCTATTACTCTCAAGAGCAGGAAACATAATAGACTTTTCTAAGACACAGAAAAAGATAGAGGAATTCATTCCAAAAGAAAGAAGAAGAAAAGGTTATGGTCAGAGATCTAAGTGAAACAGATATAATACACCTGATGGAGAATTTAAAGCAGCAATCATAAGGATACTCTCTGGGCTTGAGAAAAGCGTGGAAGAGATTATGGAGTCCCTTACCATAGAGATACAAGAGTAAAAAAATATCCATTCTGAAATTAAAAATGCAATAACTGAGATTCAAAACTATCTGGATGTAATGACCACAAGGAGGGAAGAAGCAGAGGCACAAATAAGTGATATAGAAGATAGAATAATGGAAAATAATGAAGGTGATCAAAACAGAAAAAGCAGAACCATGGATCACAAGAATAGACTTAGGGAGCTCAGTGACTCCATCAAATGTAATAACATTCATATGATAGGAGTCCCCAAAAAAGAAGAGAGAGAAAAGGGGGAGAGAGGTTAATTTGAGGAAATAATAGCTGAAAACCCCACTAAACTTGGGGAAGGAAACAAACATTCAAATCCAGGAGGTTTAGAGATCTCCCATCAAAATCAACAATGGCAGGCCAATACCAAGACATATTGTAGGTAAATTTGCAAAATATAGTGATAAAGAAAAATTCCTAAAAGCAGTAAGACGAAAGAAGTCCCTAACTTACAAAGGAAGACCTATAAGGCTAGCTGCAGATCTGTCCACAGAAACTTGGCAAGCCAGAAGAGAGTGGTGTAATATATTCAACATGCTAAATGGGAAAAATCTGTAGCCAAGAGTACTCTGCCAAGAAGGCTATCATTCAGAGTAGAAAGGAGGGATAAAGAATTTCCCAAACAAAAACTAAAAAAGTTCATGGCCACTAAACCAGCCCTGCAAGAAATATAAAAGGGGACTCTCTGAGTCAGAAGGGAAGACTAAAAGTGGCAAAGATTAAAAAGGAACAGAGAAAATTTCCAGAAACAATGACAAAACAAGTAAAAAATGACACTAAATACATATCTATCAATAATTACTCTGAATGTAAATGGACTAAATGCCTCAACCAAAAGACATAGGTTGCCAGATGGGTAAAAAACAAAAACAAAAAAACCCAAGAACCATCTATATGCTGCCTAGAAGAGATGCATTTTAGACCTAAAGATATCTGCAGATTGAAAGTGAGGGGATGGAGAAACATTTATAATGCAAATGGAAGTCAAAAGACTTTGAGAGTGTTTTATTTTATTTTATTTTATTTTTTTAATGGAAAGATATTCTATATTTATACACTGGAAGAATTACCATACTTAAAATGTCCATACTACCCAAATTTACTATGGATTAAATGCAATCCCTGTCAAAATTCCATGGTATTTTTTACAGAACTAGATCAAATAATTCTAAAATTTTTATGGAACTGCAAAAGACATGAAATAGTTAATGCAATCCTGAGAAAGCAGAACAAAGTTGGAGATATCATGCTCCCTGATTTCATTTTTTTTTTAATTTATATATGAAATTTATTGTCAAATTGGTTTCCATACAACACCCAGTGCTCATCCCAAAAGGTGCCCTCCTCAATACCCATCACCCACCCTCTCCTCCCTCCCACCCCCCATCAACCCTTAGTTTGTTCTCAGTTCTCAACAGTCTCTTATGCTTTGGCTCTCTCCCACTCTAACCTCTTTTTTTTTTTTTTTCCTTCCCCTCCCCCATGGGTTCCTGTTAAGTTTCTCAGGATCCACATAAGAGTGAAACCATATGGTATCTGTCTTTCTCTGTATGGCTTATTTCACTTAGCATCACACTCTCCAGTTCCATCCACGTTGCTACAAAAGGCCATATTTCATTTTTTCTCATTGCCACGTAGTATTCCATAGTGTATATAAACCACAATTTCTTTATCCATTCATCAGTTGATGGACATTTAGGCTCTTTCCATAATTTGGCTATTGTTGAGAGTGCTGCTATGAACATTGGGGTACAAGTGCCCCTATGCATCAGTACTCCTGTGTCCCTTGGATAAATTCCTAGCAGTGCTATTGCTGGGTCATAGGGTAGGTCTATTTTTAATTTTCTGAGGAACCTCCACACTGCTTTCCAGAGTGGCTGCACCAATTTGCATTCCCACCAACAGTGCAAGAGGGTTCCCGTTTCTCCACATCCTCTCCAGCATCTAGAGTCTCCTGATTTGTTCATTTTGGCCACTCTGACTGGCGTGAGGTGATATCTGAGTGTGGTTTTGATTTGTATTTCCCTGATAAGGAGCGACGCTGAACATCTTTTCATGTGCCTGTTGGCCATCCGGATGTCTTCTTTAGAGAAGTGTCTATTCATGTTTTCTGCCCATTTCTTCACTGGGTTATTTGCTTTTCGGGTGTGGAGTTTGGTGAGCTCTTTATAGATTTTGGATACTAGCCCTTTGTCCGATATGTCATTTGCAAATATCTTTTCCCATTCCGTTGGTTGCCTTTTAGTTTTGTTGGTTGTTTCCTTTGCTGTGCAGAAGCTTTTTATCTTCATAAGGTCCCAGGAATTCACTTTTGCTTTTAATTCCCTTGCCTTTGGGGATGTGTCGAGTAAGAGATTGCTACGGCTGAGGTCAGAGAGGTCTTTTCCTGCTTTCTCCTCTAGGGTTTTGATGGTTTCCTGTCTCACATTCAGGTCCTTTATCCATTTTGAGTTTATTTTTGTGAATGGTGTGAGAAAGTGGTCTAGTTTCAACCTTCTGCATGTTGCTGTCCAGTTCTCCCAGCACCATTTGTTAAAGAGACTGTCTTTTTTCCATTGGATGTTCTTTCCTGCTTTGTCAAAGATCAGTTGGCCATACGTTTGTGGGTCTAGTTCTGGGGTTTCTATTCTATTCCATTGGTCTATGTGTCTGTTTTGGTGCCAATACCATGCTGTCTTGATGATGACAGCTTTGTAGTAGAGGCTAAAGTCTGGGATTGTGATGCCTCCTGCTTTGGTCTTCTTCTTCAAAATTACTTTGGCTATTCGGGGCCTTTTGTGGTTCCATATGAATTTTAGGATTGCTTGTTCTAGTTTCGAGAAGAATGCTGGTGCAATTTTGATTGGGATTGCATTGAATGTGTAGATAGCTTTGGGTAGTATTGACATTTTGACAATATTTATTCTTCCAATCCATGAGCAGGGAATGTCTTTCCATTTCTTTAAATCTTCTTCAATTACCTTCATAAGCTTTCTATAGTTTTCAGCATACAGATCCTTTACATCTTTGGTTAGATTTATTCCTAGGTATTTTATGCTTCTTGGTGCAATTGTGAATGGGATCAGTTTCCTTATTTGTCTTTCTGTTGCTTCATTGTTAGTGTATAAGAATGCAACTGATTTCTGTACATTGATTTTGTATCCTGCAACTTTGCTGAATTCATGGATCAGTTCTAGCAGACTTTTGGTGGAGTCTGTCGGATTTTCCATGTATAATATCATGTCATCTGCAAAAAGCGAAAGCTTGACTTCATCTTTGCCAATTTTGATGCCTTTGATTTCCTTTTGTTGTCTGATTGCTGATGCTAGAACTTCCAGCACTATGTTAAACAACAGCGGTGAGAGTGGGCATCCCTGTCGTGTTCCTGATCTCAGGGAAAAAGCTCTCAGTTTTTCCCCATTGAGGATGATGTTAGCTGTGGGCTTTTCATAAATGGCTTTTATGATCTTTAAGTATGTTCCTTCTATCCCGACTTTCTCAAGGGTTTTTATTAAGAAAGGGTGCTGGATTTTGTCAAAGGCCTTTTCTGCATCGATTGACAGGATCATATGGTTTTTCTCTTTTTTTTTGTTAATGTGATGTATCACGTTGATTGATTTGCGAATGTTGAACCAGCCCTGCATCCCAGGAATGAATCCCACTTGATCATGGTGAATAATTCTTTTTATATGCCGTTGAATTCGATTTGCTAGTATCTTATTGAGAATTTTTGCATCCATATTCATCAGGGATATTGGCCTGTAGTTCTCTTTTTTTACTGGGTCTCTGTCTGGTTTAGGAATCAAAGTAATACTGGCTTCATAGAATGAGTCTGGAAGTTTTCCTTCCCTTTCTATTTCTTGGAATAGCTTGAGAAGGATAGGTATTATCTCTGCTTTAAACGTCTGGTAGAACTCCCCTGGGAAGCCATCTGGTCCTGGACTCTTATTTGTTGGGAGATTTTTGATAACCGATTCAATTTCTTCGCTGGTGATGGGTCTGTTCAAGCTTTCTATTTCCTCCTGATTGAGTTTTGGAAGAGTGTGGGTGTTCAGGAATTTGTCCATTTCTTCCAGGTTGTCCAATTTGTTGGCATATAATTTTTCATAGTATTCCCTGATAATTGTTTGTATCTCTGAGGGATTGGTTGTAATCATTCCATTTTCATTCATGATTTTATCTATTTGGGTCATCTCCCTTTTCTTTTTGAGAAGCCTGGCTAGAGGTTTGTCAATTTTGTTTATTTTTTCAAAAAACCAACTCTTGGTTTCGTTGATCTGCTCTACAGTTTTTTTAGATTCTATATTGTTTATTTCTGCTCTGATCTTTATTATTTCTCTTCTTCTGCTGGGTTTAGGCTGCCTTTGCTGTTCTGCTTCTATTTCCTTTAGGTGTGCTGTTAGATTTTGTATTTGGGATTTTTCTTGTTTCTGGAGATAGGCCTGGATTGCAATGTATTTTCCTCTCAGGACTGCCTTCGCTGCGTCCCAAAGCGTTTGGATTGTTGTATTTTCATTTTCGTTTGTTTCCATATATTTTTTAATTTCTTCTCGAATTGCCTGGTTGACCCACTCATTCGTTAGTAGGGTGTTCTTTAACCTCCATGCTTTTGGAGGTTTTCCAGACTTTTTTCTGTGGTTGATTTCAAGCTTCATAGCATTGTGGTCTGAAAGTATGCATGGTATGATTTCAATTCTTGTAAACTTATGAAGGGCTGTTTTGTGACCCAGTATATGATCTATCTTGGAGAATGTTCCATGTGCACTCGAGAAGAAAGTATATTCTGTTGCTTTGGGATGCAGAGTTCTAAATATATCTGTCAAGTCCATCTGATCCAATGTCTCATTCAGGGCCCTTGTTTCTTTATTGACCGTGTGTCTAGATGATCTATCCATTTCTGTAAGTGGGGTGTTAAAGTCCCCTGCAATGACCACATTCTTATCAATAAGGTTGCTTGTGTTTATGAGTAATTGTTTTATATATTTGGGCGCTCCGGTATTCGGCGCATAGACATTTATAATTGTTAGCTCTTCCTGATGGATAGACCCTGTCACTATTATATAATGTCCTTCTTCATCTCTTGTTACAGCCTTTAATTTAAAGTCTAGTTTGTCTGATATAAGTATGGCTACTCCAGCTTTCTTTTGGCTTCCAGTAGCATGATAAATAGTTCTCCATCCCCTCACTCTCAATCTGAAGGTGTCCTCAGGTCTAAAATGAGTCTCTTGTAGACAGCAAATAGATGGGTCTTGTTTTTTTATCCATTCTGATACCCTATGTCTTTTGGTTGGCGCATTTAATCCATTTACATTCAGTGTTATTATAGAAAGATATGGGTTTAGAGTCATTGTGATGTCTGTATGTTTTATGCTTGTAGTGATGTCTCTGGTACTTTGTCTCACAGGGTCCCCCTTAGGATCTCTTGTAGGGCTGGTTTAGTGGTGACAAATTCCTTCAGTTTTTGTTTGCTTGGGAAGACCTTTATCTCTCCTTCTATTCTAAATGACAGGCTTGCTGGATAAAGGATTCTCGGCTGCATATTTTTTCTGTCTAGCACACTGAAAATCTCGTGCCAACTCTTTCTGGCCTGCCAAGTTTCAAAAGAGAGATCAGTCACGAGTCTTATAGGTCTCCCTTTATATGTGAGGGCACGTTTACCCCTTGCTGCTTTCAGAATTTTCTCTTTATCCTTGTATTTTGCCAGTTTCACTATGATATGTCGTGCAGAAGATCGATTCAAGTTACGTCTGAAGGGAGTTCTCTGTGCCTCTTGGATTTCAATGCCTTTTTCCTTCCCCAGTTCAGGGAAGTTCTCAGCTATTATTTCTTCAAGTACCCCTTCAGCACCTTTCCCTCTCTCTTCCTCCTCTGGGATACCAATGATGCGTATATTATTTCTTTTTAGTGTATCACTTAGTTCTCTAATTTTCCCCTCATACTCCTGGATTTTTTTATCTCTCTTTTTCTCAGCTTCCTCTTTTTCCATAACTTTATCTTCTAGTTCACCTATTCTCTCCTCTGCCTCTTCAATCCGAGCCGTGGTGGTTTCCATTTTGTTATGCATTTCGTTTAAAGCGTTTTTCAGCTCCTCGTGACTGTTCCTTAGTCCCTTGATCTCTGTAGCAAGAGATTCTCTGCTGTCAGCTATACTGTTTTCAAGCCCAGCGATTAATTTTATGACTATTATTCTAAATTCACTTTCTGTTATATTATTTAAATCCTTTTTGATCAGCTCATTAGCTGTTGTTATTTCCTGGAGATTCTTCTGAGGGGAATTCTTCCGCTTGGTCATTTTGGATAGTCCCTGGCGTGGTGAGGACCTGCAGGGCACTTCCCCTGTGCTGTGGTGTATAACTGGAGTTGGTGGGCGGAGCCGCAGTCAGACCTGATGTCTGCCCCCAGTCCACCGCTGGGGCCACAGTCAGACTGGTGCGTGCCTTCTCTTCCCCTCTCCTAGGGGCGGGATTCACTGTGGGGTGGGGTGGCCCGTCTGGGCTACTTGCACACTGCCAGGCTTGTGATGCTGGGGATCTGGCATCTTAGCTGGGGTGGGTAGGCAAGGTGCACAGGGGCAGGAGGGGCAGGCTTAGCTTGCTTCTCCTTAGGTGATCCACTTCAGGAGGGGCCCTGTGGCAGCAGCAGGGAGTCAGATCCGCTGCCGGAGGTTTGGCTCCGCAGAAGCGCAGAGTTGGGTGTTTGCGCGGAGCGAGCAAGTTCCCTGGCAGGAACTGGTTCTCTTTGGGATTTTGGCTGGGGGATGGGCGGGGGAGATGGCGCTGGCGAGCGCCTTTGTTCCCCACCAAACTGAGCTCTGTCGTCCGGGGGCTCAGCAGCTCTCCTTCCCTTTGTCCTCCAGCCTTCCCGCTTTCTGAGCAGAGCTGTTAACTTATGACCTCCCAGCCGCTAAGTCGCGCTTGCTGTCGGAACACAGTCCGTCAGGCCCCTCCGCTTTTTGCAAGCCAGACTTGGGGCTCTGCTTGGCCGGCGAGCCGCCCCTCCGCCCCGGCTCCCTCCCGCCAGTCCGTGGAGCGCGCACCGCCTCGCCGCCCTTCCTACCCTCTTCCGTGGGCCTCTCGTCTGCGCTTGGCTCCGGCGACTCCGTTCTGCTAATCCTCTGGCGGTTTTCTGGGTTATTTAGGCAGGTGTAGGTGGAATCTAAGTGATCAGCAGGACGCGCGGTGAGCCCAGCGTCCTCCTACGCCGCCATCTTCCTCTCCTCCCTATTTTACCATTTATTTTTGAGAGACAGAGACAGAACATGAGTTGGG
>NW_024421099.1:0-1078 GCF_014898765.1 Herpailurus yagouaroundi
CTCCTCCTTCTGACTCTCGTGTGCTGCTCCCAGCTTTCCCTCCTCCTTCTGACTCTCACGTACCGCTTCCTCCTCCTTCTGACTCTCGTGTGCTGCTCCCGGCTTTCCCTCCTCCTTCTGACTCTGATATGCTGCTCCCAGCCTTCCCTCCTCCTTCTGACTCTCATGTACTGCTCCCGGCTTCCTTCCTCCTTCTGACACTCGCATGCTGTTCTGAGCCTTCCTCCTCCTCCTGACTCTCGTGTGCTGGTCCCTCCTCCTTCTGACTCTTGCGTGCTAGTCCCCCCTCCTTCTGACTCTCATGTGCTCCCAGCTTTGCCTTTTCCTTCTGAGTCTCGCGTGCTGCTCCTGGCTTTCCCTCCTCCTCCTGACTCTCGTGTGCTGCTCCCAGCCTTCCCTCCTCCTTCTGACTCTCGCAAGCTGTTCTGAGCCTTCCTCCTCCTCCTGACTCTCGTGTGCTGGTCCCTCCTCCTCCTGACTCTTGCGTGCTAGTCCCCCCTCCTTCTGACTCTCATGTGCTCCCAGCTTTGCCTCTTCCTTCTGAGTCTCACGTGCTGCTCCCGGCTTCCCTCCTCCTTCTGACTCTCATGTGCTGCTCCCAGCCTTCCCTCTTCCTTCTGACTCTCGCAAGCTGTTCTGAGCCTTCCTCCTCCTCCTGACTCTCATGTGCTGGTCCCCTCTCCTTCTGATTCTTCATGTGCTCCCAGCTTTGCCTCTTCCTTCTGACTCTCGCGTGCTGCTCCCGGCTTCCCTCTTCTTTCTGACTCTCAGAGGCTGCTCTCAGACTA
Organism: Herpailurus yagouaroundi; assembly: GCF_014898765.1. Classification (NCBI taxonomy): domain Eukaryota; kingdom Metazoa; phylum Chordata; class Mammalia; order Carnivora; family Felidae; genus Herpailurus; species Herpailurus yagouaroundi. The sequence continues at coordinate 789 of NW_024421099.1, forward strand.
CAGTGTGAAGAGTCCCTGGACACACATTTGTTGCCTGCCATATCCACGGAGCCCAGCACACAGCGGGCCTGCAGGAGGTGTTTGTTGAATGAATCCGCATCAGTCAGTGTGACGACAGGGTTGACCATATCTCTGGGCCAGTTTATCTACTAACGTAAGAGCTGTTTCTAAGGACAAAATGACACACGTAAATCACCCTTGGGGATTTTGGAGGACTTTTGTGGTCCACCAACAACTCCAAGATTTTTTTTTTTAAGTGTATTTATTTTGAGACAGAGTGCAAGCTCAGG
>NW_024421100.1:0-4912 GCF_014898765.1 Herpailurus yagouaroundi
CGAGTCAACAGATTCTCTTTCTTAAGTCAGTCCCATTGTTTTTGCTGTCATTGACAGCCAAATAATTCCTCACAGTGCAAGGGCACTCTCCATCCTAGCTCCCTCTTCCCATGCTAGCACACTAAATATATATTACCTTCTCTGTCCTCCAGATTGCCCTTCTACAAGAGGGGATTAAGAAACCCACTTTGAAGGATCGTAAATATTAAATGGGAAACTACACATAAAAGCATGTTTTGCAAAATTGAAGTGCAATAAGCATTGCCTAATTTTTCGGAATTAAATTAAATCTTGTTCAAAGCCCCCGTGTCAAAGGAAGGCATCCTATATTAGTCATGACTGTCAGTGGGGTTGGTGGGGGAAGATTTTGCTATCAAGCAAATATTTGCTATCAGGCAAGTAAGTATATACCAAAGAGCCTCTGTGATTAAGCCCACCATGGTTGCTACTGGGATGGTCATTGTCCAAGCTCATTTGGCCCATTGAAAGGCCGCTGGTTGTATAGCCTCTATTCCGAGCGCGGGCAATTTGGTGTTTTGTGGCAGCTCCCAAATAATGGGTCTTGATGATTCATCGTCTCAGCAAACATCATTTCATCCTTTGAAAGAATTGTCTTGTCTCCTATAGAACTTCCTCACAGAACCATCTACGTAAGGAACACATCTTTACGTCATTATGATCAAGGCGCTGGACCACTGGTACCTTAAGCAACTCTCCTTTCATCCTAGCACTTCTGTCATCCCGTCTCTCCTCTCTCCTGAGGACACTTGGCCAGATTGTCATCTCACTTATGAGAGTCTTGAGAGGACTGTGCGATACGTGCCTCGCAACTTCTCTTTGGGGTCAGAAAACATGAAGGCCATTTGTGACCCCTGAGAGGAGAAGCCCAGAGCTTCCTGTAAGACTACAGGGGATGTTAACTTTTTATTCCTTTTGGAGTCACCTCTGAGAGGAAGCATTCAATAGTTTGGTAAATTATCCTGCCTCAAATGAAGGTTACCCAAACTTGGAAAGAATCCCTACAGAGGAAAATGACCCACTCTTGTCATTGCCAGCCCAGCCTCCACCCCAGGGGGAAGCACTGCTTCACTTAATTTTTATTTCATGTTCATTTATTTGTGAGAGAGAGAGAGACTGAGCCCAAGCGGGGAAGGGCAGAGAGAAAGGGAGACACAGAATCCTAAGCAGGCTCCAGGCTCTGAGCTGTCCACACAGAGCCCGACGTGGGGCTCAAACTCACGAACCATGAGATCATGACCTGAGCTGAAGTCAGATGCTCAAGCAACTCAACAGCCCGGGCGCCCCCACTGATACACTTCTGTAATAATCGGTTCTTTCCCTGCTCCCCAACCCCACCTATGAAGGAAGGAACAGACCTTGAGTCGCCTGGGAGAGAAGGAGGCAGCCTCCACAAGTCTCTGAACCTGCCACTTCGCCTGCCTAATGAAGACCGTATGTGCCCTTGGGACACAGGAAAATACCCTGATTTAGTCTCTGATCCAGGGCCAATGGAAGTCCTAGGGGAAAAGCCTCAAGAGAAGAGCCCCTTCTCGAGGCCTGAGCTCCTTCACTGCGACTGCTGATTGGGACACAGTTCTCAATGTTAATCCCTCTGAAGGCTGCCTCTATGAACTTGATTGCCTTAGGCGGCACCTGACAGCAGAAAAGTTCCCAGTGCCTGAAGCTGGGATCTGGGGTCCCCATGCCCAATCCGTATCAATTTACCAATCAATTCATGCATTTTGGCAACCCTGACATTAGGTTTGGAGTTAGATTTAAGGTTGTAAAAATTCAGGTAGCCCATTCCCACTGCATTATACGTCAGTGAAAATTCTCGAGGCGCAACACTATATCATGTAAATGAGACTCCCGGCTTCTCATAACACAGCGATACTTGAGAGTAGGCACAAAGCACATCTTTTTCTGGAAAAATTGATCATCTGTCCATTTTTCAGCAAATACAATTTCTTGCTTTTTATGACAGTACTGCTTTCCTATAGGAACAAGAATCTGAAGAAGGGACACTAATCCTAGAAGCCGAACAAAAGTATAAGATCACTCATGGATGGTACTACCATATCATTTAGACAGATGACGTCCTGGATGTTCTGAGTATGCAAATTCTGTCTCGTTAACTCATTCAATATTTTCTCAGAATGGAGGCTATGGACACTAGGTGTGACTTGTCATGTGACCCCAGGCCATTAACTCAATCCCTTTAAACCACCACATCTCCTTTGGTTAGAAGTCCTCAAGCCATAGGTACATGGAAGATATCCCAAGATGGGAGTTACATCCCAAGATGTTCTAAGATCCCAGTGCTAGCTTTCCCATCAATTGGGCAACTCATTCTCTCTGATGTGCTAGGTTGAAGAATCGAATTTGAACTCAGAGATGTGCTATACTAAATATATTAATAACAGGAATTGAATCTTGCAGCCTGTAGGGTTTGCTTCCTCTCTCAGTTTGTCTATATCTACAGAAGCTGAAGGTTACTTCTTTAGCCCTAAGGCCTGGGAGCTAGGGCAAAGTGGAGAAAGTGGGAGAGATAGGATGAGCCATAATGCACCTAAGCTTTCTTCCCCTCTTAAGTCTGAATGCTGGGGAGTCAGGTGCTTGCAAGTGTTCATTTTACTTTACCTTTCAGGATGACCCCACACCAACTTTACCTCTGTATCACCTGTTCTTCCTTCTTTGGATGCTCCAATCTGTTGGATGTTTTGTTACCAGCTGCCATTCCACGTAGCCATTAAACAGCTTTGACCTTGAGGACATGGATATGGATGAGAAGGATCCAGTTGGCACCTTTGGCCCCTTTTGCTTCAGTGAACTGAGTAGGGTGTCCAAGAAGGAACCCTTGCCTTAGGAAGACTCCTAAGATTGCAATGATCCCCACCTCCTGAAGTTTACAATTGTGTGTAATTACCCCTCCCCTTGAGCACTGGTTGACCTTAGTGATTTGTCTCCAACAGAATAAAGGAAAGGTAATGGGATGCCACTTCCATTATTAGTTTATAAAAGATTATAACTTCTGTCTTGTTTGCAAACTCTCTCCTAGTTTTGATGAAGGAAGTTGCTGTGTCAGAGAAACCCACGTGACCAGGAACCAGCGAACTCCCACCCAGGGCCAACAGGGTATTGAGGACCTCAGGCCAACAGGCTTTCAGGCATGCATCCTGCCAACAACTGTAAGTGAATACAGAAGTGGGTTCTTCCCCAATTATACCTTCACATGAGAACCTAGCCTCAGCTGACACCTTAATGACAGCCTTCTGAGAGACCCTGAAGCAGAAAATCCAGATAGGCCTACCCTGAGATTCTGACCCACAAAAATTGTCAGATGATAAATATGTATTTTTAAGCCACTAAATTTTGGGATATCCATTACACAGCAATTCATAACTAACGCACCTCTAAATTACTGTCACTTTGGTGTAAAATGTAGCATGTCTGGGAAAGCAGGCGCCATATAGGAGCACAGCTTCCCTGACAACATCCTGGAGGTGCTGTCTTCACGCTCAAAGACGATCTTGTGTTCTCTTAGGCCAAAATGGTATCCCTGTACTGTCATAAGCCCTGAGTAGTCTCCGGGAGGTGACGCCTACATGCCATAGTACCTCATCGCACCCTACAGCTATATATATGTCAGGATAGTTTGGGAGCAGATGAACAAACAGGTGGAGCCAAGGTGTAGACTTTAAGGGGTTTTCTCACTTGGTGAAGGCCTGAACGTTTTCAGAGTAAGCCTTTTGTACTTCTTATGAAAAAAATTCTACGTTTTAAATACAGGACACCGGAGCAGGGTCAAATAAAGGGCCTCAGGATAAAACTGAGAAGGCCACTGTCAAGCTTCTTACAAGGGACCAGTATGGATGTAGAAGCCCAAAGAGGAAATCGGTAAGAGCTGAACTCACTTCTTCCTTTCCCAAAGCACAAGTCCCCCCTCCTGTATGCCACCACCCCACAATCCCAGTGCACTACACAGAAACACCCCCACTCTCTACTAGAGCAAATGTTTATTGAGGAGGATTAATATTCTTGGTCATGCTGAAGAAAGATTGTTCTGATCAGAGGATATGTTATCGTGAAAACTGTAAGGCTTTCTCAACAAGGACTAAACGATTTCCTTAGGGAAATTTCTTCTCCCTCAAAGTGCTGGAGAAGCATTTTCTGCTTGAATAGAAGCGTCAAATCTCTGAACACAGTACTTTCATCAGTGGTGAGGGGGGCTGCAAGGACCTGGCATACTGGATGCACACAGGTGGGGCCTAGGTGATGTACGGGCTCCCTGGAGGACAGAGAAGAAGCGAGTTGGCTTGGAGTTAATAGCTGCTTCTTGAAGGCCCCAACCTTCTGGGGAATTCCGGTCCTGTGTCTGTCCTGCCTGACACTTGTAAGACACTTCTGTTCGCAGAGACGGCTTCTTGGCTACAGGACTCGATCCTGGCCCGTTTGCCGTGTGGTGTGTCAGAGAAAGCCTGATAGTTGGAGGGATGCCTCTTGTCAGGCCCTGCCTGGGCCTGGAGTTCTTCCTTCTGCTGGCTTAACTCTGAGGCCTCAGATTCACACCTACCTGCCACCTTCACGCCTAGGATCTTCCCAGTGGCAATCATGAGCTCATGAGCTTCAGGAGGCCCAGCACTCACAAGAGCAGTCAGTCACACTTTCAACTGGGTCTCGGTGCTGGCAACTTTCCTGCTTTGTGATTTTTTTCATGGCCTTGATCCACTTGATACATGGCCTCATCTTTATTCTGAAGTAACTCTCGGGAAGAAACTGTTGTTCTGTGACAGAGGTGAGGGAGCACTGTCTAATTTTCTGTCCTCAACACGGTGGCTCTTCTTTCTGGCTACCAATGTCCCTACCCCTGAATCCTCCCTTCTACATTTTCCTGCTTTGGAACCCTGAGGTC
>NW_024421101.1:0-4578 GCF_014898765.1 Herpailurus yagouaroundi
AATTTACATCCAAATTAGTTAGCATATAGTGAAACAATGATTTCAGGAGTAGATCCCTTAGTGCCCCTTACCCATTTAGCTCACCCCCCCTCCCACAACCCCTCCAGTAATCCTTAGTTTCTTCTCCATATTTATGAGTCTCTTCTGTTTCGTCCCCCTCCCTGTTTTTGTATTATTTTTGTTTCCCTTCCCTTATATTCATCTGTTTTGTCTCTTAAAGTCCTCATATGAGTGAAGTCATATGATTTTTGTCTTTCTCTGACTGACTAATTTCACGTCGCATAATACCCTCCAGTTCCACCCACGTAGTTGCAAATGGCAAGATTTCGTTCTTTTTGATTGCCGAGTCATACTCCATTGCATATATACCCCACATCTTCTTCATCCATTCATCCATCGATGGACATTTGGGCTCTTTCCATACTTTGGCTATTGTTGATAGTGCTGCTATAAACATGGGGGTGCATGTGTCTCTTCGAAACAGCACACCTGTATCCCTTGGCTAAATGCCTAGTAGTGCAATTGCTGGGTCGTAAGGTAGTTCTATTTTTAGTTTTTTGAGGAACCTCCATACTGTTTTCCAGAGTGGCTGCACCAGCTTGCATTCCCACCAACAATGCAAAGCGATCCTCTTTCTCTGCATCCTCACCAACATCTGTTGTTGCCTGAGTTGTTAACGTTAGCCATTCTGACAGGTGTGAGGTGGTATTTCATTGTGGTTTTGATTTGTAATTCCCTGATGATGAGTGATGTTGAGCATTTCTTCATGTGTCGGTTGGCCATCTGGATGTCTTCTTTGGAGAAGTGTCTATTCATGTCTTTTGCCCATATCTTCACTGGATTCTTTGTTTTTTGGGTGTTGAGTTTGATAAGTTCTTTGTAGATTTTGGATACTAACCCTTTATCTGATATGTCATTTGCAAATATCTTCTCCCATTCTGTTGGTTGCCTTTTAGTTTTGCTGATTGTTTCCTTCGCTGTGCAGAAGCTTTTTTATTTTGATGAGGTCCCAGTAGTTCATTTTTGCTTTTGTTTCCCTTGCCTCCAGAAACGTATTGAGTAAGAAATTGCTGTGGGCAAGATCAAAGAGGTTTTTGCCTGCTTTCTCCTCGAGGATTTTGATGGCTTCCTGTCTTACATCGAGGTCTTTCATCCACTTTGAGTTTATTTTTGTGTATGATGTAAGAACTATTTCCTCTTAATTCATTTGTCTCTGGATTTCAGAGTAGAGAGATGAGGAACAGGAAAGAAATATGATATTACTTATAAGCATGTTTCCGAAATGACTCCCTTAAGAACTTCAGAGACAGGAGCGCCTGGGAGGCTCAATTGGTTGTGTCCGGCTTTGGCTCAGGTCATGATCTTGCGGTTTATGATTTTGAGCCCCGTGTCAGGCTCTGGGCTGATGGCTCAGAGCCTGGAGCCTACTTCAGATTCTGTGTCTCCCTCTCTCTCTGCCCCTGCCCCACTCACGCTCTATCTCTCTCTCTCAAAAGTAAATAAACATTAAAAAAGAACTTGAGAGACAGAAGATATTTTAGAGATCATCTAATCTCAAGGTTCCTAAACGTCAATGCACAGACTTGTGTCAGGGTTTTAGTGTGAGAAAGCACCCGGCTGTGCTCTGAGTGTGGAGCCTGTTTGAGATTCTCTCTTTCACTCCCGCTCTGCACCTCCCCTATTTGCTCATGCTCTCGAAAGAAAGAAAGAAAGAAAGAAAGAAAGAAAGAAATCCTAATTATTTAAAATTACTTTCTTCAGGGGCACCTGGGTGGTTCAGTGGGTTGAATATCCAACTCTTTATTTCAGCTCAGGTCATGATCTCATGGTTCGTGAGTTTGAGCCTGCCCTGATGCCGGCTCTGTGCTGGCAATGTGGAACCTGCTTGGGATTCTCTCTCTCCCTCTCTTTCTGTCCCTCCCCTGCTGGCTCTCGCTCTCTCTCTCTCTCAAAATAAATAAACTTAAAAAAATAAAATTACATTCTTCATTTATTTCCATCTTATTTCTTAGAGTAAAATCAGAATAGTAGCACAGGAAAAAAAGACAACATGTAAAGACGTTAAGACAAGATAATATATGGTGCACTTGCAATATAAGGTGTATAATCATAAAAGGAGAAAAGAAATCCCCTTTTTTCAAGATAATAAGGGAGAGAATGAATGCTTTTCCTGTTGTTCCTTCACACATGTGTATCAGATATGCTAGAACACCTCAAGCAATTAATACATTTCTAGTTGATAAACAAATTAAGCAAAAAAGTAATTGGTTGAAGATTATTTTAATGAATCAAATGTTCATTTCCAAATACTTAAATCCTAGGATATTTAAGGAACAATTGAAAAAAACTGAATATTCCTCCTATGAATTTCAAGAATTTTTAAAGGACGTATATTTCGATCTTGGCTAAGGTCAAATCTGTGATTTCCAGAGTTATTCTTTACAGAGCCCATTAACGTAATTTCCAAAATTCAAAGGTAAACATTGTAGGCCACAAAATCTTTATTTCTGGGTGGTGGAATTAAGTATGATTTTTATTTTTTTCTTTAGTAGAAAATTTTGTATTGTTTTTAGAGTGCTTATTCCTTTTGTCATTGGGAAAAGGATATTGAAAATAAATCCTGAGTTGCCAAACACACACACAAAGTGCAAATCATAAGTGCATGGCACAATGATGAAGAAATAAGTTTTATTGAGATAGGTTTTCATAAACACGGCTACTTACCTACTCTACGTTTAGGGATTCAGAAACATAGCCATAAACATAACCATGTATCTATCTAGGGTAGGTAGCTAAATGTCTTTTCTAAGAATTTTATTAAAAATTTTCATTAAGAATACCTAGGAATAAATCTAACCAAAGAGGTGAAAAATCTATACACTGAAAACTGTAGAAAGCTTATGAAAGAAATTGAAGAAGACACCAAAAAATGGAAAAAGATTCCATGCTCCTGGATAGGAAGAACAAGTATTGTTAAAATGTCGATACTACCCAAAGCAATCTGCATATTCAATGCAATCCTTATCAAAATAACACCAGCATTCTTCACAGAGCTAGAAGAAATAATCCTAAAATTTGTATGGAACCAGAAAAGACCTCAAATATCCAAAGCAATCTTGAAAAAGAAAGCCAAAGCAGGAGGCATCACAATCCCAGACTTCAAGCTATACTACAAAGCTGTAATCATCAAGACAGTATGGTACTGGAACAAGAACAGACACTCAGATCAGTGCAACAGAATAGAGAATCCAGAGATGGACCCACAAACGTATGGCCAACTCATCTTTGACAAAACATGAAACAATATCCAATGGAATAAAGACAGTCTCTTCAGCAAGTGGTGCTGGGAAAACTGGACAGCAACATGCGGAAGAATGTACCTGGACCACTTTTTTACACCATACACAAAAATAAACTCAAAGTGGATGAAAGACCTTGATATAAGACAGGAAGCCATCAAAATCCTCGAGGAGAAAGCAGGCAAAAACCTCTTTGATCTTGCCCACAGCAATTTCTTACTCAATACGTTTCTGGAGGCAAGGGAAACAAAAGCAAAAATGAACTACTGGGACCTCATCAAAATAAAAAAGCTTCTGCACAGCGAAGGAAACAATCAGCAAAACTAAAAGGCAACCAACAGAATGGGAGAAGATATTTGCAAATGACATATCAGATAAAGGGTTAGTATCCAAAATCTACAAAGAACTTATCAAACTCAACACCCAAAAAACAAAGAATCCAGTGAAGATATGGGCAAAAGACATGAATAGACACTTCTCCAAAGAAGACATCCAGATGGCCAACCGACACATGAAGAAATGCTCAACATCACTCATCATCAGGGAATTACAAATCAAAACCACAATGAAATACCACCTCACACCTGTCAGAATGGCTAACGTTAACAACTCAGGCAACAACAGATGTTGGTGAGGATGCAGAGAAAGAGGATCGCTTTGCATTGTTGGTGGGAATGCAAGCTGGTGCAGCCACTCTGGAAAACAGTATGGAGGTTCCTCAAAAAACTAAAAATAGAACTACCTTACGACCCAGCAATTGCACTACTAGGCATTTAGCCAAGGGATACAGGTGTGCTGTTTCGAAGAGACACATGCACCCCCATGTTTATAGCAGCACTATCAACAATAGCCAAAGTATGGAAAGAGCCCAAATGTCCATCGATGGATGAATGGATGAAGAAGATGTGGGGTATATATGCAATGGAGTATGACTCGGCAATCAAAAAGAACGAAATCTTGCCATTTGCAACTACGTGGGTGGAACTGGAGGGTATTATGCGACGTGAAATTAGTCAGTCAGAGAAAGACAAAAATCATATGACTTCACTCATATGAGGACTTTAAGAGACAAAACAGATGAATATAAGGGAAGGGAAACAAAAATAATACAAAAACAGGGAGGGGGACGAAACAGAAGAGACTCATAAATATGGAGAAGAAACTAAGGATTACTGGAGGGGTTGTGGGAGGGGGGGTGAGCTAAATGGGTAAGGGGCACTAAGGGATCTACTCCTGAAATCATTGTTTCACTATATGCTAACTAATTTGGATGTAAATT
>NW_024421101.1:4678-9859 GCF_014898765.1 Herpailurus yagouaroundi
TTAAAAAATAAAAAAGAAAGTTAAATCAAAAATTAAAAAAAAAAAAAAAAAAAGAGGAAATAGTGACTTCTTTCTTACCTACATTTTTTCGGAGCTCAGTTGGATTTCTTGTTCACAGTACATAAGTTCTCAATTTCTTCTAAGACATAATTTTTTAATTATAGATTTCTGAAATAAACTTTTAAAATGGATTTTTTTGGGGGGTGCACCTAGGTGACTCAGTTGGTTGAGCGCCCAGTTGGCTCAGGTCATGATCTCATGGTTGGTGGGTTCAAGCCCTGCATCATGCTCTGTGCTGACAGCTCAGAGCCTGGAGCCTGCTTTGGAGTCTGGGTCTCCTTCTCTCTCTGCCCCTCCCTGACTCATGCTCTGTCTCTCTCTGTCTCAAAAACTAAACATTAAAACTTTTTTAAAAAAATAAAATGGATTCTTTTTCCTTTCAAATTATTTCCATTTGGCCTCATAACAGCTTTTAGGTGACATAGGTAGCCTATGACAGCCAGCTCTAGCTTCTTTAATCTATCTGGCACGTATGTACTTTGTGCTGTCATAAAATTCAAATATAACTGCATTTGTAATTTGTAATATGGCTTGATCTCACAACCGTGAGATCATGACCTGAGCCAAAATCAAGAGTTGGACACTTAACCGACTGAGCCACCCAGGTGCCCCTTGAATAATGAGGACTTGGTATCCTAATGATTATTACTACCCATCTCACCCTGTGGTAATTTAAACATTTAAAAATTATACAGGCATGGTCAAAAACACTAAGCCTGCTAGGGAATCTGTATACATGTCCACTTTAGGGTGTTTGCTAATACAGGAGGACTTGCCTACAAAGATAACGTTCAGTGTTTCCTGGGGATGTATTTAACCCCCTCTAGTGGAGGGAAGAAGTGTAGAGAAAATTCTCCAAATATTTTGATAAGCTTGCAAAAATTTATCTAATTGGATGATTTTCTCTGAGCACATTAGACTTGCTAATTAGTCTTCACTTAGTTAAGCAAGAGACCCACACACTCATTGCCCACACAATTATAAACTAAATCACCTTTACAGGGATATTTAGAAATTAACTGAAATGTTATTAGCATATTTTAATTCTTAGTCAAATCAAACAGGACAGATCCCTGATATAGAAAACACACTACTTCATCTTGAGCTGAACAAAAAAAAAAATCTATCTTTGGCTAGATTTCTCCTTAGATCACTATTTTAGGACAAAATCATCATTTCTAATAACGATCATCCACCAAAGAGGGCAAACATATCTGTGATCCTTGCTACTGCTGTGTTTAAGAAGAAAATGTTTCTTACTAAAGCATCTTCACCTGGCATTTTTCATGAATTGATGGACATCTGTTCAGCTTGGGCATTGGTACAGCTCAAAACACGTTTATTCTGTCAGCATTCTGAAGGGACTCTGTGCATTCGCGGGATGCCAAAGATAACATCTAGATCAGCAATTTCTCATAAATCATTGGAACATGGAACATGAAACAAGAAGAAGAAATCAGGAATTCAATAATAAATATGGCAAGGTGCACAAACAAGAGAATTGAAACCAGATGAAACGGAGCCTTTCAGTACAGAAGGTCAAGGAAGGCTTTTCCCCTGCTCCCTCAAAGCCTTGGAATAATCCCTCTGATTGTGCTTTCAATCCAGCCATCAGCTTACTGCTCTGAGTTGGTTTTGGAATATTTATGTGGCAGATTTAAGGCTTTAACATACAACTGAAAAATGAGTGTAGTTTATTTTAGTTTGTTCAAGGCCCCAGGCCACTATGCAATGAAGAAGAAAATAGTGTGGTGTACCTTAAGGAGTCCTGTGCCCACGCGCCTTGAAATAAATTCTACGTATGTGTATATGAATATAACTCAATGTACACAATAGATTTTTTTAAACTTGAAGTTACATATGTGAAAAAAAAGTAACGTGAGTAATTTTGTTCACAAACAAAATGTCAGAACTTCTCAGGAGCCATCTTAGGAAGATATAGGTATTCTAACAATGTTGACATTACTAGATACGTTAGGAGAGTAGCTCTTTGAATCTCGAAAAGCTTTAGTCTATTTTTAAAATAGCCTCTGCAGTAGCAAAGTCATCATTATTTGTCAGTGGGTTTGAACTTTTAGAGACATAGTCATATGGTGACAAATATGGTAACTGATATCAGTGAAATGGTTTTTTGTTGTTGTTAAAAACAATGTAGAATAATAAATTAGTGATAAAAGTGGCTTGAAAGCATTTCCAAGGAAAAGTTACAAACTATGATCAATGTCTGCCTAAACGATTATTAAATATATAAGGTGAATATTGAGACTTTTTGGATTTGATTTCATCTTACATCAAAGAACCTTATTTTACTTTTATTTTGCATATTTTAATTTAGTTTGATTCTGAGTGCATGATGAGAACTCACTTCCTAAAGCAATCATCACAGATGAAATAAACTGTTATGTGAATAAATAAATAAGTAGTTGATCACTTTTGCAAGTTTCAATATATAAGTACTTGAATGTTGTTTTTCCTTTTTAATCCAGACATTTTCATGGTATATTTTGTGATTAAATTATCCTTAAAATACTGAGTTGATTCATTTTGGTCCCTTGCAGTTCTCCTTAAAGTTATTTGTTTATCCTTGATTTCAGTTTCCCATGCAGCCTTATCAGAACTGAACCTTTGCTACACAGGCAGACTGACCTTGGACCCACCTCCCTCAGCATCCCTCTGAGCTGCTTTCAAAGGATGACTTCTTTCCATGCAGAGATGCATTTCCCCCCTACGGTTGCCATAGGGGGAAAAACAACCCTAATTCTGTTTTATCTCCTAGATTTCTTGATACATAGGTAGGCACTGTCCCTGTGGTCAAATGTGTGGGTATAGGACAGAATACCTGGGTCCTAGTCCCAGCCTTCCACCTGCCAACTGTGTGATCTAAACCAAGTTGCTTAATCGCTCTATATCTCAATTTTCTCACGGGCAAATTGGAAAAACTCTTAACTCCTAATTTATGGGGTTGTTGTAAGGTTTAAATGAGTTAGCATATTTCAAATGTCTGGCACCTGGTGAGTCTCAATGAACATTTGCCATTATTATTACATTAAAATAAACATAAAGAGTGAGACTTTTTGCTGTTGTAATTTCTTTTAAGTTTAGAAATTTATGGAGAACATTTTCTCATGTCTGTAAACATGCGTCATAGCTGGTATATTTCAGTTTACGGATGCACCATAATTTACTCATTAATCCCTTGTGTTCGGTATTTAGATGGTTTCTAAGTAAGAGATAATGGGATAAATTTGTTTATCCTTCTTTTCTTGAAATAATGGGAGTTTCTGAACAATTTCATAGGGTATGGGCATTTTTTATCCCTTTGCTTTTTTCCCCCGAATTGGCCATAGAAATGTATTGACTTTGAATCACATTTGTAAAGATGATGTGGATCTGTGCACTCTTCCATCTCCCTGTCAAGCATAATCCCTCTCATACTATTTAGCATATTAGCCCCTCTGCATATTACCAGACTCGTCTCATAGGAGAATAGCTTTCATTGGTCCAGTCATCCAAATCATGATCGATGATGACTATATTAAGGATATATGTACCCCGAATGTTAGTCCTCTCATATTACCTTTGTCTTTAATCTTGGTTCCATTTCTCCTGTCCCTACTTGTTGTTCCTTATCCTGTCACTTATCTGCCTACAGAAATGTTCAAGTTCCAACCTCAGGAATGTTCTTCAGAGGTACCATCACCAGAGTTCTTAGAAGCATAGGGTCACTGCAGCACAAAGACCTGATCGTCCTTTAAGCCAGATGAAATGTAAGAACAGAAAGAAGGCTTAGAACAAAAAAGCACAGAAAAATCATAAAATAAGGGACAAAACAGGCATAAACAGACGGATCCTCCAGTATGGGCTGTGATTTTAAGGTTGGGATCACATATGGAATAGTCCTTTAGATATTTTTTTTTTAATTTTTTTTTTCCAACGTTTATTTATTTTGGGGACAGAGAGAGACAGAGCATGAACGGGGGAGGGGCAGAGAGAGAGGAAGACACAGAATCGGAAACAGGCTCCAGGCTCCGAGCCATCAGCCCAGAGCCTGACGCGGGGCTCGAACTCACGGACCGCGAGATCGTGACCCGGCTGAAGTCGGACGCTTAACCGACTGCGCCACCCAGGCGCCCCAGTCCTTTAGATATTGAAATGAAAACATATTCAAGAGACATTGTTCGGTGTAAAAACAAGGCGTGGATCAGTGTGTGTCAAACAGTGTGTTCCTGTTGCATTAGAATATGGAGTCTAATCTTAAAAACTGAGAACAATCTGGGGGTTGATGGGGGGTGGGAGGGAGGGGAGAGTGGGTGATGGGCATTGAGGAGGGCACCTGTTGGGATGAGCACTCAGTGTTGTATGGAAACCAATTTGACAATAAATTTCATATTAAAAAAAAGAATATGGAATCTAAGAATTATATGTGTTGCTTATGTGTCATATACCTCTGACAGAACACAAAAGACTCTCCGGTGGCTCTAATGAAGCTCTAGATAGGAAAACTGGAGAGTGGAGAATAGGAATGTGTTAAGATCTTTTTCACTCTCAATCCTTTTGCACTGTTTGAATTTTGTACCATATGAATGCAGCGCCTATCCAAAAGTCTTAAAGCAAAATATGTGAGAACTTTTCTCTCATAGTGAATTTCTTGTGTTATTCCTTAACTTGCATAATGGTGGCTTTCTTTTTAGAACCACTTCCTGCCCTTATCCTAACCTGCCCTCTTAGCATATATAATAAAGATCCCTCAAGACTTACATAGGGGGCATTCTTCTGACAAAATTGATTGTAAATTTCAATTATCCACAGACTAAATATGGCAAATTGCTGTCATGTAAAATCTTTGCAGGTTATCTTCGTTTTCATTTTATGTTAGGAGAAAACTAAAGGCTTGTGGGTTCAGGGGACAGCAATTATTTCCAGATTTCATAGACTCAGTGGCAGAGGAAAAAACTAAGCTTTTCTTTCTTTCTTTCTCTTTCTTTCTTTCTTTCTTTCTTTCTTTCTTTCTTTCTCTTTCTTTTTTTTAAAAAAAATTTTTTTTTCAACGTTTATTTATTTTTGGGACAGAGAGAGCCCCGCATCAGGCTCTGGGCTGATGGCTCAGAGCCTGGAGCCTAC
>NW_024421101.1:9959-15364 GCF_014898765.1 Herpailurus yagouaroundi
GAGAGAGAGGGAGACACAGAATCGGAAACAGGCTCCAGGCTCTGAGCCATCAGCCCAGAGCCTGATGCGGGGCTCGAACTCACGGACTGCGAGATCGTGACGTGGCTGAAGTCGGACGCTTAACCGACTGCGCCACCCAGGCGCCCTCTTTCTTTCTCTTTCTTCCTTCCTTTCTTTCTTTCTCTCTCTCTTCCTTCCTTCCTTCCTTCCTTCCTTCCTTCCTTCCTTCCTTCCTTCCCTCCTTTTTTCCTTTCCTTTCCTTTCCTTTCCTTTCCTTTCCTTTCCTTTCCTTTCCTTTCCCAAAAGAAGAAGCTCATTATGTTTGGGCTCCCACAGCTATATATTCTAAAAACATTTGGCTTTTTTTTTTTAGGTACTTTAATCAAACACAACTCAAAATGATTCACTTGGACAAGTGGTCTTAACAGCAAGGAAAACAAATACTTTATGAAAACAACATCTATAAGCCTAAGCCTCCTGTCTTTCATCTTTACTATTTTCTCTGAGTCTGGCATGAAACAGACATACACCAGCCTCCACAGGGGGTTAAACAGAGAACCATCCAAACATCACAAAGTGCTGTCCAGAATTTTGATGACTTCCATTCCCTGACTCTGGTGCACAATGCCTGGCTCGTGGTGCAGAGACCGTGATGTCCTGCCCTGAACAGATATTTGCAGTGGGTGCCAGAAACAGCAGTTCTCTCTAGCACCCACCCCCCAACCCTGCCACAAGATGCACACATCGTAGAACAAGCCTCCATCCTTTTTGTAGGGAACTGTGCATAAATGGCTTGTTTTACATCTGGCTTAAAGTCCATTTCTGCTCAGTCTTTAGAGGTGGGTCTCAGCTCCCACTTCATTTTAGGTCAGCTTTCAGCATTTACTGTAACTCACTTGTTTAATTCACTAAGCTCTTATTTCTGTATATTATCAAACATAGGGATGGCTGGAGAACTAAAGGATCTGGACATCAGCTTTTAGTGGGGGAAGAGGACAAAATTGGGAGTTAAGGCTTTGGTTCCTTGGTCTTCAGATCTCAGAGAAAAGAACCTTCTCTGGAGCCTGAACTCTGTTAGAGATCACAAAGTAGCTTTTAAATCCAGAGGAGTCTTACATCGGGGAAAAATACTATGTGGAGGTACCTTGAATGTTAGTAGTGTTTCTTTTGAGGGGCATTGTGGGTATTCCTACACTCTTCTTTATAACTTTTTATGCTAACATGAGCCCACTACTTAGTAGGTCTGTCAGCTAGAGGAGTTATATTATCTCTTGGAATCCTTCTCTTTTAAAAAGAATCTTTAGGGGCGCCTGGGTGGCGCAGTGGGTTAAGCGTCCGACTTCAGCCAGGTCACGATCTCGCGGTCCGTGAGTTCGAGCCCCGCGTCGGGCTCTGGGCTGATGGCTCAGAGCCTGGAGCCTGTTTCCGATTCTGTGTCTCCCTCTCTCTCTCTGCCCCTCCCCTGTTCATGCTCTGTCTCTCTCTGTCCCAAAAATAAATAAACGTTGAAAAAAAAATTAAAAAAAAAAAGAATCTTTAAAATGGAGATAACACCTCTTAGGGCTTATGGAAGAGGTGAAGTGAGACCATGAGCACACGGTGCCCGATTTATAGTTGCTACTCAGTGAACACTAGTCTCACCATTATGCTCTTCATGCTCCCTGTTCATTACAGAGTCGGTGGTTTGATTTGGGACCAGCAGGGAGGGTCACTTCTGTCCCTCTGTCACTTCTGTCTGTGGACAAAAGGTCTGTCCACCCCAGTGGTTCGCAGATTTTAGTATGAGTCAGAACCACTGTGACGGCTTGTTCAAAGCAGACTGCTGGGTGTCATCTCTAAAGTTTCCGACTCAGCAGGCCTGAGGTGAGGGCTGAGAATTTGCATTTTTAATAAGTTCCTGGTGATGTTGATGCTGTTGGTCCAGAGGGCACCCTTGGAGAACGATGGCTGTGCAAGATGCACAACAAAGGTTAATTTCAAATTACTCTGAGTATAAATATCTGATCTCTTCTCTGTCTTTTTTCCCTCCCTTTCCCCCTCTCTCCCCACTCCTGCTTCAGTTTTTTCATATTTGGGGGTTATAGAAACCACCAAACTCTGTGTTTCCCACCTCTGTATTTTTTGTCAACAGCTCAAGTCTCTTCTTATGTCAAAAAACCAGGAGGGAGCAGTAATGTTGTTATGCTTTAAGTATCTTGTTTCATTTAGATACCAAGAGAAAGAGAAGCAAGCATTCTCAGGACATTCACTACTCTCAACTGATATTGCCTACTTATAAAAGACAGTCTCTTTGATGACTGGTGCCTAAAAAAAAATTGGAAACTCTATAGGCACCCTGGTGCCAAGAAACATTTTTGACATTTAGGGCTTGTTTAATCTTTTATCAATATAAATATTTGAAAACTAAAATGATCAGGAAAATGGCTAAGGAAAACATTTTAGATCAGTGCTTGGAATAGCAGGTCGTGTTCAGTTCGAAGCCCATAAAAGCTCTCTCTGTCTTCCTCAACTCTGCAGGATAGAAGTTCTTTGCTTGGCACCCTGAAGTTGAATGCAACCTGGTGTATTTGCTTGTATGAATTTTTCTGGTAAGAGGGCCCATGTTCTCCAACGGATGGTCGAAGGCATTTTGACTCAGAAAGGGTTAATGCTGCCGTGGAGACTTGCTTCCTCAAAAGCCACAAGTTACTTAAGTGGTGAAGAAAGCAAATTTCTAGCAAGGGAGAAGGAGCTGGTATCATGGGCTGGTAAGAAGCCCATTGAAAGATGAATGAGGAGTTGAGGTGCTTGGGTGGCTTAGTCGGTTAAGCATCTGACCTTGGCTGAGGGCATGATCTCACAGTTCATGAGTTCAAAGCCCTGCACTGGGCTCCGTCGGGCTCTGTGCTGACAGCTCAGAGCCTGGAGACTGCTTCCAATTCTGTGTCTCCCTCTCTCTCTCTCTCTCTCTCTCTCTCTCTCTCTCTCTCTCAAAATATATACACATTAAGAAAAAAAAGACGAGGGGAGCCTGGGTGGCTCAGTCGTTTGAGCTTCCGACTTCGGCTCAGGTCACAATCTCACCGTCTGTGAGTTCGAGCCCCGTGTCAGGCTCTGGGCTGACAGCTCAGAGCCTGGAGCCTGCTTCGGATTCTGTGTTTCCCTCTCTCTCTAACCATCCCCCGCTCATGCTCTGTCTGTCTCTGTCTCAAAAATAAATTAAAGCATAAAAAAAAAAAAAAGAAAAAAAAGACGAAAAGAAAGATGAATGAGTAGCAAACTCTAGCAGGGAGGCATTTTTATTTCCCTCATCTCTAACATAGAGGTAATAAAATACCTAGCAAGTTGTCAAGTTCACTGAGATATTTGCAAAGCCCTCAGCATAGTATCTGGTACATGGTAGGTGCTAAATAAATGATAGCCAAGAGCAACAGAAGTCCTGGTGTGCTTTATTAGGTGACTGCAGAAGCACCGGAAGCAAAGATCTTCAGCATGTCTTTGGTTCCAACGAAAGGATTCAAAGGTCTCTTTCTGTGAGGGAGTGTTATTATGAGAAGCACTGACCTAAGTGGCATTCTGGAAAATAGCCGGCCCGACGCCGGGAACCTCAGTTACCTGGTTCTGAACCCCGTGATCTACCTACTGAACCGCTAGGAGTAACACTTATACCCCTGTATCATGCTCCTTAGAATTAGTTTTCTATTCAAGCAGAAACTCAGCTAAAACAATGGAACTATAATACCCATAGACGCACGTGCAGCAACAGCACACTCGTACTACTCAAAATACTTGTTTTCTGAAAGAGGTGGAAACAGAATCCAAGCAAAAGAATATTTTAATTTATACTCTGCTGATTATAACACTCATTATATTATAATGCTTGGTATTATTCCCAGCTAATGAATCTCTTGGGTTTTTACAGTTCCTTCCCTTAGTGAAGGACCTCAGAAATGGAGGAGTTAGGTTCTTGCTACTCAAAATGTGGTCTTTGCACCAGTAGACTCAGAATCTCCAGGGAGCCAGTTAGAAATCTCAGAATCTCAGGCCCACCCGGACCGACTTAATCAAAATGTACATTTTAATAAGATCCTCAGGTGATTCATATGCACATTCATATTTGGGAAGCTTTTGTTTAGGTAGCAGAAAATTTCTTTGGGAGAGCGTGAGTGCATTTCCAGGGTGTGGAGATGGCTTTCTATTTCCTGCCTTTCTTCTTTCCAGCATGTGTGCAAGTCCGTTCCAGGTGTATCTCTTGGCTCTCTGGAACCACACTTTCATTCCCCCTTTATGGCTTCTGGCTTATGCTGCATATGAGGATGTGCCCAACGTCAACCAGGGTTATTTGCTACTTTCTCCAGAAAATCCCAGAGCCCAGAGAATCAGAAACCAGGCAGAAGCAGTCCTCCAGTTGGCCAAAACCCTTCTGCTTAGGCACTAAGGGGCAATGGGTTAAGGCTGCACTCCCCAGGGACAGAGCTTCTAGGGCAAGTTTTAAATGACTTAAAATGAAAAAAAAAAAATGCTACTGAGGACTCTAACTCATAATAATTAGGAGCTTGCTGGAGAGAAGGAGAGGTTAGGAAGTGATGAGGAGAGAGAGAGAGATGTATTTAAAATTGAAACATTGCTTCAACTTTTTGTTTTAACCCCTTGCTGGGGTCCTGTACTAGCTATAAGTGAGCCACTTGCCTAATGGAACTTCTGCGTCTCATCAGAGAGCTTTACCCTATTTCAAGGGTGCTGATTTTCATAGAGCCTGTGGGCATTGGGGAAGCAAATTTGACCCCACAATTGGCCAAGAATAAGCTTGGAGGTCGTGGAGCTAGAAAGAGGCAGAGACGGAACAGGAATTAGGTCCAATGGGTTCCTTGGTCTGGAGAATTCCAGGCTAGGAAAACAAATTTACTTCCGAAAATTTAGCTGCCTCAGAATGGCGTGGAAGTCTTGTTGAAACGGTGGTGGGCTCCACTCCGGGATGTCTGACTCAGTAGGTTTGCAGTGGGGTCTGGAGGACTACATTTCTAACAAGTTCCCAGGCAGTGCTGAGGCTGCTGGTCCAGGGACCACACTCGGAGAACCATTGTTCTATTGACTCCCCACTACTAGGACGGTCCTGATGCGGCCTTCCTAATAGGCCCTTATTATGTTCCTAACCTCCCAAGGTGGGTTCGGCTGCTACACTGCAGCAGAGAAAAATATGAATGCACAGGGACAGGGATGATCAATGTAGATGCGTTCAGATACCGCCCCCTGCTCCTCTTCCCCTTCCCAGCTTCTCAGTAGGTGACAATTCTTGCTTGATGATCAACTCCTGCGTTCTTTTCCATCATGCTGAATCCTGGAACTAGACAAAACCAAAACTAAAAGAGGCCCGAGAGACTGAACTGATGGAAACAGGAGAGTCTGATAGAAAAGGAGACAATCCA
>NW_024421102.1:0-211 GCF_014898765.1 Herpailurus yagouaroundi
CTGAACTGATGGAAACAGGAGAGTCTGATAGAAAAGGAGACAATCCAAGGGGCGCCTGGGTGGCGCAGTCGGTTAAGCGTCCGACTTCAGCCAGGTCATGATCTCGCGGTCCGGTCCGTGAGTTCGAGCCCCGCGTCAGGCTCTGGGCTGATGGCTCAGAGCCTGGAGCCTGTTTCCGATTCTGTGTCTCCCTCTCTCTCTGCCCCTCCCC
>NW_024421102.1:311-21633 GCF_014898765.1 Herpailurus yagouaroundi
AAAAAAAAAAATCACCTTCACAAATGTCAGGATGAGTGTCCAAATTTGTGAAGGTCAGCATATTCTCTGGAAATAACACTATTTTATTTTACTTTTTAAAAATTAATGTTTATTTTTGAGAGAGACAGAGACAGAGAGACAGAGCACGAATAAACCTAACCAAAGATGTAAAAGATCTGTATGCTGAAAACTATAGAAAGCTTATGAAGGAAATTGAAGAAGACACAAAGAAATGGAAAAACATCCCATGCTCATGGATTGGAAGAATAAATATTGTTAAAATGTCAATACTACCCAAAGCAATCTACACATTCAATGCAATCCCAATCAAAATTGCACCAGCATTCTTCTTGAAGCTAGAACAAGCGATCCTAAAATTTGTATGGAACCACAGAAGACCCTAAAGTAATGTTGAAAAAGAAAACCAAAGCACTAGGCATTACAATCCCGGACTTTAGCCTCTACTACAAAGCTGTCATCATCAAGACAGCATGGTATTAGCACAAAAACAATAGACCAATGGAACAGAATAGAGACTCCAGAATTGGACCCACAAAAGTATGGCCAACTCATCTTTGACAAAGCAGGAAAGAATATCCAATGGAAAAAAGACAGTCTCTTTAACAAATGGTGCTGGGAGAGCTGGACAGCAACATGCAGAAGAATGAAACTAGATCATTTTCTTACACCATTCACAAAAACAAACTCAAAATGGATAAAGGACATGAATGTGAGGCAGGAAACCATCAAAACCCTAGAGGAGAAAGCAGGAAAAAAACCTCTCTGACCTCAGCCGCAGCAATTTCTTACTTGACACATCCCCAAAGGCAAGGGAATTAAAAGCAAAAATGAACTATTGGGACCTCATGAAGACAAAAAGTTTCTGCACTGCAAAGGAAACAATCAACAAACTAAAAGGCAACCAACGGAATGGGAAAAGATATTTGCAAATGACATATCAGACAAAGGGCTAGTCTCCAAAATCTATAAAGAACTCACCAAACTCCATATCTGAAAAACAAATAATCCAGTGAAGAAATGGGCAAAAGACATGAATAGACACTTCCCTAAAGAAGACATCCAGATGGCCAACAGGCACATGAAAAGATGCTCAACGTCGCTCCTCATCAGGGAAATACAAATCAAAACCACACTCAGGTATCCCCTCACGCCGGTCAGAGTGGCTAAAATGAACAAATCAGGAGACTCTAGATGCTGGAGAGGATATGGAGAAACAGGAACCCTCTTGCACTGTTGGTGGGAATGCAAACTGGTGCAGCCATTCTGGAAAACAGTGTGGAAAACAGTTCCTCAAAAAATTAAAAATAGGTCTACCCTATGACCCAGCAATAGCACTGCTAGGAATTTACCCAAGGGATACAGGAGTGCTGATGCATAGGGGCACTTGTACCCCAATGTTTACAGCAGCACTTTCAACAATAGCCAAATTATGGAAAGAGCCTAAATGTCCATCAACTGATGAATGGATAAAGAAATTGTGGTTTATATACACAATGGAATACTACATGGCAATGAGAAAGAATGTAATCTTGCCTTTTGTAGCAACGTGGATGGAACTGGAGAGTGTTATGCTAAGTGAAATAAGCCATACAGAGAAAGACAGATACCATATGTTTTCACTCTTATGTGGATCCTGAGAAACTTTCAGAAGACCATGGGGGAGGGGAAGGGAAAAAAAAGTTAGAGAAGGAGGGACCCAAACCATAAGAGACTCTTAAAAACTGGGAATAAACTAAGAGTTGATGGGAGAGCAAAGTGGGTGATGGGCATTGAGGAGGGCACCTGTTGGGATGAGCACTGGGTGTTGTATGGAAACCAATTTGACAATAAATTTCATATTAAAAAAATTAATGTTTGGGGCACCTGGGTGCCTCAGTTGGTTGGGCAGCTGACTTCGGCTCAGGTCATGATCTCGCGGTCCGTGAGTTTGAGCCCCACGTCGGGCTCTGTGCTGACAGCTCAGAGCCTGGAGCCTGCTTCGGATTCTGTGTCTCCCTCTCTCTGACCCTCCCCCGTTCATGCTCTGTCTCTCTCTGTCTCAGAAATAAACGTTTAAAAAAAAATTAATGTTTATTTTTGAGAGAGACAGAGACAGAGAGACAGAGTGCAAATGGGGGAGGGGCAGAGAGAGAGGGAAACAGAATCTGAAGCAGGCTCCAGGCTCTGAACTGTCAGCACAGAGCCTGACGTGGGGCTTAAACCCATAAACTGTGAGATCATGACCTGAGCCAAAGTTGGGTGTTTAACCAACTGAGCCACCCAGGTGCCCAAACACTATTTTTTAAAAATGTTTATTTATTTATTTTGAGAGAGAGAGCAAGAGAGAGCGAGCAAGAGAATACCAGACAGGCTCCATGCTGTCAGCTCAGAGCTTGACATGGGGCTCAATCCCGTGACTATGAGATCACGACCCGAGCCAAAATCAAGAGTCCAATGTCCAACCAACTGAGCCACCCAGGTGCCCCTGGACGTAACACTATTAAAATGACAATGACATAATGCATCTATCTCCAACACACACCTGCAATCCTTCCCTCCACAACTCCCTCTAATGTACTCAATTATTTCGTTGGAAAGAATGTGACAAAAATCCCAAGGAATCATTAAATTGTGAGTCATATAAATTTTAAAGGTAGAGATGAACTCATCCAACCCCACTTGTTGAGTGAAGGTGAGGATGAGGAAAATGACTGGTGGGTCGTATTGTAAAAAGAAGAGTTGCCCCAGGTCCCACAGCCAGCCAGTGGCAGAGCCAGATTAGATGCAGACTTCCTGATTCTAACTCCTCCCTGTGCTACACTGCCTCCTATTCCATTCTCTTCACCACTCAACTCAGAATCTTAAACCCTATAGCACAACCAGTGTCTCTGTGCATCTCTGGAACATACTCCTTCTCCAAGATGCCACACCCTTATGGACTTTTAAATCCTTGTTGGCTGCTGCCACCTAGGGAATTAAAGTGAGTTATTTTCCTTGGGCTGTTGCCTTGGGACAGCGGCCATACATATGAATTCTGTTCAGTGTCTATCTCCTTAATGATCATCCTTAATGCTCAGCTCATCAATTAGAAGAATTATTCATATCCAAGATATTCAGATAATACCCATCTGATCCTTGTTGATGAACATCCTTTTGTTTGTTCTTTGGAATTGTTATTCCAAACTCTGGGGTTTAAGAATATTACTCTGGGGTTTAAGAATATTACTCCAGGAGTGTTGATTGAGTGTTGAGCTGAGATCCAGTTTGATGTCTGATCTTTTTCAAGGTGCTGGTAAGAAGGGACTGATCTACTTCATCCCCAACATTGTAGATAGGAGCGTATCACACCAAGTGACTCAGATTCAGTGTGTTAAGACCAATTAACTCAAGTTCAGTTTTAACCATACTTCCACATTCCCTCGATCACTCCTCACATCATAGTTTTATACCCAGAGGCTAGTAGTTGACAACAAAATAGCCATTCACTCCCTCAATCTCGGTAACTTGAAAGCATTCACTGAACCAGAAACACCCACAAACTACTAGATCCCGAGGGATGAGCCCCTCGACTTGTCACAGAAATGATGAAAGGGACTTCTGACAAACAATCACAGTCCAGGTTGGCTTCCTATGCAATTAAAACCAGACTCCAGAAATTTCCAATTCAGGAAGAGGACAAATGAAAATAAGCATAGTCAATTATTTTTCTAAGCAGGGAAAGTTAGAATCCTTCCTGTTTTAGCATGTAAGCTTTTTTGCCAGCTGCATCATTATACAGTGCCACACAGAGATATCATCGTTCCCCCTTTTGCTATTGTTTTAGATTTTTAAGAGATCTTCTAAATAATCTTATAGGCCTGAGATTTTCTCCATAGACTTAATGCTTTCATGATGCAAAGGATAACACAGTGGTTTAAATACCTGGACCTATAGACAGTTACACTTCAGTTCAAATCCCCACTTGACCACTTGCAAGCTGTATGGCCTTGTGTAAGTTTCCTAACAATCCTAAGAGTCAGGTGCCTCATCTCTGAAATGGTGATAAGAATACCAATGTCGGTGACAGCTGCTGTGAAGGTTGAGGGTAAGGAAGGCTTGGCCCTCAGCACATTGCTTGCTTGGTCTGCAAGTAAGTGATCAGTAAAAGTCAGCTGTTATCATTATTTGCATAGTCATTGCCAATATAAAGATCCTGCATTACACGGGGAAGCTAGAGAATAGGGAGGAAGATTTCAGGTAGTTCTGGAAAAGTAGACAAAAGCGTTGAAGCCAGGACTGGAAAATATGCTAGTTTTTAACTCAGAATGTCGAAGTTCAAATGCCAGATCTGGATGACCATGAGAAAGGTACTTAGCTTCTCTGGTCTTTGGTTTCCTCCCGTGTCAAACGAAAATAGTACTAGAAAGCCTGCAAATTGGAGCAAAGATTAAGTGACATAACGACACTAAGAGGGTTCAGCCCAATACCTGGCCCACAGGGAGCAAGCTTCCCTGCCCTTGTCCTACAACTCTCAGGGTCCTTGCCCTTTGCCCTACGCTGCGGAGAAGGTGGGTGGGGCTAGCCCTCACGGAGAATGCTCTGGGGAAACCTGGCTTCATGCTTTCAATCTTTTTATCCCATAATCCCAAATATAAAGAAGGCCCTCAGAGGTTCTCTCTTAAGCATTTGAGGGAAGAAAGCAGGTTACAGTGTCTGGAAGACTTGAGACAGGCAGGCCCAAGAACGTGAGGAGCACGAGCAAATTCTGGTGCTGGCCATGAGCCACAAATTTGTGTATGGGGCCAGGAACAGATAGGGGACGACTGTGGAAGTAGGACCTGGGGTTACCTCTGACCAGTGTCCCTGGCTTGGTGGCTCCCTCTCCCCCTGGGTCTTGGCAGCCTGAGCTGATATACCACTGTTTACTGAGAGATAAAAGCTCTCTGAAATATAGGCAGTATTTTCACTCCAGGTGTATTTTTAAAAGATGGCTCGATTTGGATGCAACATTTTTTCCAAACTGAAGCAATATTTAGACAGTGTGTTAATGTATTTAAGTCAGTAAGCATGTCCATTAGTGAGCGTGTGCGTGTGCGCATGCACACATGCGCCTAGGTGCAAAATGTTCTCCTGCACAATGCACAGCATGCTCACACAAGTAAGTTAGTTGTCTTAAAGTGAACAGTTACATGTTTGGGACATCACATCCCAGAACTCTCCAAGGACTAGGATGTAGGGACTGCTAGGTTTATAAAGGTCAAGGCCAGGTCAACACACACTCTATCATTCCTTAAGTAACTAGCTCTTTGACCTCCCTCCCCCAAAAGCACAACAGCTTCTAACCCCCACTCTCAATACCACACTGAATGCTCCACCCTAAAGTCATATCCCCAGCGATGCGGGTCCTTCCATCACTCTTCTGAAGTGAGCGATGCCGAGCGCGCCCCCTAGTGGCCTAAGCGTGGTAATTGCACTCCCAGGCCTTTTGTTCTTTGTTGATTGACGGTTTTACCAGCCAGGCTGTGGTCAACCTCAAGTGTCAAATTCAAGGATATTTTTGGGTTGCAGTGAGGACATTTAGTCATATCTAGTGAAGAGTGTAAAAGCCTTTGGGTCTGTGTGGCGCACATTTTTCTGTTTGGTGTATCTTCTTTAGAGTTTCCTTTTTCCACAAACCTTGTTATGTGAAAAGGGCTGGTTGGCCTCCTCCTCTCGTACCACCTTGCAACCCAGATTTTCCCACTCGAAAAGTCTGTCCCTTCTACCAGGGTGCCTCTCCACGCTAACCTGTAGCTACAATCAAGGGAATGGTGCAGTGCACATGAGAGAATTTGTCCTAGACAGCCAAACCTCAGGACTCCAGGAAAATCCTGTGTTTAAGTTTTGGTTCTGCCGAAATTCATTCCCGTCTCTTAATTCAGACTTCCCAGAAACTGATCTAATCGACACTTTTATGAGCCTTCATGTACAACTTCACCACAGCAAGCAAATAGCTCTATCACCACTTACCAGAATATTTGTGGAATTTGCTTGCTCAAGATATCATTCCCGTAATAAAGGCCACACAGGAATTACCATGTAATGTAGACATCTGTTTTCAGGGGCCCCACAGTTCGTTGTACCTCCCATGACTCTAATGGCTATGGAGTCAGTCCCTAGAGTAGGAGCTCCTTAGCCCAGAGATTTATGTCTTCATAAATCACGATTCTCAGCACCTAGCACAGGGCCCAATACATGCTACAGACTGAATTGTGCCCCATCACCAAGTCCGTATGCTGAAACCCTAACCCCCAGTATGACTATATTTGAAATAGAGCCTTTAGGCAGATGATTAAGATCAAATGAGGCCATGGGGATGGGACTCTAACCCAATAGGACCAGTGTCCTTATAAGAGAGATAACAGAGATCTTTCTCTCTCTTCGTGAACATAGAGGAAGGGCCATGTGAGGACACAGGGTGAAGGTAGTCTTCCACAAGCCAGGCAGAGAGACCTCATTAGGAAACAACTTGCTGGCACCTTGACCTTGGACTTCTAGCCTCCAGAACTATGAGAAAATAGATTTCTGTCGTGTAAGCTGCCCAGTCTGTGGTATTTTGTTATGGCAGCGTGTGCAGTCTAATACAGAGAGGAAAGCTCTTTAACAAAACTCCTACAGCCAGACCACAGTAGAGTTCTAATTTCCAAAGAAGGAGAAGGATGGAAACTAATACGTATTGAGAACTGATGTAAGGGGCGGCTCTGTACCAGCTGCTTCTCAGAGACGTTCACGCATTGTTTTCCTATCAACTAAGCCCTCCAGGGAAACTTGTGTACATCCATCAGATGCCCATGGGTGAAGCATTTCCCCTGTGCTGTTTTCCCCCCAACTAGAACTTTCCCAGAGGTTGACTGTCAGTGATTTCATGGGTATGTGAGCTTGAAATCAACTTTTCACTAGGTGAGATGAAAATTAGGCAGCACGAAGCTCTCCCCTGTTCCCCTCCAACCCGTGTTGCTCCTTGACATTCTTATGAATGTCTGCGAGCTCCCAGGAGGGAATGCTGCGTTTCTCACACTGCGTTGGATTTTATGGCCTTTGTTCCATTTTGATCAACAAAATTTAGTGAGAAAACCAAGCTTCCTGTGAGGAATGAGCCAAAACCAGTGTCAGGTCCTCACCATGAACCTTATCTTTCCCTTTAATAACAGACACCAGACCACCTGCAAAAACATATCCACAGTTACTGATGACTTTTTAGAAAATAAATGTTCACTACAGCTTTGTGAGGGAGCAAAGGCTGTTGCCTCTGAACTTCAAGTGGCCATCTTTGATCATGGAAGCCGTATACGTGGGTAAGAGCAGAGAGCTGTGCAGGCTCACATCCCATGCAGGGCTCCTCTGGAGATGCCGGCCTTGAATCCTGAGTGCCATTCACCAGATGCTAGATGTAAGGCCTTGAGCACGTTACCTCACCTCTTCGTGTCTTAGTTTCTCAAAACTGGTGATGATAATACCATAGTGAGGATTAAATGAGCTAAGGCGTACAAAACACTCTCGAGAGTGCCTAGCAAAGAGTAAGTGTTCAATAAGCTTTCAGTAGTAGCTGTCCTTCCATCAGGAAGAGAATAAAAGGGAAAGTGATTGCTAAAAAAGTGTAATCTTGGGGCGCCTGGGTGGCTCGGTCGGTTAAGCGTCCGACTTCGGCTCAGGTCATGATCTCATGGTTCGTGGGTTCGAGCCCCGCGTCGGGCTCTATGCTGACAGCTCAGAGCCTGGAGCCTGTTTCCGATTCTGTGTCTCCCTCTTTCTCTGCCCCTCCCCTGCTCATGCTCTGTCTCTCTCTGTCTCAAAAATAAATAAACATTAAAAAAAAAAAAGTGTAATCTTCTTGGGGGGGGGGAGCCTGGGTGGCTCAGTTGGTTAAGTGTCCAGTAAGTGATCATTAAGCATCCAACTCTTGATTTTGGCTCAGGGTATGGTTTCATGGTTCATGAGTTTGATCCTCACGTCGGGCTCTGTGCTGACAGCCCAGAGCCTTCTTGGGATTCTCTCCCTTTTTCTCAGCCTCTCCCCTGCTTGTTCTCTCTCTGTCTCAAAATAAATAAACTTAAAAAAAAATGTAACCTTCTCTATAAAATAATTCTTGCAAGATTTTTCCTGCAGCTTATTTTGTTGGCTTATTGTAAACATACACACACACACACACACACACACACACACACAGTACATGTACAGGATAGTATTTTAAGATGTTAACATCTTTTCCCCGTGTTTTCTTAGGAGAGCCTCTCCCTCCCCCATTCAGTTGGAGGTTTTGATCAAGCCAGGTAAGGGTAAAACCAGAGAAAAGGACAAGGTATGCCCTTGGTGACTAAAGTCAGAGTTTGATTTGTAAATCCTAGACCAGGACAGGAAGCCCGTGAATAAACAATAGATTTGGCACACAGCAGGTGATGCAGGAGGTAGTTTGCCTGCTTCAGGAAGCAACACATTCTCTGGGTAGAAACACAAAAGATCGCACTGAGAAGAGGCTCCGTGCTGTGCCCACGCATGCCCCAGCCCCCAGCCAGTCTCGGGGGAGGGGGGCAAAAACCCACAGGAGGGCTCAGGATATCCCGGTGAAGCTGAGGAGGGCAACAAGCGTTTTGCAGCAACCCCAAATGCAACATGGGGCATGGCTACAGGAGTACCCAGGCAGCGGGGGCTGAGATTTTAGCAAGGACAATATTAGTGATGAATTGCGAGACTTCGCGCCTTCCTTGCCTCCCTCCTAATCCAGCCTCACCCCAAAACTTTCTGGAATTTGCCTACAATATTGGATAAGGAATTAGGGTCCTCAATTAGCTGAGCCCAGGACCATCATACACAGGAATGCAGGCTGTTCCTTGCATCGAGATCCCCAGTCCAGGCAGCAGGAAGAGGCCAAAATCTGGTTGGCACTTGGCCATCACACGTTGCTGGTTATGGGGCTGCGTTGGCCTGAAGGGGCACCTGTTCCGATTTGCATAGTGATGCTATAGGCTGGTGGTGGCTGGGCTGAGCGAAGCTGGATTGAAACAGAGATCCTTCTGGATTGACCGAAAAGTTTTCATCACAAGCAGATTGGGACTCACAGTAGAAATTAATTTGTACTATATAAAAATAGAGTCACATCTTTTGCACATCTGAACCCATGGCCTGAGGTTTGTTACCTTTATATAGAGAAAAGTATAAAGAAGCCCACTCCTCCCTCCCCACACACAAACCCACCTCTAATTGCATCACAGTTAATTTGAGGGTAGATTTTTTTCCAGTCTTTTCTTGCTGTATTTTTCTCTAATTAATATCACACAGAATATGCTCTTTGGTATCACGCATTTTCTGCCTACAGTTCCATCATGAGGGAAATCACGTACACAGTGGACCTCGACCTTGTGTGCATTTTTGAAACATTGGGGTGCTTACATAAGTGTCAGTCCCCAAGGCCAACTCCCAGGCCGATGGAATGAGAAACGCCCATGTCACCAGGTGCCAGATCACTAATTCAAGGTGCACAAATATTTAGAGTAGAGAAGGTGTCTGAAGATTGACTTTTTGAGAGCTCCTTACTTGGATCAGTGCTTTTCGAAAGTTAATGTGGTGTGACCCACCTGGAGGCGTTGTTAAATGCAGACTCTGACTCAGCAGGGCAGGGGTGGGGTTTGAGATTCTGTCTTTGCCACAGATGATTCCACTGGTCAGTGACCCACATTCCAAGTACCACAGGCTTAGAGGTTGGGAAGATGAAGAAGAACCAGAAAAATCATTTCTTTTTTAATTTTTATTTGAGAGAGAGAGAACACGTGCACGCAAGCAGGGGAGGGGCAGAAAGAGAAGGAGAGAGAGAGAATCCCAAGCAGGCTCCACACTTTCAGCATAGAGCCCCATGCAGGGCTCAGTCTCACAATCTTGGGATCATGACCTGAGCTGAAATCAAGAGTTGGATGCTTAACCAACTGAGCCACCCAGGTGCCCTGAGAAATCATTTATATTTGAAGCACTTTCTAAATTTACTAAAAACTGCTTCTTAATATTTATGTATTTCATACAATGAATAAGCCATATATTTTCTTTTTTTAAAAATTTTTTTAATGTTTATTTATTTTTGAGACAGAGAGAGAGAGACAGAGCATGAATGGGGGAGGGTCAGAGAAAAGGAGACACAGAATCTGAAGCAGGCTCCCAGGCTCCAAGCTGTCAGCACAGAGACGGATGTGGGGCTCGAACTCACAGACTATGAGATCATGACCTGAGCCAAAGTCAGATGCTTAATCCACTGAGCCACCCAGGCACCCCCATATTTTTTCTTAACCATTCCCCTATTGTTTGTCATTTAAATTGTTTTCAACTTTGTTATAGCGGATGCAGCAAAAAACTCCTTTGTGTGTACTTCTTTGTCAACAATTTTTTTAATGTTTATTTAAAAAAATTTTTTTTAACGTTTATTTATTTTTTGAGGCTGAGAGAGACAGAGCATGAATGGGGGAGGGTCAGAGAGAGAGGGAGACACAGAATCTGAAACACACTCCAGGCTCTGAGCTGTCAGCACAGAGACCAATGCGGGGCTCGAACTCACAGACTGCGAGA
Source organism: Herpailurus yagouaroundi (assembly GCF_014898765.1). NCBI lineage: Eukaryota > Metazoa > Chordata > Mammalia > Carnivora > Felidae > Herpailurus > Herpailurus yagouaroundi. The sequence goes on from NW_024421102.1 coordinate 10,878, forward strand.
TCATGACCTGAACTGAAGTTGGACGCTTAACCGACTGAGCCACCCAGGCGCCCCATAACGTTTACTTATTTTTGGGAGAGAGAGAGACAGAGACAGAGACAGAGCATGAGTGGGGAGGGGCAGTGAGAGAAGGAGACACAGAATCTGAAACAGGTTCCAGTCTCTGAGCTGTCAGCACAGAGCCAGATGTGGGGCTCGAACTCAGGAACAGTGAGGTCATGACCTGAGCCAAAGTCGGGCACTTAACCAACTGAGCCACCCAGGCACCTCATTCTTTGTCACCAACTTTTAAATGAGCAACTAATTGAGGAAGTGATGGAGGTGGTGAAGCAGGCCCAGAGGAGCACAACCATTCAAGGCACACATGCCCTTCCAGCATGGCCAGCATCACTGTGTCCTCGGGGAAGTTGAACCATGTTTCCTTGCCTCAGTTTTCTCTGCGTAAAATGGGTTCTTTCTTTTCTCATATCTTAGACTGAAAGGAATGAATAAGTGATCTCTAAGTCAGTACTTCCTTCTGCAGAGCCACAGTGTTATGAAATATTTGCCACAGCTCAGGAACGGTGGCCGAATATGCCCACTGCAATCCCTGACATTGCCTGGCCCCACAGCCTACCAGATGCAGGATCATGGGTGCCACAGTAGTGAATAAACATGGGGATTTGGCCCACCCTTGGCCGTTTGGATTTCAGGGGTAGGAGGTCTGAAAGACATGAAAAAAAAAAAAAAAAAACATCTGAATTCCAAGGCACTCCTTCAGATAAAATTTCCTTTAAAACATTTGTACCATTCTTCATCAATATTTATAAAGTGATCACTCGATGTGGCTACATTCCTCTCAGGCTATGTGTATGACACACCCATAATACCTGATCAAAATACAGTTGTTGTTTGCTGGGAGAGAGGAGCACTTTTATGGGCAAAGTCCTGTGAAGATAAAGAACCAAGTCAGCCCCACACAGCAAAAAATTAAAATCAAAATCAGGTGCATGAGCACAAAAAGATGAATGCAATTTTTCAAGGTTAGAAAAATCATGGGATTCAGGGTCCTGGGTTTGATTCTTGATTGGCCTCTTGTTGCAGAGATTAACAAGCAAGGTAATTTGCCACATGGAGCCCCAGTTCCTTCCTCATGGGGTACTATGGAAGTTCTCATGAGTGCAGAGAACAGTACAACTTTTCTAGAAGGAGTTAGTTGATCTCCCTGGCCCTGTAAGCAAACAGAATCTTAGTAACATGTTGAAGATTGAGGCCTCTTAGGATTTCATCCCATATTCTCAGTCGAATCTTTGAGACACAGCAGGAAAGGGATCTAGCTTCCAAGTAAGCCCATCAGGAGATGTCATGTGGTGCCCGCAATTTCCAAACCACTCATCTCTGGGGTTGTTATTCTCATCCCTCGCTTCTATCAGAATTGCCTGAGAAGAATTTTTTAAATGCCAGTGTGCAGGCCCCACTCGCAACCAACGATGGCCACGCTCAAGGTGTTGCTGAGAGTTCCCAAATGATGCTGACGTACAGACTGAGCTCAGAACCACTGACTTATATACAGTCTTAAGACACCTATTAAAAATCCAGGGCAGGTAAAACTGTAAGTCATTTTCCTTCCAACGACCCCAGTTGCAAGAAACTTATCACATTAGCTTGTCACTCCCTTGCAGTGCACTGTAGGAAGGGACAGAAGCAGATGATTCTGAACATCCCAATGAGGCACAACAGAAAGAAGTCTAGAGCACCATGGAAGCATTGGACCTCTATGAAGATTCAGAGAGAGGAGGGAAGAGGCAGTGAGGTAATAAACCTGTACGTCCTCAACTACCATTTATTGAATCATTACCAGGTACCAAGCTCTGTACATGAAGCATTTCATGTTTTGTTCTTTTTTTTTTTTTAATTTTTTTAATGTTTGTTTTTGAGAGATAGAGAGAGACAGAGCATGAACAGGGGAGCTGCAGAGAGAGAGGGAGACACGGAATCCAAAGCAGGCTCCAGGCTCCTAGCTGTCAGCACAGAGCCCAGCACGGGGCCTGCACCCCTGAACCGTGAGATCGTGACCTGAGCTGAAGTTGGACCCTTAACCGCTGAGCCACCCAGGTGCCCCTCACATTTTGTCCTTACAGTACTCACATGGAGGCTGGAGACAGGGGCAGACAGAGATAGTGGTCATGGAGTAATAAAATAGTGCAGGTTTTCTGGAAACCAATTGGACAATATGTGTCAAGAGCTCTCAAAATGTTCGCATTCTTTGCGAATTTCATGTCAATTGTGTCAATTTCATGTCAAAGGTGACAATCCTACGAAAAGGGTCCCAAATGCAGATGGTCCTTTCGTTCGCAAACATATTCATTGCAGCATGGTTTATGTTAATAAGAAATTGGGAATAACCTAACTACCCAATGAAATGGATGGTGATTACATAGATGTTGCCACGTCGCACACCGGAGTTTAATGCGACCATTAAAGACGTTTTCCTCCATGAACAAATTTTATGACACCGTAATTTTATATTATAAAATATGAAGTAAAACAGAGTAAGAGAGCAAATGGTCACGTGATTCAAAATTCCAACTATGGAAAATGACTGTAAAATGTGTGATATTTCAAAGCTGGTTGCCATTGGCAGAACTCCATTTGTACCCATGTCTCCTTCAGAGAGCAAAACTCCCAAAGGTTGCGAGTATATTGCCGAAACGAAAATCTTTTAAGAGTAAACACTGGAACTGAGCGCGCTGTGGTGCCCTGTTTGGGTTGATGCGCTAAAGGCTGGAGCGTGCGTTTCCCCCCTACAAACAAACCCAGGCAGGGAGGCAGATGTAAACAGGGAGAGAAAATGGAAAACAAATGACAACTGATTTGTCATAGGACCAAAATATTTGTTTCCCAAGTTTTCCTCACTCCTGGAATCAGGTTCTCTGTGGGTGTGAAAAGAAGAGCTGCTGAGAAAGAAGGGCAGATTTGCAGAGGAGAAGACAAAAGGACGCGGAGAAGGTGGGGGGTGGGAAGCAAACAGAATCCCGCTGCGTGCTTGTGTGGGCATCCTGGACTGCCGACCCAGGCTATTTTTATGACAGATAGACAGATGATACATAGTAATGATGTGCATGGCAGTTACACGATGAAGAATATAATTGTGACATACCAGAAAATAGGATACTTCTTTCAGTTCTTCAATCTGGAAAGTAGGATTTAATTCAACGCAGCAAAAGTGAAAATATGGGAAGCTGAGCCTCAAAAGAAAATACAAGACTCTGATAGTGTGTCAGGTTGCTGTTTAATTGAATATAAAATCGCTCTCCCAAGTATTTCAGAGCCAGGCAGATGATTTTTAGTCTAAAAACTAAGTGGTTAAATTAAACTGGGCTCTGGGGTCCTTTGAGAATATCAGTGTTTTTTAAAGATTTCTTGTATTCCAGATGTTTAATTTCTTGTCCAAATCTCTTTGATCAGGGCGAATCCACCTGGAAATATATCAAAATGCAGCTTTCCTATGAGGTTTTCTCTTTCCTTATCACATCTGGGCTCCTATTAAGTCAGAGCCCTCCCAGTGACTTGTCCTTCAGCATAATGGCCCCTTGTTGCAAGGCAGATTATATGTACATTTAAATTAGTTATAGGGGCGCCTGGGTGGCGCAGTCGGTTAAGCGTCCGACTTCAGCCAGGTCACGATCTCCCGGTCCGTGAGTTCGAGCCCCGCGTCGGGCTCTGGGCTGATGGCTCAGCCTGGAGCCTGTTTCGGATTCTGTGTCTCCCTCTCCCTCTGCCCCTCCCCCGTTCATGCTCTGTCTCTCTCTGTCCCAAAAATAAATAAACGTTGAAAAAAAAAATTTAAAAATAAATAAATAAATAAATAAGTTATAAAAGTTTGTAAAAATTGCTTAAAGTATCTACTCCTCTTTTCCACCGTTAACAGGAATCACTATCCCCCAGCCTTTGCGATCATCTTTGCTTTGCTTTTTTTTTTAATGTTTATTTATTTTTGAGACAGAGAGAGAGAGAGAAAGAGAGAGAGAGAGAGATGCAGTGTGAGCAGGGGAGGTGCAGAGAGAGAGGGAGACAGAATCAGAAGCAGGCTCCAGGCTCTCAGCTGTCAGCACAGAGCCCGATATGGGGCTTGAACCCACAAACTGTGAGATCATGACCTGAGCCGAAGTCGGATGCTCAACCAACTGAGCCACCCAGGCACCCCTCATGTTTGCTTTTAATTGCCAAACCAAATAACTGTAACTTCAAGAAATCCAGCACGGGGCACCTGGGGGGCTCAGTCGGTTAAGCGTCCGACTTCGGCTCAGGTCATCATCTCACGGTTCTTGAGTTCGAGCTGTGCAGACAGCTCAGAGCCTGGAGCCTGCTTTGGATTCTGTGTGTGTGTCTCTCTCTGCCCCTTCCCAGCTCTCTCTCTCTCTCAAAACTAAACAAATGTTAAAAAAGAAAAAAAGAATCCAGCACCTTCCACAAGTTTTTCTGGGAGCACTTACATTATCCTGGTATTCCCCTGTCACCTGTCACGCCAAACCTCTCCTGGTCTCGTTTCCATCCCCCTGCTTTCCTCATCACTGCCCTTACCAGCCGTGTCCTTTCCATGACCACTTTGTGCCCAGTGTGGACACGCTACCCTTTTCTTCACTCTCCAAGTCAGTGCCGTTTCCTATAACAGACCTGTACTGGATGTTTGGAGGTAAGAGAGAAGAATCCTAGCACAGATTAAGGAAAAATTCAAACTGAGATATGCAACATCAGTGTTCTTGAATTTCGCTGGGCATGCTTTCCCAGCGTGCTTTCTTGCCATGTGTTAGAATGAGAACTAGAGGATGGGATGTGGGGGCGGTAGAAGAGAGCCATCATCACTACTGAAAGACCAAGTCTGGGTCGCAGATCAATTCCAGGACCCACATGGCCCAGACTCATACTGTATTATATTCAAAGAAACGGTTCAGGAGCAAAAAGACGTTTCGATCTATAATTGCATCTGCTGAAGGATTTGAAAGGCATTTGGCCCATTGCTCTCGGAACCCTCCTCCCCTCTGCCGCTCCTGCTGTCACCTCCTATGGGTATTCTGGAGCCTCCCACTCTAAAACTCCTTGCTCTCAGTTCTCCTCCATGACTCTTCCCAATGCCCAGCCAAAGTGGGTTCTTTTTTTTTTTTTTAAGTTTATTTTGAGAGAGAGAGAGAGAGAGAGAGAGCAGGCAGAAGAGGAGCAAAGGGAGAGGGAGAGAGAGAGAAGCCCAAGCACACTCCATGTTGTCAGGGCAGAGCCCAACGCGGGGTTCAAACTCGTGAGCTGCGAGATCGTGACCTGAGCTGAAATCAAGAGTCAGACGCCTAACTGACTAAGCCACCCAGCCAGCCCCCGACGTGGATTGTCTCCTTTTCTATCAGACTCTCCTGTTTCCATCAGTTCAGTCTCTCGGGCCTCTTTTAGTTTTGGTTTTGTCTAGTTCCAGGATTCAGCATGATGGAAAAGAACGCAGGAGTTGATCATCAAGCAAGAATTGTCACCTACTGAGAAGCTGGGAAGGGGAAGAGGAGCAGGGGGCGGTATCTGAACGCATCTACATTGATCATCCCTGTCCCTGTGCATTCATATTTTTCTCTGCTGTAGTGTAGCAGCCGAACCCACCTTGGGAGGTTAGGAACATAATAAGGGCCTATTAGGAAGGCCGCATCAGGACCGTCCTAGTAGTGGGGAGTCAATAGAACAATGGTTCTCCGAGTGTGGTCCCTGGACCAGCAGCCTCAGCACTGCCTGGGAACTTGTTAGAAATGTAGTCCTCCAGACCCCACTGCAAACCTACTGAGTCAGACATCCCGGAGTGGAGCCCACCACCGTTTCAACAAGACTTCCACGCCATTCTGAGGCAGCTAAATTTTCGGAAGTAAATTTGTTTTCCTAGCCTGGAATTCTCCAGACCAAGGAACCCATTGGACCTAATTCCTGTTCCGTCTCTGCCTCTTTCTAGCTCCACGACCTCCAAGCTTATTCTTGGCCAATTGTGGGGTCAAATTTGCTTCCCCAATGCCCACAGGCTCTATGAAAATCAGCACCCTTGAAATAGGGTAAAGCTCTCTGATGAGACGCAGAAGTTCCATTAGGCAAGTGGCTCACTTATAGCTAGTACAGGACCCCAGCAAGGGGTTAAAACAAAAAGTTGAAGCAATGTTTCAATTTTAAATACATCTCTCTCTCTCTCCTCATCACTTCCTAACCTCTCCTTCTCTCCAGCAAGCTCCTAATTATTATGAGTTAGAGTCCTCAGTAGCATTTTTTTTTTTTCATTTTAAGTCATTTAAAACTTGCCCTAGAAGCTCTGTCCCTGGGGAGTGCAGCCTTAACCCATTGCCCCTTAGTGCCTAAGCAGAAGGGTTTTGGCCAACTGGAGGACTGCTTCTGCCTGGTTTCTGATTCTCTGGGCTCTGGGATTTTCTGGAGAAAGTAGCAAATAACCCTGGTTGACGTTGGGCACATCCTCATATGCAGCATAAGCCAGAAGCCATAAAGGGGGAATGAAAGTGTGGTTCCAGAGAGCCAAGAGATACACCTGGAACGGACTTGCACACATGCTGGAAAGAAGAAAGGCAGGAAATAGAAAGCCATCTCCACACCCTGGAAATGCACTCACGCTCTCCCAAAGAAATTTTCTGCTACCTAAACAAAAGCTTCCCAAATATGAATGTGCATATGAATCACCTGAGGATCTTATTAAAATGTACATTTTGATTAAGTCGGTCCGGGTGGGCCTGAGATTCTGAGATTTCTAACTGGCTCCCCGGAGATTCTGAGTCTACTGGTGCAAAGACCACATTTTGAGTAGCAAGAACCTAACTCCTCCATTTCTGAGGTCCTTCACTAAGGGAAGGAACTGTAAAAACCCAAGAGATTCATTAGCTGGGAATAATACCAAGCATTTCTGCTGAGTGTTATAATCAGCAGAGTATAAATTAAAATATTCTTTTGCTTGGATTCTGTTTCCACCTCTTTCAGAAAACAAGTATTTTGAGTAGTACGAGTGTGCTGTTGCTGCACGTGCGTCTATGGGTATTATAGTTCCATTGTTTTAGCTGAGTTTCTGCTTGAATAGAAAACTAATTCTAAGGAGCATGATACAGGGGTATAAGTGTTACTCCTAGCGGTTCAGTAGGTAGATCACGGGGTTCAGAACCAGGTAACTGAGGTTCCCGGCGTCGGGCCGGCTATTTTCCAGAATGCCACTTAGGTCAGTGCTTCTCATAATAACACTCCCTCACAGAAAGAGACCTTTGAATCCTTTCGTTGGAACCAAAGACATGCTGAAGATCTTTGCTTCCGGTGCTTCTGCAGTCACCTAATAAAGCACACCAGGACTTCTGTTGCTCCTGGCTATCATTTATTTAGCACCTACCATGTACCAGATACTATGCTGAGGGCTTTGCAAATATCTCAGTGAACTTGACAACTTGCTAGGTATTTTATTACCTCTATGTTAGAGATGAGGGAAATAAAAATGCCTCCCTGCTAGAGTTTGCTACTCATTCATCTTTCTTTTCGTCTTTTTTTTCTTTTTTTTTTTTTTATGCTTTAATTTATTTTTGAGACAGAGACAGACAGAGCATGAGCGGGGGATGGTTAGAGAGAGAGGGAAACACAGAATCCGAAGCAGGCTCCAGGCTCTGAGCTGTCAGCCCAGAGCCTGACACGGGGCTCGAACTCACAGACGGTGAGATTGTGACCTGAGCCGAAGTCGGAAGCTCAAACGACTGAGCCACCCAGGCTCCCCTCGTCTTTTTTTTCTTAATGTGTATATATTTTGAGAGAGAGAGAGAGAGAGAGAGAGAGAGAGAGAGAGAGAGGGAGACACAGAATTGGAAGCAGTCTCCAGGCTCTGAGCTGTCAGCACAGAGCCCGACGGAGCCCAGTGCAGGGCTTTGAACTCATGAACTGTGAGATCATGCCCTCAGCCAAGGTCAGATGCTTAACCGACTAAGCCACCCAAGCACCTCAACTCCTCATTCATCTTTCAATGGGCTTCTTACCAGCCCATGATACCAGCTCCTTCTCCCTTGCTAGAAATTTGCTTTCTTCACCACTTAAGTAACTTGTGGCTTTTGAGGAAGCAAGTCTCCACGGCAGCATTAACCCTTTCTGAGTCAAAATGCCTTCGACCATCCGTTGGAGAACATGGGCCCTCTTACCAGAAAAATTCATACAAGCAAATACACCAGGTTGCATTCAACTTCAGGGTGCCAAGCAAAGAACTTCTATCCTGCAGAGTTGAGGAAGACAGAGAGAGCTTTTATGGGCTTCGAACTGAACACGACCTGCTATTCCAAGCACTGATCTAAAATGTTTTCCTTAGCCATTTTCCTGATCATTTTAGTTTTCAAATATTTATATTGATAAAAGATTAAACAAGCCCTAAATGTCAAAAATGTTTCTTGGCACCAGGGTGCCTATAGAGTTTCCAATTTTTTTTTAGGCACCAGTCATCAAAGAGACTGTCTTTTATAAGTAGGCAATATCAGTTGAGAGAAGTGAATGTCCTGAGAATGCTTGCTTCTCTTTCTCTTGGTATCTAAATGAAACAAGATACTTAAAGCATAACAACATTACTGCTCCCTCCTGGTTTTTTGACATAAGAAGAGACTTGAGCTGTTGACAAAAAATACAGAGGTGGGAAACACAGAGTTTGGTGGTTTCTATAACCCCCAAATATGAAAAAACTGAAGCAGGAGTGGGGAGAGAGGGGGAAAGGGAGGGAAAAAAGACAGAGAAGAGATCAGATATTTATACTCAGAGTAATTTGAAATTAACCTTTGTTGTGCATCTTGCACAGCCATCGTTCTCCAAGGGTGCCCTCTGGACCAACAGCATCAACATCACCAGGAACTTATTAAAAATGCAAATTCTCAGCCCTCACCTCAGGCCTGCTGAGTCGGAAACTTTAGAGATGACACCCAGCAGTCTGCTTTGAACAAGCCGTCACAGTGGTTCTGACTCATACTAAAATCTGCGAACCACTGGGGTGGACAGACCTTTTGTCCACAGACAGAAGTGACAGAGGGACAGAAGTGACCCTCCCTGCTGGTCCTAAATCAAACCACTGACTCTGTAATGAACAGGGAGCATGAAGAGCATAATGGTGAGACTAGTGTTCACTGAGTAGCAACTATAAATCGGGCACCGTGTGCTCATGGTCTCACTTCACCTCTTCCATAAGCCCTAAGAGGTGTTATCTCCATTTTAAAGATTCTTTTTTTTTTTAATTTTTTTTTCAACGTTTATTTATTTTTGGGACAGAGAGAGACAGAGCATGAACAGGGGAGGGGCAGAGAGAGAGAGGGAGACACAGAATCGGAAACAGGCTCCAGGCTCTGAGCCATCAGCCCAGAGCCCGACGCGGGGCTCGAACTCACGGACCGCGAGATCGTGACCTGGCTGAAGTCGGACGCTTAACCCACTGCGCCACCCAGGCGCCCCTAAAGATTCTTTTTAAAAGAGAAGGATTCCAAGAGATAATATAACTCCTCTAGCTGACAGACCTACTAAGTAGTGGGCTCATGTTAGTATAAAAAGTTATAAAGAAGAGTGTAGGAATACCCACAATGCCCCTCAAAAGAAACACTACTAACATTCAAGGTACCTCCACATAGTATTTTTCCCCGATGTAAGACTCCTCTGGATTTAAAAGCTACTTTGTGATCTCTAACAGAGTTCAGGCTCCAGAGAAGGTTCTTTTCTCTGAGATCTGAAGACCAAGGAACCAAAGCCTTAACTCCCAATTTTGTCCTCTTCCCCCACTAAAAGCTGATGTCCAGATCCTTTAGTTCTCCAGCCATCCCTATGTTTGATAATACACAGAAATAAGAGCTTAGTGAATTAAACAAGTGAGTTACAGTAAATGCTGAAAGCTGACCTAAAATGAAGTGGGAGCTGAGACCCACCTCTAAAGACTGAGCAGAAATGGACTTTAAGCCAGATGTAAAACAAGCCATTTATGCACAGTTCCCTACAAAAAGGATGGAGGCTTGTTCTACGACGTGTGCATCTTGTGGCAGGGTGGGGGGGTGGGTGCTAGAGAGAACTGCTGTTTCTGGCACCCACTGCAAATATCTGTCCAGGGCAGGACATCACGGTCTCTGCACCACGAGCCAGGCATTGTGCACCAGAGTCAGGGAATGGAAGTCATCAAAATTCTGGACAGCACTTTGTGATGTTTGGATGGTTCTCTGTTTAACCCCCTGTGGAGGCTGGTGTATGTCTGTTTCATGCCAGACTCAGAGAAAATAGTAAAGATGAAAGACAGGAGGCTTAGGCTTATAGATGTTGTTTTCATAAAGTATTTGTTTTCCTTGCTGTTAAGACCACTTGTCCAAGTGAATCATTTTGAGTTGTGTTTGATTAAAGTACCTAAAAAAAAAAAGCCAAATGTTTTTAGAATATATAGCTGTGGGAGCCCAAACATAATGAGCTTCTTCTTTTGGGAAAGGAAAGGAAAGGAAAGGAAAGGAAAGGAAAGGAAAGGAAAGGAAAGGAAAAAAGGAGGGAAGGAAGGAAGGAAGGAAGGAAGGAAGGAAGGAAGGAAGGAAGGAAGAGAGAGAGAAAGAAAGAAAGGAAGGAAGAAAGAGAAAGAAAGAGGGCGCCTGGGTGGCGCAGTCGGTTAAGCGTCCGACTTCAGCCACGTCACGATCTCGCAGTCCGTGAGTTCGAGCCCCGCATCAGGCTCTGGGCTGATGGCTCAGAGCCTGGAGCCTGTTTCCGATTCTGTGTCTCCCTCTCTCTC
>NW_024421102.1:21733-26914 GCF_014898765.1 Herpailurus yagouaroundi
GTAGGCTCCAGGCTCTGAGCCATCAGCCCAGAGCCTGATGCGGGGCTCTCTCTGTCCCAAAAATAAATAAACGTTGAAAAAAAAATTTTTTTTAAAAAAAAGAAAGAGAAAGAAAGAAAGAAAGAAAGAAAGAAAGAAAGAAAGAGAAAGAAAGAAAGAAAAGCTTAGTTTTTTCCTCTGCCACTGAGTCTATGAAATCTGGAAATAATTGCTGTCCCCTGAACCCACAAGCCTTTAGTTTTCTCCTAACATAAAATGAAAACGAAGATAACCTGCAAAGATTTTACATGACAGCAATTTGCCATATTTAGTCTGTGGATAATTGAAATTTACAATCAATTTTGTCAGAAGAATGCCCCCTATGTAAGTCTTGAGGGATCTTTATTATATATGCTAAGAGGGCAGGTTAGGATAAGGGCAGGAAGTGATTCTAAAAAGAAAGCCACCATTATGCAAGTTAAGGAATAACACAAGAAATTCACTATGAGAGAAAAGTTCTCACATATTTTGCTTTAAGACTTTTGGATAGGTGCTGCATTCATATGGTACAAAATTCAAACAGTGCAAAAGGATTGAGAGTGAAAAAGATCTTAACACATTCCTGTTCTCCACTCTCCAGTTTTCCTATCTAGAGCTTCATTAGAGCCACCGGAGAGTCTTTTGTGTTCTGTCAGAGGTATATGACACATAAGCAACACATATAATTCTTAGATTCCATATTCTTTTTTTTAATATGAAATTTATTGTCAAATTGGTTTCCATACAACACTGAGTGCTCATCCCAACAGGTGCCCTCCTCAATGCCCATCACCCACTCTCCCCTCCCTCCCACCCCCCATCAACCCCCAGATTGTTCTCAGTTTTTAAGATTAGACTCCATATTCTAATGCAACAGGAACACACTGTTTGACACACACTGATCCACGCCTTGTTTTTACACCGAACAATGTCTCTTGAATATGTTTTCATTTCAATATCTAAAGGACTGGGGCGCCTGGGTGGCGCAGTCGGTTAAGCGTCCGACTTCAGCCGGGTCACGATCTCGCGGTCCGTGAGTTCGAGCCCCGCGTCAGGCTCTGGGCTGATGGCTCGGAGCCTGGAGCCTGTTTCCGATTCTGTGTCTTCCTCTCTCTCTGCCCCTCCCCCGTTCATGCTCTGTCTCTCTCTGTCCCCAAAATAAATAAACGTTGGAAAAAAAAAATTAAAAAAAAAATATCTAAAGGACTATTCCATATGTGATCCCAACCTTAAAATCACAGCCCATACTGGAGGATCCGTCTGTTTATGCCTGTTTTGTCCCTTATTTTATGATTTTTCTGTGCTTTTTTGTTCTAAGCCTTCTTTCTGTTCTTACATTTCATCTAGCTTAAAGGACGATCAGGTCTTTGTGCTGCAGTGACCCTATGCTTCTAAGAACTCTGGTGATGGTACCTCTGAAGAACATTCCTGAGGTTGGAACTTGAACATTTCTGTAGGCAGATAAGTGACAGGATAAGGAACAACAAGTAGGGACAGGAGAAATGGAACCAAGATTAAAGACAAAGGTAATATGAGAGGACTAACATTCGGGGTACATATATCCTTAATATAGTCATCATCGATCATGATTTGGATGACTGGACCAATGAAAGCTATTCTCCTATGAGACGAGTCTGGTAATATGCAGAGGGGCTAATATGCTAAATAGTATGAGAGGGATTATGCTTGACAGGGAGATGGAAGAGTGCACAGATCCACATCATCTTTACAAATGTGATTCAAAGTCGATACATTTCTATGGCCAATTCGGGGGAAAAAAGCAAAGGGATAAAAAATGCCCATACCCTATGAAATTGTTCAGAAACTCCCATTATTTCAAGAAAAGAAGGATAAACAAATTTATCCCATTATCTCTTACTTAGAAACCATCTAAATACCGAACACAAGGGATTAATGAGTAAATTATGGTGCATCCGTAAACTGAAATATACCAGCTATGACGCATGTTTACAGACATGAGAAAATGTTCTCCATAAATTTCTAAACTTAAAAGAAATTACAACAGCAAAAAGTCTCACTCTTTATGTTTATTTTAATGTAATAATAATGGCAAATGTTCATTGAGACTCACCAGGTGCCAGACATTTGAAATATGCTAACTCATTTAAACCTTACAACAACCCCATAAATTAGGAGTTAAGAGTTTTTCCAATTTGCCCGTGAGAAAATTGAGATATAGAGTGATTAAGCAACTTGGTTTAGATCACACAGTTGGCAGGTGGAAGGCTGGGACTAGGACCCAGGTATTCTGTCCTATACCTACACATTTGACCACAGGGACAGTGCCTACCTATGTATCAAGAAATCTAGGAGATAAAACAGAATTAGGGTTGTTTTTCCCCCTATGGCAACCGTAGGGGGGAAATGCATCTCTGCATGGAAAGAAGTCATCCTTTGAAAGCAGCTCAGAGGGATGCTGAGGGAGGTGGGTCCAAGGTCAGTCTGCCTGTGTAGCAAAGGTTCAGTTCTGATAAGGCTGCATGGGAAACTGAAATCAAGGATAAACAAATAACTTTAAGGAGAACTGCAAGGGACCAAAATGAATCAACTCAGTATTTTAAGGATAATTTAATCACAAAATATACCATGAAAATGTCTGGATTAAAAAGGAAAAACAACATTCAAGTACTTATATATTGAAACTTGCAAAAGTGATCAACTACTTATTTATTTATTCACATAACAGTTTATTTCATCTGTGATGATTGCTTTAGGAAGTGAGTTCTCATCATGCACTCAGAATCAAACTAAATTAAAATATGCAAAATAAAAGTAAAATAAGGTTCTTTGATGTAAGATGAAATCAAATCCAAAAAGTCTCAATATTCACCTTATATATTTAATAATCGTTTAGGCAGACATTGATCATAGTTTGTAACTTTTCCTTGGAAATGCTTTCAAGCCACTTTTATCACTAATTTATTATTCTACATTGTTTTTAACAACAACAAAAAACCATTTCACTGATATCAGTTACCATATTTGTCACCAAATGACTATGTCTCTAAAAGTTCAAACCCACTGACAAATAATGATGACTTTGCTACTGCAGAGGCTATTTTAAAAATAGACTAAAGCTTTTCGAGATTCAAAGAGCTATTCTCCTAACGTATCTAGTAATGTCAACATTGTTAGAATACCTATATCTTCCTAAGATGGCTCCTGAGAAGTTCTGACATTTTGTTTGTGAACAAAATTACTCACGTTACTTTTTTTTCACATATGTAACTTCAAGTTTAAAAAAATCTATTGTGTACATTGAGTTATATTCATATACACATACGTAGAATTTATTTCAAGGCGCGTGGGCACAGGACTCCTTAAGGTACACCACACTATTTTCTTCTTCATTGCATAGTGGCCTGGGGCCTTGAACAAACTAAAATAAACTACACTCATTTTTCAGTTGTATGTTAAAGCCTTAAATCTGCCACATAAATATTCCAAAACCAACTCAGAGCAGTAAGCTGATGGCTGGATTGAAAGCACAATCAGAGGGATTATTCCAAGGCTTTGAGGGAGCAGGGGAAAAGCCTTCCTTGACCTTCTGTACTGAAAGGCTCCGTTTCATCTGGTTTCAATTCTCTTGTTTGTGCACCTTGCCATATTTATTATTGAATTCCTGATTTCTTCTTCTTGTTTCATGTTCCATGTTCCAATGATTTATGAGAAATTGCTGATCTAGATGTTGTCTTTGGCATCCCGCGAATGCACAGAGTCCCTTCAGAATGCTGACAGAATAAACGTGTTTTGAGCTGTACCAATGCCCAAGCTGAACAGATGTCCATCAATTCATGAAAAATGCCAGGTGAAGATGCTTTAGTAAGAAACATTTTCTTCTTAAACACAGCAGTAGCAAGGATCACAGATATGTTTGCCCTCTTTGGTGGATGATCGTTATTAGAAATGATGATTTTGTCCTAAAATAGTGATCTAAGGAGAAATCTAGCCAAAGATAGATTTTTTTTTTTGTTCAGCTCAAGATGAAGTAGTGTGTTTTCTATATCAGGGATCTGTCCTGTTTGATTTGACTAAGAATTAAAATATGCTAATAACATGTCAGTTAATTTCTAAATATCCCTGTAAAGGTGATTTAGTTTATAATTGTGTGGGCAATCAGTGTGTGGGTCTCTTGCTTAACTAAGTGAAGACTAATTAGCAAGTCTAATGTGCTCAGAGAAAATCATCCAATTAGATAAATTTTTGCAAGCTTATCAAAATATTTGGAGAATTTTCTCTACACTTCTTCCCTCCACTAGAGGGGGTTAAATACATCCCCAGGAAACACTGAACGTTATCTTTGTAGGCAAGTCCTCCTGTATTAGCAAACACCCTAAAGTGGACATGTATACAGATTCCCTAGCAGGCTTAGTGTTTTTGACCATGCCTGTATAATTTTTAAATGTTTAAATTACCACAGGGTGAGATGGGTAGTAATAATCATTAGGATACCAAGTCCTCATTATTCAAGGGGCACCTGGGTGGCTCAGTCGGTTAAGTGTCCAACTCTTGATTTTGGCTCAGGTCATGATCTCACGGTTGTGAGATCAAGCCATATTACAAATTACAAATGCAGTTATATTTGAATTTTATGACAGCACAAAGTACATACGTGCCAGATAGATTAAAGAAGCTAGAGCTGGCTGTCATAGGCTACCTATGTCACCTAAAAGCTGTTATGAGGCCAAATGGAAATAATTTGAAAGGAAAAAGAATCCATTTTATTTTTTTAAAAAAGTTTTAATGTTTAGTTTTTGAGACAGAGAGAGACAGAGCATGAGTCAGGGAGGGGCAGAGAGAGAAGGAGACCCAGACTCCAAAGCAGGCTCCAGGCTCTGAGCTGTCAGCACAGAGCATGATGCAGGGCTTGAACCCACCAACCATGAGATCATGACCTGAGCCAACTGGGCGCTCAACCAACTGAGTCACCTAGGTGCACCCCCCAAAAAAATCCATTTTAAAAGTTTATTTCAGAAATCTATAATTAAAAAATTATGTCTTAGAAGAAATTAAGAACTTATGTACTGTGAACAAGAAATCCAACTGAGCTCCGAAAAAATGTAGGTAAGAAAGAAGTCACTATTTCCTCTTTTTTTTTTTTTTTTTTTAATTTTTGATTTAACTTTCTTTTTTATTTTTTAA
>NW_024421103.1:0-2165 GCF_014898765.1 Herpailurus yagouaroundi
TGTCTCTCTCTGTCCCAAAAATAAATAAACGTTGAAAAAAAAAAAAATCCAAACAGAGGTAGAGCCAGAGAGTAGCCTCGTGGGTTAGGTAACTTCAAAATTTGCAAAGGATTTTTCACATTGTTTGCTTCTTGTCAGTGGCTATTTGAGATAGAAATATTACATCAATGCCCCCTTGCTGTGAATTATCCTTCACTAGAGACAAGAACACACACAGATAGATATAGAGATAGAGATAGATATAGAGATAGATGATGATATATAGATATAGATATAGATGATATAGATATGGATATGGATATAGATAGATATAGATATAGATGATATAGATACAGATTTAGATGATATATAGATGATATAGATATAGATTTATATTTAGATGATATATAGATGATATAGCTATAGATCATATAGATATAGATTTAGATGATATACAGATGATACAGGCACAGATATAGTTCCCTTTTAAATTTATGTCAGAAAATTTGAGAAATAGAGAAAAGAGAAGAACTCCAGATCATTTTTTTTTTTTGTAGTTGACCATCAGGTATATTGAGGTATAATTTACATACAAGAAGAAAATTAGCTTTGACGAAATGGTTCTATGAATTTTGCCAAACGCACACAACCGTGTAACTAACCCCATAGTCAAGGTATAGAACAGTCCCATCAAAAAAAGTTCTCAGGGCGCGTGGGTGGCTCAGTCTGTTAAGTGACCAACTCTTGATTTCAGTTCAGGTCATTATCTCACGGTTCGTGGAACGGAGCCCAGCATCGGACTCTGCACTGACAGCACGGAGCCTGCTTGCGGTTCTCTCTCCTCCTCTCTCTCTGCTCCTCCTGTGCTCATGCACGTGCACTCTCAATTCCCAAAAGAAATAAATACACTTAAAAAAGAAAGCCCTCTGTTAACAAAAAAGTTCTCTTGTCCTTCTTTGCGGTATATCCCACCCACCACAAAAGTCCCCGGGCAACTACTGATTTTGTTTCTGTTCCTGTAATATTGCCTTCTCCCGAGTGTCATAGAAATAGATTCATATGGGGGCGCCTGGGTGGCTCAGTCGGTTAAGCGTCCGACTTCAGCTCAGGTCACGATCTCGCGATCCGTGAGTTCGAGCCCCGCGTCGGGCTCTGGGCTGATGGCTCAGAGCCTGGAGCCTGCTTCGGTTTCTGTGTCTCCCTCTCTCTCTGCCCCTCCCCCGTTCATGCTCTGTGTCTATCTCAAAAATAAATAAATGTTAAAAAAAAAATAGATTCATATGGTATGTGACCTTTTATGTCTGGTTTCTTTCACTTAGCATAACACTTTTGGGATTCACCTATGTTGTGTCCATCAGTCCTTCATTCTTTTTTATTTCTGAATGATAGTCCACTGTGTGGCTGTACCGCAGTTTGTTGATCTATGTGCCAGTCGATGAACATTTGAGTTGCTTTCATTTTTTTGGAGGTTCTGATTCAAACTACTAGAGGCATTCGTGTACAGGCTTTTGGGAGGTGTATGTTTTCATTTCATTTGGTAAATACTCATGAGCGGGATTTCTAGATCATGCGGTCAGTATATGTTTATCTCAGTAAGAAACTGCCCAACTGTTTTCCAGACTGGCCACACCATTTCGTAGATGCGTTGTTCCACTCACGGCATATAAGAGTTCCAGTTGCCTCTCAACCTCGCTAGTACTTGGTGTGGTCAGTTGTTTTGTTTAATCTTATCCATGTTGGTAGGTATTGAGTGGGTTTGGATGTGTTTCTGTTTTTTTTTTTATATATGTGTATATTTTCTACATACTGAAAATCATAGTTTGTGTCTAACTTTGTGTACCATTTTTTCATCCGATAGTAAAGAAAGGCTTTGTCCACATGGCTACCACGTAAGACTAACTAATATTCCACTGATTGGATGTGACAAAAGCACCTCTTATCGATGTTGGGTTGTTTTTGGTGTTTGTTGTGATAAGCCACATGGCAGTAAAGACCTTCGCACATGAGTTTTTTCCATCTTTTAGAGTACTTTTCCAGGTTAGAGACTCAGAAATGGTATTCCTGAGCCAAAGGGAATAAACATTTTTGTAACTTTGGATTGCTGTCTGAAAGGGTTTTATCTATTTACAAGACCACCAGGAATGTGCAAGAGTTTCAGGGCACTGTTATTAAAATCATTTTTTTTT
>NW_024421104.1:0-1820 GCF_014898765.1 Herpailurus yagouaroundi
CTAGGTATTTTATGCTTCTTGGTGCAATTGTGAATGGGATCAGTTTCCTTATTTGTCTTTCTGTTGCTTCATTGTTAGTGTATAAGAATGCAACTGATTTCTGTACATTGATTTTGTATCCTGCAACTTTGCTGAATTCATGGATCAGTTCTAGCAGACTTTTGGTGGAGTCTGTCGGATTTTCCATGTATAATATCATGTCATCTGCAAAAAGCGAAAGCTTGACTTCATCTTTGCCAATTTTGATGCCTTTGATTTCCTTTTGTTGTCTGATTGCTGATGCTAGAACTTCCAGCACTATGTTAAACAACAGCGGTGAGAGTGGGCATCCCTGTCGTGTTCCTGATCTCAGGGAAAAAGCTCTCAGTTTTTCCCCGTTGAGGATGATGTTAGCTGTGGGCTTTTCATAAATGGCTTTTATGATCTTTAAGTATGTTCCTTCTATCCCGACTTTCTCAAGGGTTTTTATTAAGAAAGGGTGCTGGATTTTGTCAAAGGCCTTTTCTGCATCGATTGACAGGATCATATGGTTTTTCTCTTTTTTTTTGTTAATGTGATGTATCACGTTGATTGATTTGCGAATGTTGAACCAGCCCTGCATCCCAGGAATGAATCCCACTTGATCATGGTGAACAATTCTTTTTATATGCCGTTGAATTCGATTTGCTAGTATCTTATTGAGAATTTTGGCATCCATATTCATCAGGGATATTGGCCTGTAGTTCTCTTTTTTTACTGGGTCTCTGTCTGGTTTAGGAATCAAAGTAATACTGGCTTCATAGAATGAGTCTGGAAGTTTTCCTTCCCTTTCTATTTCTTGGAATAGCTTGAGAAGGATAGGTATTATCTCTGCTTTAAACGTCTGGTAGAACTCCCCTGGGAAGCCATCTGGTCCTGGACTCTTATTTGTTGGGAGATTTTTGATAACCGATTCAATTTCTTCGCTGGTGATGGGTCTGTTCAAGCTTTCTATTTCCTCCTGATTGAGTTTTGGAAGAGTGTGGGTGTTCAGGAATTTGTCCATTTCTTCCAGGTTGTCCAATTTGTTGGCATATAATTTTTCATAGTATTCCCTGATAATTGTTTGTATCTCTGAGGGATTGGTTGTAATAATTCCATTTTCATTCATGATTTTATCTATTTGGGTCATCTCCCTTTTCTTTTTGAGAAGCCTGGCTAGAGGTTTGTCAATTTTGTTTATTTTTTCAAAAAACCAACTCTTGGTTTCGTTGATCTGCTCTACAGTTTTTTTAGATTCTATATTGTTTATTTCTGCTCTGATCTTTATTATTTCTCTTCTTCTGCTGGGTTTAGGCTGCCTTTGCTGTTCTGCTTCTATTTCCTTTAGGTGTGCTGTTAGATTTTGTATTTGGGATTTTTCTTGTTTCTTGAGATAGGCCTGGATTGCAATGTATTTTCCTCTCAGGACTGCCTTCGCTGCGTCCCAAAGCGTTTGGATTGTTGTATTTTCATTTTCGTTTGTTTCCATATATTTTTTAATTTCTTCTCGAATTGCCTGGTTGACCCACTCATTTGTTAGTAGGGTGTTCTTTAACCTCCATGCTTTTGGAGGTTTTCGAGACTTTTTTCTGTGGTTGATTTCAAGCTTCATAGCATTGTGGTCTGAAAGTATGCATGGTATGATTTCAATTCTTGTAAACTTATGAAGGGCTGTTTTGTGACCCAGTATATGATCTATCTTGGAGAATGTTCCATGTGCACTCGAGAAGAAAGTATATTCTGTTGCTTTGGGATGCAGAGTTCTAAATAGATCTGTCAAGTCCATCTGATCCAATGTCTCCTTCAGGGCCCTTGTTTCT
>NW_024421105.1:0-1773 GCF_014898765.1 Herpailurus yagouaroundi
CTAGGTATTTTATGCTTCTTGGTGCAATTGTGAATGGGATCAGTTTCTTTATTTGTCTTTCTGTTGCTTCATTGTTAGTGTATAAGAATGCAACTGATTTCTGTACATTGATTTTGTATCCTGCAACTTTGCTGAATTCATGTATCAGTTCTAGCAGACTTTTGGTGGAGTCTATCGGATTTTCCATGTATAATATCATGTCATCTGCAAAAAGCGAAAGCTTGACTTCATCTTTGCCAATTTTGATGCCTTTGATTTCCTTTTGTTGTCTGATTGCTGATGCTAGAACTTCCAGCACTATGTTAAACAACAGCGGTGAGAGTGGGCATCCCTGTCGTGTTCCTGATCTCAGGGAAAAAGCTCTCAGTTTTTCCCCGTTGAGGATGATGTTAGCTGTGGGCTTTTCATAAATGGCTTTTATGATCTTTAAGTATGTTCCTTCTATCCCGACTTTCTCAAGGGTTTTTATTAAGAAAGGGTGCTGGATTTTGTCAAAGGCCCTTTCTGCATCGATTGACAGGATCATATGGTTCTTCTCTTTTTTTTTTTGTTAATGTGATGTATCATGTTGATTGACTTGTGGATGTTGAACCAGCTCTGCATCCCAGGAATGAATCCCACTTGATCATGGTGAATAATTCTTTTTTTATGCCGTTGAATTCAATTTGCTAGTATCTTATTGAAATTTTTTGCATCCATATTCATCAGGGATATTGGCCTGTAGTTCCCTTTTTTTTACTGGGTCTCTGTCTGGTTTAGGAATCAAAGTAATACTGGCTTCATAGAATGAGTCTGGAAGTTTTCCTTCCCTTTCTATTTCTTGGAATAGCTTGAGAAGGATAGGTAGTATCTCTGCTTTAAACGTCTGGTAGAACTCCCCTGGGAAGCCATCTGGTCCTGGACTCTTATTTGTTGGGAGATTTTTGATAACCGATTCAATTTCTTCGCTGGTGATGGGTCTGTTCAAGCTTTCTATTTCCTCCTGATTGAGTTTGGGAAGCGTGTGGGTGTTCAGGAATTTGTCCATTTCTTCCAGGTTGTCCAATTTGTTGGCATATAATTTTTCATAGTATTCCCTGATAATTGTTTGTATCTCTGAGGGATTGGTTGTAATCATTCCATTTTCATTCATGATTTTATCTATTTGGGTCATCTCCCGTTTCTTTTTGAGAAGCCTGGCTAGAGGTTTGTCAATTTTGTTTATTTTTTCAAAAAACCAACTCTTGGTTTCATTGATCTGCTCTACAGTTTTTTTAGATTCTATATTGTTTATTTCTGCTCTGATCTTTATTATTTCTCTTCTTCTGCTGGGTTTAGGCTGCCTTTGCTGTTCTGCTTCTAGTTCCTTTAGGTGTGCTGTGAGATTTTGTATTTGAGATTTTTCTTGTTTCTTGAGATAGGCCTGGATTGCAATGTATTTTCCTCTCAGGACTGCCTTCGCTGCCTCCCAAAGCGTTTGGATTGTTGTATTTTCATTTTTGTTTGTTTCCATATATTTTTTAATTTCTTCTCTAATTGCCTGGTTGACCCGCTCATTCGTTAGTAGGGTGTTCTTTAACCTCCATGCTTTTGGGGGTTTTCCAGACTTTTTTCTGTGGTTGATTTCAAGCTTCATAGCATTGTGGTCTGAAAGGATGCATGGTATGATTTCAATTCTTGTAAACTTATGAAGGGCTGTTTTGTGACCCAGTATATGTTCTATCTTGGAGAATGTTCCATGTGCACTCGAGAAGAAAGTATATTCTGTTGCTTTGGGATGCAGAGTTCTAAATA
>NW_024421106.1:0-1102 GCF_014898765.1 Herpailurus yagouaroundi
TATTCCAGTGGTGCTGGACTTTACCAATGAAGGTCTAGTTGTCCTTATTTCTTCAGATGATGGCTCAGTTGTCCATGAACTTAAAACGGATTGTCCTGTTGTTCCTGAATGTCCATGAAATGGTCCTGTGGTCCCTGATATTCCACCTGCTTGTTCTGTTGTCCCTGCTTCTTTGGCTGACAGTCTGGTTGTCTGTGATCCTCCTGTGGATGGACTGGTAGTGCCTAAACTTACAATGGAGGTTGCAGTGGTTTCTGATCTTCCAGCCCATGACTCAGTTGTCCTCAATCCTACAGATGATTGTCCAGTTGTTGCAAAACCAGGTGATGGACCAGAGGTCCCTATCAATCCTGCTGATGGTACGGATGTTCCCGGTCCTACAACAGATGGTCCAGAAGTTCCTGAACCTGCAGAAAATTGGCCAGTTGCACTTGATATACCAGTCGATGATCTAGTTGTTCTGAATACTTCAGATGATGGCTCAGGGGACTCAGATACTCCAGATAACAGTGCAGTTGTGGCTGATCTTGAAGCCAATACTCCAGTTATGCCTGACTTTACCAATGAAGGTCTCGTTGTCCTTATATCTTTAGAATTTTGTAAGGTCGTCCCTGAAACTAAAACAGGTTGTCTTGTTGCTCCAGTTCGTCCATGGAATGGTCCTGTGGTTCCTGCTACCTCAGCTGCTTGTTCTGTTGTCCCTGCTTCTTTGGCCGACAGTCCAGTTGTCTGTGCTCCTCCTGTGGATGGACTGGTACTGCCTGAACTTCCTATGAAGGTTGCACTGGTTTCTGGTCTTCCAGACAATGACTCAGTTGTCCTCGATCCTACAGAGGACTGTCCAGTTGTTGCAAACCCAGGTGATGGACCAGAGGACTCTGTCAATCCTGCTGATGGCACAGATGTTCCTGGTCCTATAACAGATGGTCCAGTTGTCCCTGAACCTCCAGAAAATAGTCCAGTTGAAGTTGATATAGGAGTTGATGATCTAGTTGTTCTGAATACTTCAGATGATGGCTCAGTGGACTCAGATACTCCAGATGACTGTCCAGTTGTGGCTGATCCTGTAGCTGATATTCCAGTGGTGCTGGACTTTACCAAT
>NW_024421107.1:0-1844 GCF_014898765.1 Herpailurus yagouaroundi
GCCTTGGGCAGGTTCACATCCACTTCTGGGCCCTCGCCTTTGAAGCCAGGCACGCTAAATTTGGGCATTTTCATCTTGGGCATTTTCAAGTTCCAGTCTGGGCCATGAACATCCACACCTGGGACATCAATGTCCACTTTGGGGCCTTTGATGTCCACATCTGGCACTTTCATTTCACCTTCTATCTTGGGCACAGATACATCCACATCCCCTTTCACTTTGGGACCTTTCAAGTGTAAGTCCACATCAGGCATGGAGAGCTTGGGAGCCTTGAAGTGCATCTCGGGCACCTTAAACTTAGGGCCTTTCAACTTTGCATCAGGACATTCCAGGTCAACATCAGGCATCTCCACATCCACACCAGGACCTTTGATATCAACTTGTGGACCTCTGAGATCACCTTCTAGTTCAGGCACGGAAGCATCTATTTCTCCTTTCACTTTGGGTCCCTTCAAATTCAAGTCCACATCTGGCATGGATATCTTAGGAGCTTTGATATTCAACTTAGGCATCTTAAATTTAGAGCCCTTTAATTTTCCTTCTGGTCCTTCAATATCCAAATCAGGAGCATCAATGTCCACTTTGGGGCCAGACACATTAATGTCAGCCTTGGGCAGGTTCACATCCACTTCTGGGCCCTCACCCTTGAAGCCAGGCATGCTGAACTTGGGCATTTTCACCTTGGGCATCTTCAGGTGCCAGTCTGGGCCATGAACATCCACATCTGGGACATCGACGTCCACTTTGGGACCTTTGATGTCCACATCTGGCACTTTCATTTCACCTTCTATCTTGGGCACAGACACATCCACATCCCCTTTCACTTTGGGACCTTTCAAGTGTAAGTCCACATCAGGCATGGAGAGCTTGGGGGTCTTGAAGTGCATCTCAGGCATCTTAAACTTAGGGCCCTTCAGCTTTCCTTCTGGACCTTCAATATCAATATCACCAACATCCACATCCATCTTCGGGGCCTTTATGTCAATTTCAGGACCTTTCAAGTCTCCTTCCACTTTGGGAAGGGAAACATCGACATCAGTTTTCAGTTTAGGGGCTTTCAGATTAAGTCCAACATCAGGCATAGAGATTTTGTGTGTCTGTATATTCATGCTTGGCATCTTAAACTTGGGACCCTTTAGTTTCCCCTCTGGACCTTCAATATTCACATCTGGAACACCAATGTCCACCTTGGGCCCAGAGACATCAATGTCAGCCTTGGGCAGGTTTACATCCACTTCTGGGCCCTCTCCTTTGAAGCCTGGCATGCTGAACTTGGGCATTTTCACCTTGGGCATCTTCAGGTGCCAGTCTGGGCCATGAACCCCCACATCTGGTGCATTAATGTCCACTTTGGGCCCTTTGATGTCAACATCAGGAGCTTTTATCTCTCCTTCTACCTTTGGAGTTGTAACATCATAATCTCCTTTCATTTTAGGACCTTTCAAATGCAAACCAACATCTGGCATGGATATCTTCTGAGGCTTTATATTCATTTCTGGCATCTTAAATTTAAGACCTTTTACTTTTGCATCTGGACCATCGATATTCACATCTGGAACTTCAACATCCACCTTGGGTCCTGAGACATCAATGTCAGCCTTGGGCAGGTTCACATCCACTTCTGGGCCCTCTCCTTTGAAACCTGGCATGCTGATCTTGGGCATTTTTATCTTGGGCATCTTCAGGTGCCAGTCTGGCCCATGAACATCCACATCTGGAGCACCGATGTCAACTTTGGGCCCTTTAATGTCAACATCTGGCACTTTAATTTCACCTTCTACATCAGGCACAGACACGTCCACATCTCCCTTCAGTTTTGGCCCCTTAAGATTCAAGTTCACATC
>NW_024421108.1:0-2254 GCF_014898765.1 Herpailurus yagouaroundi
GCCTTGGGCAGGTTCACGTCCACTTCTGGGCCCTCTCCTTTGAAGCCTGGCATGCTGATCTTGGGCATTTTTATCTTGGGCATTTTTAGGTGCCAGTCTGGTCCATGAACATCCACATCAGGGGCATCAATGTCCACCTTGGGACCTTTGAGGTCCACTTCAGGGCCTTTCAGATCCCCTTCAAACTTGGGAAGGGAAACGTCCACATCACCCTTCACCTTGGGGCCCTTCAGGTTTAAATCAATGTCAGGCATGGAAATCTTTGGAGTCTTTAGGTGCATCTCTGGCATCTTGAATTTGGGCCCCTTCAATTTTCCCTCTGGGCCTTCAATGTTAATATCAGGAGTGTCAATGTCCAATTTGGGGCCCTTGATGTCCACCTCAGGACCCTTTAAGTCACCTTCTACTTTTGGCAAAGACATATCCACATCACCTTTCATTTTGGGGCCCTTTAAGTTCAGATCAAAGTCAGGCATGGAGATTTTGGGAGCTTTGATGTTCATCTCAGGCATCTTGAACTTGGGGCCCTTCAGTTTTGCATCTGGACCTTCAATATTCACATCTGGGGCATCAATGTCCACTTTGGGGCCAGAAATATCAATGTCAGCCTTAGGGAGAGTAACATCCACGTCTGGGCCCTCACCTTTGAAACCCGGCATGCTAAACTTGGGCATTTTCACCTTGGGCATTTTCAGGTGCCAGTCTGGGCCATGCACATCCACGTCAGGGACATCAACGTCCACTTTAGGGCCTCTGATATCGATCTCTGGCCCTTTCAGATCCCCTTCAACTTTGGGCAGAGAAACATCAATATCACCTTTCACCTTGGGGCCCTTCAGGTTTAAATCAATGTCAGGCATGGAGATCTTGGGAGTTTTGATATTCATGTCAGGCATCTTGAGTTTGGGACCTTTTAAGCCTCCTTCTACACCTTCCACATTGATTTCTGGGCCCTCAATGTCCATTCTGGGCCCCTCTATGTTGATATCTCCTTTGGGCAGATCCACAGCCATTTCTGGTCCTTCTGCTTTTAAGCCAGGCACACCAAACTTGGGCATTTTCATTTTGGGCATTTTCAAGTTCCACTCTGGACCGTGCACATCCACATCGGGTGCATCAAGATGAACTTCTGGGGCCTTAATATCCACTTTGGGTCCTTTCAAGTCACCTTCTAAATTAGGAGCTGTAACATCCAAGTCTCCTTTGACTTTAGGGCCTTTCAGATTTAACTCCACATCAGGCATAGAAACTTTAGGAGATGAAATACTCAGGAAAGGCATTTTGAACTTGGATCCTTTCACTTTTCCTTGGACCTCAACATCAGGCGCATTAATATCAACTTTTGGACCTGTCACATCAATATCCGGCTTTTTAACTTTGGCATCCACCTCAGGTGTCTGAACTTTGGAGCCCGAAAAATTAAACTTAGGAAGCTTAAAACGTGATTTCTTTGACTTGCCTTCAAGACTGAGCTTAGGACCAGAAATGTCCACTTCTGGACCCTTTACATCCAACTTGGGAGCTTTAATGTCACCTTCTAATTTGGGCCCAGAAACATCAACATCTCCCTTAAGCTTTGGGCCTTTCAAATTCAGGTCAATTTCAGGCATGGAGATCTTAGGCATGTTCACATGCATGTCTGGCATCTTCAGTTTGGGACCTTTTAATTTGCCTTCAGGGCCATGGATGTCAATATCTGGAGCATCTACATCTATCTTTGGGCCCTTGATGTCAAGATTAGGTCCTTTCAAATCACCTTCTACATTTGGAAGGGAAACATCCGCCTCTCCTTTCATTTTAGGGCCTTTGAGATGAATGTCCAAATCAGGCATGGAGATCTTGGGAGCTTTGATGTTCATGTCTGGCATCTTGAATTTGGGGCCCTTCAGTTTCGCATCTGGACCTTCAATATTGACATCTGGAACATCAATATCCACCTTGGGTCCAGAGACATCAATGTCAGCCTTGGGCAGGTTCACATCCACTTCTGGGCCCTCACCTTTAAAGCCTGGCATGCTGATCTTGGGCATTTTTATCTTGGGCATCTTCAGGTGCCAGTCTGGGCCATGCACATCCACATCTGGGACATCAACGTCCACTTTAGGGCCTTTAATATCTACTTCAGGAACTTTAATCTCACCTTCCACTTTTGGTAAAGACACATCCACATCACCCTTCACTTTAGGGCCCTTCAGGTTAAGATCAATGTCAGGCATGGAGATCTTGGGGGCTTTGATGTTCATCTCAGGCATCT
>NW_024421109.1:0-1643 GCF_014898765.1 Herpailurus yagouaroundi
TTGGGTGCTGATACATCAATGTCGGCCTTGGGCAGGTTCACATCCACGTCTGGGCCCTCTCCTTTGAAGCCTGGCATGCTGAACTTGGGCATTTTCATCTTGGGCATCTTCAGGTGCCAGTCTGGGCTTTGAATATCCACATCTGGGGCATCAATGTCCACTTTGGGGCCCTTTAGGTCACCTTCCACCTTAGGTAGGGAAACATCCACATCTCCTTTGACCTTAGGACCTTTCAAGTGTAAATCTATGTCTGGCATCGAGATCTTGGGAGCTTTGATGTTCATTTCTGGCATTTTAAATTTAGGCCCTTTGATCTTTCCCTCCGGACTCTCAATGCTCATATCTGGGGCTTCAACGTCAACCTTGGGTCCTGAGACATCAATGTCAGCCTTGGGAAGACTCACATCTACTTCTGGGCCCTCTGTCTTAAAACCAGGCATGCTGAACTTGGGCATTTTCATTTTGGGCATCTTCAGGTGCCAGTCTGGGCCATGAACCTCAGGAGCATTTATGTCTACTTTGGGGCCCTTGATGTTCACATCTGGTACTTTAATTTTACCTTCTACCTCAGGCACAGACACATCAACATCCCCCTTGATTTTGGGTCCTTTCAAATTTAAGTCCACATCAGGCATAGAAATATTTGGGGCTTTGAAATGCATGTCAGGCATCTTGAACTTGGGACCTTTCAATTTGCCCTCTGGTCCTTCAATGTCAATATCTGGCCCACTGATATCACCTTTGAGATCTGGCCCTTTGAGGTCACCTTCCAATTTCGGAACATCAACATTCACGTCTCCCTTTATCTTGGGACTTTTTAAGTGTAAATCAACGTCTGGCATGGAGATTTTGGGAGCTTTAAAGTGCATGTCTGGCATCTTAAATTTAGGACTTTTCCATTTTCCATCTGGACCTTCCACAGCTACGTCTGGCATGTCAACATCCAATTTGGGGCCTTTCACATCCAATTCTGGACCCTTTAACTCTCCCTCCAGCTTTGGGGCAGAAACATCCAAGTCTCCTTTGACTTTAGGCCCTTTTAAGTTGAAATCAACATCAGGCATGGAAATCTTAGGGGCATGAAAGTGCATTTCAGGCATCTTGAACTTAGGGCCTTTCAGCTTCCCTTCTGGACCTTCAAGGCTCACATCCGGGGCTTCAATGTCCACCTTAGGTCCAGAGATGTCAATGTCAGCCTTAGGCAGGTTCACATCCACATCTGGGCCCTCGCCTTTGAAGCCAGGCATACTGAACTTGGGCATTTTCATCTTGGGCATCTTCAGGTGCCACTCCGGGCCATGAACATCCACATCTGGGGCATCAATGTCAACTTTGGGGCCTTTGATGTCCACATCTGGCACTTTCATTTCACCTTCTATCTTGGGCACAGACACATCCATATCCCCTTTCACTCTGGGGCCTTTTAAGTGTAAATCCACATCAGGCATGGAGAGCTTGGGGGTCTTGAAGTGCATATCTGGCATCTTAAACTTAGGGCCTTTCAACTTTGCATCAGGGCATTCCAGGTCAACATCAGGCATCTCCACATCCACACTGGGGCCTTTCAAATCTCCTTCCAATTTTGGCACAGATACATCCACATCTCCCTTCAGTTTTGGCCCCTTAAGATTCAAGTTCACATC
>NW_024421110.1:0-4086 GCF_014898765.1 Herpailurus yagouaroundi
GCATCAGCACTCCTGTATCCCTTGGGTAAATTCCTAGCAGTGCTATTGCTGAGTCATAGGATAGATCTATTTTTAATTTTTTGAGGAATCTCCACACTGTTTTCCAGAGCAGCTGCACCAGTTTGCATTCCCACCAACAGTGCAAGAGGTTTCCTGTTTCTCCACATCCTCTCCAGCATCTATAGTCTCCTGATTTGTTCCTTTTAGGCACTCTGACTGGCGTGAGGTGATATCTCAATGTGGTTTTGATTTGTATTTCCCTGATGAGGAGTGTCTAGTCTGCCTTTTAGAAATGTATTGGACCTCCTTGTAAATTGGCTGTTTGGAATTTAGGAGTATAACAGTCCATAGAAACGTTTTTTTTCCAAGTTTTTATTTAAATTCCAGTCCGTTAACATACAGTGTAACATTAGGTTCAGGTGTAGAGTCCAGTTATTCATAACTTACATAAAACACTCAGTGCTCATCACAAGTGCCCTCCTTAATCCCAGTCCATAGGAACATTATTAAAAATAGTGACATAATTCCTAGGCTAGCCTACTAAAATCTGTTCAACTCCCAATGCAATTGTAGTGTGGTATAACAGTACAGCAAAACCAACAACCACTTATGCTTGGAAATGTTTTTGGATTTCCAGTTACCTCCATTGTGGTCCTGGTTTTATGATCTGATGTTTTCCTTCCACTCCCACCAACTCCACCACTTCCCTGGCTTGCTACAAAGAGACATTTACTTCTCCATCTCATGCCTTCAAACTCTACATTTAGTCTTTGTCAATTCTTTTCAGATGTTCAATGTGCCATCCTTCTATCAATTCAAGGCCCTCATTGTGTGTGTGTGTGGGGGGGGAGGGTATTAAACTGAAATCAATTCATCTGAATTAAGGTTTCTAAATCTTTATTCATAATTAATATCAGCCTATAGAATAAACCTATACATATAAATACAAACTTATTAAACCAAAATTGTAAAATTACCACCAACCTAAAACCAAATGACCAAAAAAAAAAAAAAAAAAAAAAACCAACAACAACAACAAAACAAGGCCCTCAATTTTGCTGGCCACTCTACCTGAAACGCTCCGTCATTCATGCTTCTATTGGCTAACTCCAATTTGTCCTTCAGTAGGGGTGTCACCTTTCTGTATAAGTTCCATGGTTCCTCCTTCTCATGTTTCAAGTTTATGTTAGGTCTCCCCACCTTGAAACTGTCCCGAACCTCTGAGAGTGTAGTTAGTGCAAGGAAGAGAGGATGGCCAGTCCAGCAGCTCTACTCACATGGAGAAACAGCTGCTGTTTCTATTGGCTGTTGGTGGTACTTATTGTTCCTCAGGAGCACTGGTCCTACAGAGATGTCAGAACCTGCTCTTCCACTCCCCTGACAATGACAATGAGACCCCTCCAGGGACTTCCATGTGTTTTTGAAGAAGGGTGACACACCAGCGCCAGTGCTAAACTCAGTCACAGCTGCCCCACTCTTGGCTCCCAGGGTTGGATCCTAGTGCTCAGTTTTTCCATTCACATGGATAGCTCCCTCCCTGAGGAATGAGTTCCCACTGACACTGGGTCAGGACTGATCTGTCCTATACCTCACAGATCCAGACTACTCTCTTCCTTCTCTCCCCAGGGATTTACATCTAGTGAATGAGCAGTGTATTAGTTTCCCAGAGCCATTGTAACAAATGAGCACACACTGGATGGCTTAAAATAAGAGAAATTTATCCTTTCACCATTGTGGAGGCTAGAAGTCTGAATTCAATGTGGCAGCAGGGCCACTCTCCCTTCTAAGACTCTAGGGAAGAATCCTTTCTTGCTTCCAGTAGTTTTCTGAAAGTTGACAGCAATCCTTGGCATTCCTTGGCTTCTAGATATACCACTCTAATCTCTGCTTCTATCTTTAAATATCTTTCTCCCCTCTGTTTCTGTGTCTCTGTGTCCTAATTTCCTAAATCCCATCATATTGGGTTTAGGGCCTGTCTTAATTCATTGTGGCCTCATCTTAACTTGATTACATCTACAAAGATCTTGTTTCCAAATAAGGCCACATTCAGAGGTTCCTGGATGAACATGAATGCTGGGAAAAAACTTTTCAACCCAGTATAAGCAGTTTCACCCTAAATGTTCACAATCCAAATGGTCTCGTTATACCTGTTTTCTCCACAAAATGGCAATAACTTCCCACACTCCCTTAGAAGTTTACTTCTAGCAGTTATAAGATGATTCATCCTCATAAAGGAGATTCCCCAAAAAGGCTGAGAGGTAAGGAGGCAACTAGAGTACAAAATTTAAGGAGGTACTCATTGTCTGTGTCATGTAGATTATAGGGTTGTGCTTACATGAGCCTTAAATTTTGGGTATAGATCTCTTCTTGCCTCACCCAAGTCCCAACACTATTCCCCAAGGCAACACAAAGAATATACCCATGAAAATGGCAGGTGGGGTGAGCAACTTTCCTGGTATCTGTCAACAAAAAGAGAAAAAAGTCTATAGTTTTCATTTGTGGCATGTCACCCTGAGACATAATGATAACAAATGATGGGGTGATTCCTCTGTGTAAGCACTGAGCTAAGGTCTTTTTATATAATTTATTCCTCAGAACCCTAAGAATGTAATAATATTTTCCCCATTTTATAGATGTAGAAGCATAACTTCAATTCTCTTTCATTTCATAACACTTTGACTGCCATAGTACCTGACACAGCAGGTGTTCAAAAAATGTTTGAAAAAGAAATCCTGGAATATTTTGAAGAGATTTTTTTATTTGACAAAAATCATAGTGGTTCTTTTTGTATTCATCTGCTTAGGCTGCCATAACAAAATACCTTAGACTAAGTGGCTTAAAGAAACTTATCTTGTCATAGTTGTGGAGGTTGGGAATTCCAAGATTAAGGTGTTGGCTGATTCAGTTTCTGGTGAGAGCTCTCTTCTTGGTTTGCAAATGGTCACCTTCTTACTATGTACTTGTATGGCCTTTCTTTGGTAAGTGGAGAGAGAGAGAGAGAGCACATGCGAGGTCTCTGGTGTTTCTTCTTATAAAGGCACTAATCCTATTGGGTCAAGGCCCTACCTTTGTGATTTCATCTAACTTTAATTATTTCCTTTCTCCGAATACAGCTGTACTGGGGTTAGGGCTTCAACATATGAATTTTGTGGGAACACAAACACTGAGTCTGTAATACTTTATGTCAGATATTGTTATGGACACTAGCATGTAGAGATGAGTGAGGCATCATCCTATTCTTAAGGAACTTAGAGTCTATTGGAGCAGTTCCCAACTTGAGGATGTGGAACAGGGAAGGAACATTGGAATTACCTATGAAGCTTCTCCCAAACTAACTGGAGGTCATTCTAGGAATCAGAAGATTTCTCATCTTAAAGCTTGCTTACCCTGAGAAGTACATCACTTCCTAATCCCCAAGTGACCTTCTGCCTAAGCCATGAAAATGCTATTATGCAAATCTCCCTCCTTGTCCAATAATTGAGTTGTGCTTAAGTGCTGTGTAACAACCTCGAATTGTGCTATTTCCTTAATAAAAAAAAGGAGATGTATTTTGGAACATTTTTCCTCTGAAATCCCTCTGCATTAATTAGACTTAATTGTGTAAAGTGATTTTATGATTAATTAAAAATCTAATAAATTATTAATATTCTAATAATGAGGACTCACTAGCATAAAATATTTAGGATTCCATTTTTTCCATAATTTATTTGATATAATTTGATTGTATTTGATATATTTTATTTGATATAATTTATTGTCAAGTTGGTTTCCATACAACACCCAGTGCTCATCCCAACAGGTGCCCTCCTCATGCCCATCACCCACTCTCCCCTCTCCCCCATCCCCATCAACCCTCAGTTTGTTCTCGGTATTTAAGAGTCTCTTATGGTTTGCCTCCTTCTCTCTCTGTAACTTTTTTTTCCCCTTCCCCTCCACCCTGGTCTTCTGTTAAGTTTCTCAGGATCTACATATAAGTGAAAACAGATGCTATCTGTCTTTCTCTGCCTGACTTATTTCACTTAGCATAACACTCTCCAGTTCCATCCACGTTGCTACAAATGGCCATATTTCATTCTTTCTCCTTGC
>NW_024421111.1:0-8000 GCF_014898765.1 Herpailurus yagouaroundi
ATCCATTTTGAGTTTATTTTTGTGAATGGTGTGAGAAAGTGGTCTAGTTTCAACCTTCTGCATGTTGCTGTCCAGTTCTCCCAGCACCATTTGTTAAAGAGACTGTCTTTTTTCCATTGGATATTCTTTCCTGCTTTGTCAAATACTAGTTGGCCATAGGTTTGTGGGTCTAGTTCTGGGGTTTCTATTCTATTCCATTGGTCTATGTGTCTGTTTTTGTGCCAATACCATGCTGTCTTGATGATGACAGCTTTGGAGTAGAGGCTAAAGTCTGGGATTGTGATGCCTCCCGCTTTGGTCTTCTTCTTCAAAATTACTTTGGCTATTCGGGCCTTTTGTGGTTCCATATGAATTTTAGGATTGCTTGTTCTAGTTTTGAGAAGAATGCTGGTGCCATTTTGCTTGGGATTGCATTGAATGTGTAGATAGCTTTGGGTAGTATTGACATTTTGACAATATTTATTCTTCCAATCCATGAGCAGGGAATGTCTTTCCATTTCTTTAAATCTTCTTCAATTACCTTCATAAGCTTTCTATACTTTTCAGCATACAGATCTTTTACATCTTTGGTTAGATTTATTCCTAGGTATTTTATGCTTCTTGGTGCAATTGTGAATGGGATCAGTTTCTTTATCTGTCTTTCTGTTCCTTCATTATTAGTGTATAAGAATGCGACTGATTTCTGTACATTGATTTTGTATCCTGCAACTTTGCTGAATTCATGTATCAGTTCTAGCAGACTTTTGGTGGAGTCTATCGGATTTTCCATGTATAATATCATGTCATGGCATGATATCATGCCATGTATAATATCATGTCATGGCATGTCATGGCAAAAAGTGACAGCTTAACTTCCTCTTTGCCAACTTTGATGCCTTTGATTTCCTTTTTTTGTGTGATTGCTGATGCTAGAACTTCCAACCCTATGTGAAACAACAGCGGTGAGAGTGGACGTCCCTGTCGTGTTCCTGATCTCAGGGAAAAAGCTCTCAGTTTTTCCCCATTGAGGATGATGTTAGCTGTGGGCTTTTCATTAATGGCTTTGATGATGTTTAAGTACGTTCCTTCTATCCCGACTTTCTTGAGGGTTTTTATTAAGAAAGGATGCTGAATTTTGTTAATGCCTTTTCTGCACCGATTGACAGGATCATATGGTTCTTATCTTTCCTTTTATTAATGTGATGTATCACGTTGATTGATTTGCGAATGTTGAACCAGCCCTGCATCCCAGGAATGAATCCCACTTGATCATGGTGAATAATTCTTTTTATATGCTGTTGAATTTGATTTGCTAGGATCTTATTGAGAATTTTTGCATCCATCTTCATCAATTATCTCTGATAATCTTAATTTGCCAATGTAAACATGTGCCTGAGAGGTTGAACTGTGCCTTTTGAGGTTAGGGGACAAATGTTGAAATTCAGGGTCCACAGTAGGTGAGAGCTCTGGTAAACTATAACCCATTCATGTCGGACTCAACAAGGAAAGCAGAAATCATATCTTCACATATTTACATATGTAAATCACATATTTACAACAGAAGAAATGTATTGCAGAGAACTGGTCACACAGGTGACAAAGGACCTGAAATTAAAATAGATGCCACAGATAAATAAGAGCAAGATGCCACAATCATTCCTGGATTGGAGAGAGAACTAAGAGACAATGTCACAGAAGCTTAGGAACTAGAACTGTAGCAGGCCTATCCAGCTGGAGCCACAAAGAAATTGGAGCCAGTGCCAGAGAAGTTGCCCAAAGTACAGAGAAATACCCTGGCATCTTTATTCCTCCCAACCATGGAGGCTTTTTCCCAAAAGGCTGGAAGCCAGGAAAAGTAGAAGAGTAGTATTGAGGGCAAATACAGCCACGAGCAGCACATACCTCAAAAAGTTGCCCCCCAGGGATGAGAGTGAACCAGAAATAAAACATCCCCTTCCATTATAGCTTATTAGACCATTGCTCCATTTTAAATCCAGATGACTCAAAGCCACTGTATTCACAATGGTGTACAAGTTAGACCATCTGGAACTATGTTGGAAGACTAAACTTTGTGATTGATGAGATGACTGTCCTTGTATCATATTTTTCCCCACTTTTTCTTCTAACCATGTATTTGTAGAACCATATATTTTGTTGTTAGATATCCACAGACAAATTTTTCCAGGGTTTTTAAAAAATCTTGATAAAATATGTAGCATGTAAAATTCACCATCCTGATCATTTTAAGTGTACATTTCAATAGTGTTAATGTTAAGCGTATTTGCATTTTTGTGCCAGATCTCCAGAAATTTTTCATCTTACAAAACTGAAATTCCATTCCCACTAGACAACATCTCTCTGTTTACCACCCCCACCCCCCCAACTCCCTGGTAACCACCATTTTGCTTTCTTTTTCTATGAATTCCTCAGGGATTTTATATGTGTGTGCGCACACACACACACACACAAACACACACATGTGCACATGCAAAAGGAGACATTAAATCAAATATGACAAGATGTTAACATTTGTTCAATCCACATAGTGTTTATATAGAGTACACTGTATTATTTTCAGTTTTTATTTTTCATAATAAAAATATGGATAAAAGTAATTAAATGATAGTAGGGATAAGTTAAAAATGGACATTTCCAGTGAAACAAAAACTGAAAGAGTTTGCCTCCAGAAGACTAGAACTAATGGAAATTCTAAAGGATGTTCTTCAAGAAGAGAGAAATGAAACAAGATGTTAGGTCAGCTATAAGGAAAAAGTGAAGAGCAATGAAAATTGTGTGCATTGTTGTGGAAATAATGTCATTGACACTAGAGATGAGGATGATGTATTATTTGAGGGTAACTGACTCAGTTTTTAATTTAGTGAATGCCTAAAATAAAGAAAGTTCTCTACATACATTGGTGATGAAATGTCTTCTTGCTCTAAAGGTAGTGAGTTTCTGGGCTTTGAGGATGAAGGTAAAAACTTTTTGGGGTGCCTGGGTGGCTCAGTCAGTTAAGTGACTGACTCTTGATTTCAGCTCAGGTCATGATCTCACAGTTATGGGGTTGAGCTCCATGTTGGGCTCCACATTGAGCATGGAGCCTGCTTGGGATTCTCTCTCTCACTCTCTCTCTGCCCCTTCCCTGCTCATTCTCTCTCTCTCTCTCTTTCAAAATACATAAATAAACATTTAAAAAAATCTTTTCAGCGTGCGTGGGTGGGTCAGTTGGTTAAGTGTCCAACCCTTGATTTCAGCTCAGGTCATGATCTCACAGTTTGTGAGTTTGAGCCCCACATGAGGCTCTATGCTAACAGTGTGAAGCCTGCTTGGAATTCTCTCTCTCTTTGTCCCTACCCTGCTTGTGTGCTTTCTGTCTCTCAAAATAAATAAATAAACTTAAAAAAAACTTTTCAAAGATAAAAATAAATATCTGGTATGACAGTTCTTCAAAAAATTAAAAATAATATTACCATATGATCCAGCAATTTCACTTTTGGAGACATATCCAAAATAATTGAAAGTAGGTTCCTGAAGAAATATTTGTATGTAGGATACATAATTCACAGCAGTATTGTTCACATTAGCCAAGTGCTGGAAGCAATCAAAGTGCCCATCAACAGATGAATGAATAAACAAAATATTGTAAATACATACTATGGAGTATTATTTAGCCTTAACAATGAAGGAAATTCTGACACATATTACAACATGGATGAACTCTGAAGACATTATACTAAGTGAAATAACCAAGACACACAAGGGCAAATTTTACATGGTTTCACAAAATGAAAAGGCAACCTACAAAATGGGAAAAAGCATTTGCAAACTATATATATGATAAAGGGTTAATATCCAAAATATATAAAAAATTTATACAATTAATTCAATAGCAAAAATTAACCTGATTAAAAAATAGACAAAGGAGTTGGATAGACATCTTTCCAAAGATATACAAATGACCAAAAAGTATATGAAAGGGTGCTTATTATCATTAACCATCAGGGAAATGCAAATCAAAACCATAATGAAATATTATATCACAGTTAGAATTGCTAATATAAAAAAGAAAAAAGATAACACATGTTGGCAAGGATGTGGAGAAAATGGAACCCTTGTACACTGGTTGAAATGTAAATTGATACAGCCATTATGGATCACAGTATGAGATTCCCTCAAAAAAACTTAAAGTAAACCTACTATATGATGTGGCAGTCCCCCTTTTGGGCATGTATCCAACGGAAACAAAAACAGGATCTCTAAGAGATATCTGAAGCCTCATGTCATTGCAGCACTATTCACAGTAGCCAAGACATAGAAACAACCTAAGTGTTGCATGGATGAAGAAAACGTGGATCATGGAGATGAAAAGTATGGCATAAGGAATATAGACAATAATAACGTAATAACGTCGTATAGTGACAGGTGGTTACTACATTTATCATGTAGCATTGAATAGTGTATAGAATTGTCAAATTAATGTATTGTACACTTGAAACTAATATAATGTTTTATATTCATTATAAAATAATAAAAAAAAGAGAATATTATTTGGTCATGAAAGAGAAGGAAATTCATTTGTATCAATATGGATGAAATTGGAGGGCATTATACTAAGTAAAAAAAAGCCAGAGAAGACAAATACTATGTGGTGTCATCTATATGTGGAATATTAAAAAAAAAAAAAGTTCAAGTCACAGAAACAGTTAATAGAATGATGGTTACCAGAGGCTTGGAGGTGGGGCATATGGAGAGATATTGGTCAAAGGGTACATACATTCAGTTATAGGATGAATAACTTCTGAGGATCTAATATACAACATGTAGTATATGTAAAACTATAGTTATAATACCGTATTGTATCCTTGAAACTTGCTAAAAGAATAGATCTTAAGCATTCTCACCGCACACAAAAAAGGTAATTGTGAGGTGATGTGTTAATTCACTTGATTGTGGCAATCATTTTACAATGTATATGGGCATTAAATCATCAAGATGTACACTTTAAATATATGTAATTTTATGTGTCCATTATACCTAATGAAGCTGGGGAAAATAGTTGAGATGATAAATATTATGTTATATGAGTTTTACAATTAAAAATAAATAATAATAACAAAAGTACTTCTAGTTGTATCTCTAGTGGTGGATAAATGAATGTTGATTTGTTTATTATTACTGTACATATTAAAATATGTTGTATGTATGTTATTTCATAAGTTTTCAGAAGATGATTTATAAAGATGCCAATTTTTCCTAATTTACAAATTCAACAATATGCCAAGAAATATGCTTACATGGTTTCTTTATTTGATTATTGTTTTGAACTAGACAACCTGACACCTTAGTTCATATGGAATATACATGTAAAATGATGCAGAAAATCTCTGAAAAAGACAAGCAATTTGAAATAACTCGTTTGTTCAGCGTTTTAAACATAAAAGGGTGTTGAACTTTGTCATAATTTTTCTGCATCGATTTTTCTGTATCAATAGTCATGTGGGTTTTCCCCCTTAATCTCTTAATGTAGGCAATATTAATTTATTTTTGTATGTTGAACCACCTTGCATTTGAGACATTTCCTCTTGGTCATAGTTATAATCATTTTCTTACAAATTCTCTTTATTGTTATAAATTTGTTCACATATTCTATGTCTTGAGTCAGTATCAGCAGTTTGTGTTTCTAGGAATTTGTCTATTTCATCTAGGTTATCTATTTTGTTAGCATAGAGTTGTTCTTAGTGTTCCCTTATAATCCTTTTTATATATAATTAGAAAAAATCCTAATAGAAAGATGTCTTCTTATTTTCCTTTGCGAGGCACCATACTACTTACACCTACACTAAAAGCCCCTGGCTTTCTTCCAGACAATCTGCCACTTACTGAGTACAAATCACGGTATGCTGATCAATCTTAGGTTATTTGTTTAGTGTACAATATTCCACTCATAGCCTACTTTCTCCAAGTCTGTTATGGACTGTGTAAAATCAGGAATGTATAGGCTTTAATATAATGCCCTAAATTTGAATTTTTAAAATATGGTCCCTTGGAAAACCCATAAAGCTAGCTGCAGATTTCTCAACAAGAAGTTGGCAACCCAGAAGGGATTGGCATGATATATTCAAAGTGCTGGATGGGAAAAATTTGCAGCTAAGAATATTCTATCCAGCAAGGCTATCATTCAGAATAGGAGGAGAGATAGAGTTTCCTAGACAAACAAGAGCTAGAGTCCATGACCACTAAACCAGCCCTGCAAGAAATATTAAAGACTACTCTCTGAGCAGAAAGGAAAGACAAAAATAAGTAAGGAATAGAGAAAATCTCCAGAAACATTGACAAAACAAGTGATAAAATGGCAATAAACATATATCTATCAATAATTAATCTGAATGTAGGCAACTATGTGGATGGAACTAGAGGTTATTATGCTAAGCAAAATTAGTCAGAGAAAGACAAATATCATATGACTTCACTCATATGAGGACTTTAAGATACAAAACAGATGAACATAAAGGAAGGGAAGCAAAAATAATATAAAACAGGGAG
Organism: Herpailurus yagouaroundi; assembly: GCF_014898765.1. Classification (NCBI taxonomy): domain Eukaryota; kingdom Metazoa; phylum Chordata; class Mammalia; order Carnivora; family Felidae; genus Herpailurus; species Herpailurus yagouaroundi. The sequence continues at coordinate 6,523 of NW_024421111.1, forward strand.
AGGGACAAAAACATAAGAGACTCTTAAATATGGGGAACAGAGGTTACTGGAGGGGTTGTGGGAGGGGTATGGGCTATATGGGTAAGAGGCACTAAGGAATATACTCCTGAAATCATTATTGAACTATATGCTAACTAACGTGGATGTAAATTAAAAAAATAAACACATAAATATTAAAAAAAGTAATTCCTCTGAATGTAAATGGACTGAGTGCTCTAATCAAAAGACATAAGGTACAGAATGGATTAAAAAAAGACCCATGTATATGCTGCCTTCAAGAGAATAATTTTATTTTTATTTATTTATTTATTTTTAAATATATGAAATTTATTGTCACATTGGTTTCCATACAACACCCAGTGCTCATCCCAACAGGTGCCCTCCTCAATACCCATCACCCACACTCCCCTCCCTCCCACCCCCCATCAGCCCTCAGTTTGTTCTCAGTTTTTAAGAGTCTCTTATGCTTGGCTCTCTCCTCCTCTAACCTCTTTTTTTTCCATCCCCTCCCCCATGGGTTCCGGTTAAGTTTCTCAGGATCCACATAAGAGTGAACATATATGGTATCTGTCTTTCTCTGTATGGCTTATTTCACTTAGCATGACACTCTCCAGTTCCGTCCACGTTGCTACAAAGGGCCATATTTCATTGTTTCTCATTGCTACGTAGTACTCCATTGTGTATATAAACCACAATTTCTTTATCCATTCATCAGTTCATGGACATTTGGGCTCTTTCCATAATTTGGCTATTGTTGAGAGTGCTGCTATAAACATTGAGGAACGAATGCCCCTATGCATCAGTACTCCTGTATCCCTTGGGTAAATTCCTAGCAGTGCTATTGCTGGGTCATAGGGTAGATCTATTTTTAATTTTTTGAGGAACCTCCACACTGTTTTCCAGAGCGGCTACACCAGTTTGCATTCCCACCAACACTGTAAGAGGGTTCCCGTTTCTCCACACCGCGCCAGCATCTATAGTCTCCTGACTTGTTCATTTTGGCCACTCTGATTGGGTGAGGCGATATCTGAGTGTGGTTTTGATTTGTATTTCCCTGATGAGGAGCGATGTTGAGCATCTTTTCATGTGCCTTTTGGCCATCCGGATGTCTTATTTAGAGAAGTGTTTCTTCATGTTTTCTGCCCATTTCTTCACTGGATTATTTGTTTTTCGGGTGTGGAGTTTGGTGAGCTCTTTATAGATTTTGGATACTAGCCCTTTGTCCCATATGTCATTTGCAAATATCTTTTCCCATTCCGTTGGTTGCCTTTTAGTTTTGTTGGTTGTTTCCTTTGCTGTGCAGAAGCTTTTGATCTTCATAAGGTCCCAGTAATTCACTTTTGCTTTTAGTTCCCTTGCCTTTGGGGGTGTGTCGAGTAAGAGATTGCTACGGCTGAGGTCAGAGAGGTCTTTTCCTGCTTTCTCCTCTAAGGTTTTGATGGTTTCCTGTCTCACATTCAGGTCCTTTATCCATTTTG
>NW_024421112.1:0-2254 GCF_014898765.1 Herpailurus yagouaroundi
GCCTTGGGCAGGTTCACGTCCACTTCTGGGCCCTCTCCTTTGAAGCCTGGCATGCTGATCTTGGGCATTTTTATCTTGGGCATTTTTAGGTGCCAGTCTGGTCCATGAACATCCACATCAGGGGCATCAATGTCCACCTTGGGACCTTTGAGGTCCACTTCAGGGCCTTTCAGATCCCCTTCAAACTTGGGAAGGGAAACGTCCACATCACCCTTCACCTTGGGGCCCTTCAGGTTTAAATCAATGTCAGGCATGGAAATCTTTGGAGTCTTTAGGTGCATCTCTGGCATCTTGAATTTGGGCCCCTTCAATTTTCCCTCTGGGCCTTCAATGTTAATATCAGGAGTGTCAATGTCCAATTTGGGGCCCTTGATGTCCACCTCAGGACCCTTTAAGTCACCTTCTACTTTTGGCAAAGACATATCCACATCACCTTTCATTTTGGGGCCCTTTAAGTTCAGATCAAAGTCAGGCATGGAGATTTTGGGAGCTTTGATGTTCATCTCAGGCATCTTGAACTTGGGGCCCTTCAGTTTTGCATCTGGACCTTCAATATTCACATCTGGGGCATCAATGTCCACTTTGGGGCCAGAAATATCAATGTCAGCCTTAGGGAGAGTAACATCCACGTCTGGGCCCTCACCTTTGAAACCCGGCATGCTAAACTTGGGCATTTTCACCTTGGGCATTTTCAGGTGCCAGTCTGGGCCATGCACATCCACGTCAGGGACATCAACGTCCACTTTAGGGCCTCTGATATCGATCTCTGGCCCTTTCAGATCCCCTTCAACTTTGGGCAGAGAAACATCAATATCACCTTTCACCTTGGGGCCCTTCAGGCTTAAATCAATGTCAGGCATGGAGATCTTGGGAGTTTTGATATTCATGTCAGGCATCTTGAGTTTGGGACCTTTTAAGCCTCCTTCTACACCTTCCACATTGATTTCTGGGCCCTCAATGTCCATTCTGGGCCCCTCTATGTTGATATCTCCTTTGGGCAGATCCACAGCCATTTCTGGTCCTTCTGCTTTTAAGCCAGGCACACCAAACTTGGGCATTTTCATTTTGGGCATTTTCAAGTTCCACTCTGGACCGTGCACATCCACATCGGGTGCATCAAGATGAACTTCTGGGGCCTTAATATCCACTTTGGGTCCTTTCAAGTCACCTTCTAAATTAGGAGCTGTAACATCCAAGTCTCCTTTGACTTTAGGGCCTTTCAGATTTAACTCCACATCAGGCATAGAAACTTTAGGAGATGAAATACTCAGGAAAGGCATTTTGAACTTGGATCCTTTCACTTTTCCTTGGACCTCAACATCAGGCGCATTAATATCAACTTTTGGACCTGTCACATCAATATCCGGCTTTTTAACTTTGGCATCCACCTCAGGTGTCTGAACTTTGGAGCCCGAAAAATTAAACTTAGGAAGCTTAAAACGTGATTTCTTTGACTTGCCTTCAAGACTGAGCTTAGGACCAGAAATGTCCACTTCTGGACCCTTTACATCCAACTTGGGAGCTTTAATGTCACCTTCTAATTTGGGCCCAGAAACATCAACATCTCCCTTAAGCTTTGGGCCTTTCAAATTCAGGTCAATTTCAGGCATGGAGATCTTAGGCATGTTCACATGCATGTCTGGCATCTTCAGTTTGGGACCTTTTAATTTGCCTTCAGGGCCATGGATGTCAATATCTGGAGCATCTACATCTATCTTTGGGCCCTTGATGTCAAGATTAGGTCCTTTCAAATCACCTTCTACATTTGGAAGGGAAACATCCGCCTCTCCTTTCATTTTAGGGCCTTTGAGATGAATGTCCAAATCAGGCATGGAGATCTTGGGAGCTTTGATGTTCATGTCTGGCATCTTGAATTTGGGGCCCTTCAGTTTCGCATCTGGACCTTCAATATTGACATCTGGAACATCAATATCCACCTTGGGTCCAGAGACATCAATGTCAGCCTTGGGCAGGTTCACATCCACTTCTGGGCCCTCACCTTTAAAGCCTGGCATGCTGATCTTGGGCATTTTTATCTTGGGCATCTTCAGGTGCCAGTCTGGGCCATGCACATCCACATCTGGGACATCAACGTCCACTTTAGGGCCTTTAATATCTACTTCAGGAACTTTAATCTCACCTTCCACTTTTGGTAAAGACACATCCACATCACCCTTCACTTTAGGGCCCTTCAGGTTAAGATCAATGTCAGGCATGGAGATCTTGGGGGCTTTGATGTTCATCTCAGGCATCT
>NW_024421113.1:0-1643 GCF_014898765.1 Herpailurus yagouaroundi
TTGGGTGCTGATACATCAATGTCGGCCTTGGGCAGGTTCACATCCACGTCTGGGCCCTCTCCTTTGAAGCCTGGCATGCTGAACTTGGGCATTTTCATCTTGGGCATCTTCAGGTGCCAGTCTGGGCCTTGAACATCCACATCTGGGGCATCAATGTCCACTTTGGGGCCCTTTAGGTCACCTTCCACCTTAGGTAGGGAAACATCCACATCTCCTTTGACCTTAGGACCTTTCAAGTGTAAATCTATGTCTGGCATCGAGATCTTGGGAGCTTTGATGTTCATTTCTGGCATTTTAAATTTAGGCCCTTTGATCTTTCCCTCCGGACTCTCAATGCTCATATCTGGGACTTCAACGTCAACCTTGGGTCCTGAGACATCAATGTCAGCCTTGGGAAGACTCACATCTACTTCTGGGCCCTCTGTCTTAAAACCAGGCATGCTGAACTTGGGCATTTTCATTTTGGGCATCTTCAGGTGCCAGTCTGGGCCATGAACCTCAGGAGCATTTATGTCTACTTTGGGGCCCTTGATGTTCACATCTGGTACTTTAATTTTACCTTCTACCTCAGGCACAGACACATCAACATCCCCCTTGATTTTGGGTCCTTTCAAATTTAAGTCCACATCAGGCATAGAAATATTTGGGGCTTTGAAATGCATGTCAGGCATCTTGAACTTGGGACCTTTCAATTTGCCCTCTGGTCCTTCAATGTCAATATCTGGCCCACTGATATCACCTTTGAGATCTGGCCCTTTGAGGTCACCTTCCAATTTCGGAACATCAACATTCACGTCTCCCTTTATCTTGGGACTTTTTAAGTGTAAATCAACGTCTGGCATGGAGATTTTGGGAGCTTTAAAGTGCATGTCTGGCATCTTAAATTTAGGACTTTTCCATTTTCCATCTGGACCTTCCACAGCTACGTCTGGCATGTCAACATCCAATTTGGGGCCTTTCACATCCAATTCTGGACCCTTTAACTCTCCCTCCAGCTTTGGGGCAGAAACATCCAAGTCTCCTTTGACTTTAGGCCCTTTTAAGTTGAAATCAACATCAGGCATGGAAATCTTAGGGGCATGAAAGTGCATTTCAGGCATCTTGAACTTAGGGCCTTTCAGCTTCCCTTCTGGACCTTCAAGGCTCACATCCGGGGCTTCAATGTCCACCTTAGGTCCAGAGATGTCAATGTCAGCCTTAGGCAGGTTCACATCCACATCTGGGCCCTCGCCTTTGAAGCCAGGCATACTGAACTTGGGCATTTTCATCTTGGGCATCTTCAGGTGCCACTCCGGGCCATGAACATCCACATCTGGGGCATCAATGTCAACTTTGGGGCCTTTGATGTCCACATCTGGCACTTTCATTTCACCTTCTATCTTGGGCACAGACACATCCATATCCCCTTTCACTCTGGGGCCTTTTAAGTGTAAATCCACATCAGGCATGGAGAGCTTGGGGGTCTTGAAGTGCATATCTGGCATCTTAAACTTAGGGCCTTTCAACTTTGCATCAGGGCATTCCAGGTCAACATCAGGCATCTCCACATCCACACTGGGGCCTTTCAAATCTCCTTCCAATTTTGGCACAGATACATCCACATCTCCCTTCAGTTTTGGCCCCTTAAGATTCAAGTTCACATC
>NW_024421114.1:0-6946 GCF_014898765.1 Herpailurus yagouaroundi
CAGTGACCTCCCAGGCTGCCTCCTCAGAAGCCCCACCTCCTTCCTGCCTTGGCCCCAAGGGTGGGAGGGCCCTCAGATGGTTGCACTTCCTCAGGCTCAGAGCCACCTCTCCCGAGGCCTTCCCCCGCCCTGGGCACAGCCTCCCTCAGAAGGAGATGGGCCCCATTGGGCAGCAGGACCCAGGTTAATGAAAAGGGAAAGAGAAAGTACTTTGCCAGAGGGGGTTGGGACACACTGGCTGGAGAGAGCAGGACAGAAGCCGGTGGCTGGGGAGGGGTGGGCTCTCTGAGTGGGATGAGCCCTCTCCTGTCCACCACTGTGTGACCCTTAGGAGCCATTCAGTTCCCCAGCAGGACGCTGGGTGTCTGCAAAGGGAGGGCCAGGGCTCAGCCCTGCAGATCTTCATCCCCATTCCAGGAGAAGGCAGGTGTGTTGAGCACATCCTCTACCACAGCCCCCAAGAGCTTTGGGAGGGGCCGATCACTGCCCTCCCATCTTAGATGAGGTCCCAGCACGGAGAGGCTAAGGTACTCTCTGGAGCCACTCAGCAAAGCCATGGCCGAGCTGGAATGCCTTCCAGGGGGCCTGGCCTGGCTCCTCCTGCTTCCTCATTATTCCATGGATAGGAGTGGGTGGGGGGCACAAGGGGAGGGCCCTTGCTGCCCCTACAAGGCCTCCCAGGTCAGGGATCAGGGATCTGGGCTTGAAGCGTGCATCCGGTGAGCTGTGTGCTTGCCTCGCCACGTGTCCACCAGGACCCCAGATGGAGAAACAAAGAGCAACCGGGAAAGTTGACTCCTAGACAGGAAGAGGAGGCCTTGGAGCAGACACCTGTCACCCCAGGCCAGACCGCACGCGCATGCGAGTCCCCAAAGAGCTTCTTCCGGTTGGTGCCCCCACACCACCTCATTCTGCTCACCGGCCCTGGGATGGCCCCAAGAGGCGAGGGTAACAAGAGCGTGGGCAAGAGTTGGAGGATTCCCGGGAATGGCGTCCCCTCCACTCCCATCTCTTTCAGTGTCCAGAGTTTCCAGCCAATGGAAGATTCCAGAATGAGCCGGGCCCTTCCAAGAGAGTGATCGGATCTGCACACTCAGCTGTGGCTCAAGTTGACAGCTACGCGGCCTCTGGCCTGAGAAGCACTAAGGGTAAGCAGCAAGGCTCAAAGCCCTTCTCGCCTTTCCCTCGTGACAGCACTCCTGCAGCTCTGGCCTGGAGAACTCCCGCTAGCCCTCGGAGATGGGCAGAGAAGGGGGGTGTGCCAGAGCGCGACAGTGACTCTTGGAGGAGACCTCCCGGAGGCCCCTGTGGATCTCTAAGATGGGCCTCCTGCCTGGTTCTTTTCTCCAGAAGGAGCAGATATTGTGAGCTGGCCACGGGGGCCCGTTTGCATGACCGGGACAGCGGAGAGGCGTGTGGTCCACGGGTGTGGCCCTCGGTGCCTCCCAGCTTGGAGGACGCGTGGACAGGGAGACCCAGCGGGACAGACTGAACAGCCAGAACTCTTCTGCACCGTGCCCTCCACTCCAGGCAGCAGTGCAGACAGGGAAGGGAGTGAAGAGACAAGTGTCAGGGGCCACCGCTATGCACACCTAATGGGGCCAAGGTCAGAGGAAGAAACAACGGGTCCGTGTGGGACCCAAGACGCTCTCCACAGTGATTTTCTGGATGTGACCAACCGCACACCTGCCCTGCTGCTTTTCCTGCCTGGCTTTTGTCTGCCCAGAATCCCAGCATCTCAGGCTCAGCATCTCAGGCTGATCTCTTCTCCTTTTCACCGTGCCCTGGTCCAGGCCACCCCGTGGGGCACCGCCACTGACTTTCCAAAGTTCATGAGGTAGTCAGCTCGGCGGTCGAAGGACCAGGTGTTCCCTCTGTTTCTGTTTCTGTTTCTGCTTTATTGTCTCTAATGCTTCTGCTTGTGTCGCTGTGTCCCCAACTTGACTCTCAGCCACCTACCACTTTTTATTCTGCTTTATGGAAAAGTCCTCCCATTCCCAACCCTATGTTTAAAAAAAATAAAACACACTTATTTAAATGTTTACTTAATAACTACTTTCTTGCTCACTCTCTGTCCTCATCCCCAGGCTGCAACCTGTCCAGAACTTTCCCTCTGGCAGCCGTGTGGAAAAGAGGAGAAGGGACAAGGGAGCCAGGATGACTGTGGCGGTGACCCGGTGACAGGCGGTGGGGGGTCCAGGGCAGCAAGGGCTGGAATGGAAGCAGGTGAGACGGGGCGGGGGGTGGCAGGTCAGGCAGAACTCAGGAGACAGGTACACAGAACAAGGATCCTGCTCTTTCCCACCCTCTTAGCTCCAAGAGGCCGAACCGTGTGTCCCCCAAATCCAACTGCTAAAGTCCCAACCCCTGGTGCCTCAGAATGTGACTACATTTGAGGCACAGGCTTTAAAAAGATGGTTGTTAAAAGGAGGCCCTTAGGATGGGCCTGATCCAATCTGCCTGATGTTGTTATGAGAAGGGAAACTGGGACACACAGAGGGGCACCAGGGGCTCCCCACAGTGAGCACAGAGGACAGACCATGCCAGGGCGGAGCAAGAAGGTGGCCCTCTGCTGGTCAAGGAGAGAGGCCCTAGGAGGAGCCTGACCCAGGGACACCTTGATCTCGGGCTTCCAGTGTCCACGCTGTGAGGAAACGAACACCTGCCGTGACGTCCCTCAGTCTGTGGGGTTTTGTTCTGGAAGCCCTAGCAGAGGAATGCGGTCACTGTCCTCAAGCACCCTGGTTCTCTGATAAGTCACATCCCCGGTAAGGATGTTACTCACATCTTCCAATTTTCACAGCTAGACATACTCAAGCCCATTTACATTCAGTTTATTAACAAGAAGGTGAATGTGGTGAGATGGGAGGAACCAGGCTGGGGGCTCCCTCATGGGGGAGAAGGAGGCCTTGAGGGAGGAGGGAGGATGCACAGGAGGAAGCAGGGGTGGGGCAGAGGGGGTGGAGACCTGAGGCGCTGGTGAGGGAGGTGCGGCGGTGGGAGACGCAAGGAACAGCAGAGGCACAGGAGGCTGAGCATGCACTTACCTAAGGATTTCCTGAAGCTCTGCAGCCAGGAAATCACAATCATTTAACAGATTCCATCTCTGGAAGTGCATTCCCTTGTGGTCCACAAAGTTGTCCCAACAGTATTCGAAATCTGAGATAAAGAGGGAAGAGAGCAGTCATGTGGGCCCTGGGAGGTCTTGCCCTCTGACCCTTTGTGCCCCCCTCCTCAGGGCCTAGTCTCTTCCCTGCCAAGTGCCACCAGTCTTGCCTCAGTTTCCTCCCACTCACTCGCCCTGGGGACATTCTAGATCCTCCCCCACCCCTGGCTCGGTACTACTCTCTCCCACAGTCTGGGTCCCCAGCTCCCCTCTGCTCTCACCATCACAGGACATGATGTCCAGCTGGACCCCTGCGTCCCATAGCTTGCGAAGCCCCTGCTGGTAATTTGGGTGGCCGAAGTAGTAGAGGCGGGAGGTGAAGATGCTCAGCGTCAAGTTCCTGTACTCCTCCAGGAACTCGACCACCTCCTTTGCACAGGTGGGGCAGGGGCTCCAGGATAAGAACCAGGTGACATTGTAATACTCATCACGGTATGGATACTGGTCACGGAACCAAGAGAGGAAGCACTGTTCTGCATGGCATCGAGCCCAGGGATGGACCTGGGAGAAGTAGAGAAGAGAAAGGGGACACTCTTGGCTGGCAGAGCAGACAGAGTGGCAGGACTGGGTGCCGTGGGAGGAGGAGTAAAGGGGCAGGAGCCTCAGGGGTATGTCGTTCACTGACTTATCACTGCTTTCCATCTCTCCCTGCCCTGTCTTTTTTTACTGAGCCATCCCTTGAGCCATAGTTATCCACCATGCATCAATTCTAACATCTATTCTCCTTCCATCCATCTATCCATCCATCCATCCATCCAACCACCAACCATCCATCCATCAGTCCAAACATCCATCCATCCATCCATCCATCCATCTGTCCATCCGTCCATCTGTCCATCTGTCCATCCAACCACCCAGCCATCCATCTAACCATCCATCCAACCATCCAACCATCTGTCCATCCGTCCAACCATCTAACCATCCGTCCATCTGTCCAACCGTCCATTCATCCATCTGTCCATCAGTCCAACCGTCCATCCATCCATTTGTCCATCAGTCTAACCGTCTGTCTATCCATCCATCCGTCCATCCATCGAATCATCCAACCATCTATCCAACCATCCAACCATCCATCCATCCATCCATTCAACCAACCATCCATCCAACCATCCAACCATCGATCCATCCATCCATCCATCCATCCATCTATCCATCCATCCATCCAACCATCCATCCAACCAACCATCCATCCATCCATCCATCCATCCATCCATCCAACCAACCATCGATCCATCGATCCATCCAACCATCCAACCATCCATCCATCCATCCATCCATTCAACCAACCATCCATCCAACCATCCAACCATCCATCTATCCATCCATCCATCCAACCATCCATCCATCCATCCATCCTGCCCTGAGCCATGCCCTTTGGGGTCTAGGCTGGCTTCCTGGGTGATGGCACCTCGGCAGCCATGTGCCCCACAGGGGAACCACTAGCCACACACATCTTCAGACCACTTTACCTGGCTGGTGTGAACCGGCCGGGGGCGGGGGGGTAAATACACATCCCATTCCAACAACATAGTAAAAAAGAAGAAAGTAAATGACCTCATGAAGAACTTTTATATTCATTACAATTTGAAAGAATCTCTTAGATATATTGCCTAATACATTATCAATACTAATTTCATAAATTGCCTTCAGCTCTTTGAACACCAGGTACTAGGACAGGTGAAACGACCTTTCACCTGTTAGTACTATTGAAGCGTACCCCCGACCCAGCCCATCATGGTTCTCTCCTGGAAACAGGCTCTGCAAAGTCTGCAGTATCAGGGGAGGGGAGAGGGCAGGGGTGTGGTGGGACCTGTCTCAGGAGTGGCAGTGGTTAGGGGACAGGGCTGCAGGGTGGTGGCTTGGCTGTATCAACTGCTGATGCTGGTCACTGGTGCCGTGACCTCCTTCCGGGGACATCGAGGCTGTGGCTGGGAGCAGGCCAGGGGTAGGCAGGACGAGGGGCGTGGGCTGTCCTCTGAGAGGTCAGAGGGCCTGGGAACGGAGGAGTCAGCCGTGTGGCCAGGGGACGGCTCTACCAACGGAGCCATTACCAGGGCAGAGAAGGCAATGGTGTCCAACAGGCCCTGACTTTCGAAAGATGCTCTTTCATCCAAGACTGCCAGAGGCCAAGGTCCAGGACAAGATTTGAAGATGGCCGGAATGCCAGCAGACTCTCTGAACGAGGCTCATTGGATGGGTCAAATGCCATCCCGTATCAGGTTCTCAGAGGGTCAAGCAGGGAGCTCATTGGGTCCATGACTTAGGACAATGTTGTGGGAAGGAGCATCCACCACTAAGAGCCCCCATCTGGCATCTTACTTATAACATTCTTCTTCTCACTGCCCCCTGACTCCTCCTGCCTGATAGGGCCCCAGGGAGGGGGGGGGGTGCATACCTTGTTCCGAAAAACTCCCCAGTCGCTGTCATTACACGAGAAGTAGTCTTCTCTCTCCACTTGGAAGCAGAGATAACAGAGTTTCCGCCCAGAAGCATAGAGCAGGTTTGGAAAGTGGAAACGGAAGGTCTTAGGATCTATCCTGTCCATTGGGTTTCTGGGGGTAAAGGAGAGAAAACAGAAAATGCAGAAAGTGCCCTCTGGAGTTGTCCCTGGTGGGTGGCCTGCCCTGGGCACGGTGGCACACACACTCATGTTTTCCTGCCCGCCCTACCCCCAACCCATTAGAAAAATAGCAAAGAGAAAGAGAAACTTCTCTATCCCAAAAGAACAGCTCTGTCAAGACCTCAGTTCAATTAATTCTTTTTTTTTAATTTTTAAAATTTAATTATTTTTGAGAGACGGAATGTGAGTGGGAGAGGGGCAGAGAGAGCAGGAGACACAGAATCTGAAGCAGGCTCCAGGCTCAGAGCCCGATGTGGGGCTGGAACCCAAGAACTACCAGATCATGACCTGAGCCGAAGTCGGATGCTTAACCGACTGAACCACCCAGGCACCCCTGCTGACTTTGTTTTTACTGAACAGTAATAAATGACCTTGTCCTAACAGCAGCTAGCCCCTCAAGATCCTGAAAATCTTGTTTCCAAAATGCCTTAGAGTCTTACGTTGTCTCTAACTCCCTTATCATTCACTCTTAGCAACCCAAGTGCAGCTCTTCCTGCCCACGAGTCCTGTCCCCGTGCTTTAATAAAACCACTTTTTTTTTTTTTTGCACCAGAGATGTTTCAAGAATTCTTCCTTGGGGGGTCCCGAACCCCTACACTTCAAACCACATCATAAATATGAGAGAAAATCGATTCAAGTGCTTGAAAGGAAATCCACCAACTGCTTCGACCACCCTGTGGTTAGATTCAAAGCGTTTAATAGAGCACAGGAACTTCCGGAAGCCTCTGAAAGTGGGCATCACCCGGCACAGGCAGGGCCAGACATGCCCAACAGACTTTCAGACCCAGAGGCTGGCCTGGGGGGGAGGCACAGGGTTGGGGGGGGGGCGGGAGGGGTGCGTTCAGAAGCAATCCCGGGAACATCCCGGGAACATCCCGGGAACAGGGTGAGGATCCAGTTGGGAGTGGGTCCTGCAGAGAAGGAGCCCAGAGAGGGAGAGAAGGGAAGGGGGACCGCGGGGAGGAGGAGGCCAAGGACAGAGACACAGGCTACAGGGCCGCCAGAAGGAGGGGCTGCAGAAGGGGGCTCAGCAGGACAGAGCGAGCAGAGAGCAGGGGTACCTTGGGCTGGGGCGCCAGGGCTCCATTCCTCTCTCCAGCCTTGGTTTGGGAAAGCCCCAGTGTGACAGTGACCTCCCAGGCTGCCTCCTCAGAAGCCCC
>NW_024421115.1:0-16750 GCF_014898765.1 Herpailurus yagouaroundi
CCCAGAGAGAGTGGCCCGCCGAAGCCTGGACTGATGGCCAAGCTTTTTCCAGAAGACTCCTGTTTTTTGTGGGTTTGTTTTTGTTTTTGTTTTTTATTTCTGGCTTTCCCAAATCTTTCTCATCCATCTCCAGGTTTCTCCTGAGCCTCCTCAGTCCCTCACTTGGGAGGTGAGGGTGGCGTTTCTGCACTGGGGATAGTCCCCTAGAAGCCCCAGGGCAGGGTTCCTGCCAGGCCTACATATCCACGGATGAGCTAGAAGGGGTTCCTTAGCCCATGTTCCTCTTATACAAGGCCTCCTTCTCTCCCTCCTTCTCCCTTTTGCCTACTGTTTCTTCTTCATTTCCCACCTGTTCTTATATCCTGAGATTTCCCTCCCAGCCCTGAGAAGATGTTCCTCTGTCCCGATGCTCCCCTAGCCTTGATTTCTCAACTTAGGTCTCCTCCCCTGGCTCTATGCCTGTGAAAGTCTCAAAATGCAAGGGACATCTAGTTTGAGAGGACAATCCCTGTCTGTCTCCTGGGTCTGTCACAAACCGGACTAGGAGTTGTCCCCACCCCTGTCCTGGGGCAGGCTGTAATTCCCCGAGAAAGTTCCCTCCGCCCCTTTGTATTCGCCTGCCTCGAAGTCTCCAGCAGAGGATGGTCACACAGACAGCAGCCGCTCAAGTTAGCATTTGAGGTGGATTTGTGGGTGCAGTGGTAATGAGGAGCGGTCATTTTTGCCAGCGGTGTATGTGACCAGTGACCTCTACCCCGCAGCAACAGACATGGAAGGCTGGTGAGCACCAATGGTGAGAAGCAGTGAGACCCAAGAATTCCAGCAACCTAGAGGTGTCCAACACAGGTGGCCATGCAAATGAGCTGGGCGGGGCCGGGGGTGGCTCCCACCACGCTGTCCTTCAAGGGGGTCTGGGCGAGGGATGGGTATACCAATAGTGAGAGATTGGAAACAACAGAAACATCCTTTCCTAGAGGATTGGTTAACTAAATTCTTGTACCGCCTTACTATGCAGCTGTAAAAAGAATTCTCTCTCGTTGTATACTAATATGGAATGATCTTCCAATGCGAACAGCAAGGTGTATGTAGTGCCCCTCCCCTCTGGGTTGTAGAAGGGCGGAAACTTTAAGTACATATTCACGTGGGGGCGCCTGGGTGGCTCAGTTGGTTAAGCGTCCCACTCTTGATTTCAGCTCAGGTCATGATCTCACAGTTTGTGAGCTCAAGTCCCACATTGGGACTGTCAGTGCAGAGCTTCCTTGGACTCTCTCTCTCCCTCCCTCTCTCTCTCTCTCTGCCCTTCCCCCATTCGCTCTCTCTCTCTGTCTCTCAAAATAAATAAACTTCAAAAAAATAAATAAATACATATTCACTTGTATATGCATATTCACAAGAGACTAGTGATACTTTTGGGGAGGGGAACCGGGAGGTGGGGACGGGGCAGGGAGGAGACTTAGCACACTATATACCCTTTTGTATATTTTGAATTTTGAGCCATGTGACTGTATTACCTATTCAAAATTAATAAAAAATGGACCCAACCAGGACCTGACTTTTTTTTTTTTTTAATTGACAAGTCTTTTAGGAAGGGTTGAGGGTAGGTGGAGGGTTAAGTAAGTGAAAGTATGGACCCAGGGACTCAATTTGGTAAAGTTTCTGAGACCCGGAGAATGGATGTGGCCTCTGGTAACTCCTTTGCACTTTCTTGTCTGTCTATCCCCGATAACAATGCGAAACTTCAGCCACCCTCTCTCACTCCCTCTCTGTCTCTCTCTCTTTTTTTCCTCCTCTCTGTCTCTCTTCAAAGCGGGGACAATGAGAAACAATGGAGAGAAGTGACCTCTGCCTGCTGGAAGCCCAGGCCAGGCCAGGAGGTGAAGTTCAGGAAACCAGTTTGGGCTTCCGCTCAGCCTCTGACCAGAGGGAGACCCTGTCTAGGGAACTCAGGCATCACAGAAGCTTCTGCTACCTTCTGTGCTGCCCCAAGCCCAAGTTCACTTCTAGGTCAATCAAACAGTGGGTGGGGATACATCAGTAGGCTGGAGAGAAACTAGGTTCCAAAGAACAAGGAGGAAGACCTCAGCGAGGACAGCGGGCCAGTGACAGCTGCGTTACTTTGTGGCACTGCCTGCCTGGGGTGAAAGGAGTGACAACACAGAAGGAGACTGAGGACAAGGAGTGACTGAAGACTGAGACACAGGAGAAAAAGGATGTCATGACCAGCTGTGGGCTCTGACACTGACTTTCTACTTCTCTTTCTCCGACCTAAGTAATTTAACTTCTCCGCTACAGGCTGACTCTTATGGTCAACCGCACAGTGGTCACTGCTGGGGGAAATGGAATAAAGGGATGCTGGCATCCACCCCTCCCCCCTCCCCATCACACGGACATGAAGCTTATGACCTCAAAACCCATGTCCACACCAAAGAGCGTGAGCGCTTGTGTGCCGTCATATGTGTGAGTGGGTGCAAATGCTCGCCAGCATCTGTCTGAAAATGTAACTGTGTGTGGTTGTGTCTCTACATGTCACCGTAGGGATGACACCACCTGCCCCAGTCTCAAATAAGAGGAGGTAAGATGGACCTGTGGATCATTAGAACGTCCACCCAGCTGGGGTCAGGAGGGCTACAAGGTGGACCTCCAGCCCCCTACCCCAATCCAATCTCTTCCTTAGACCACTGAGGCCAGCTTAGTGTGTTGGCGTCACATTTGTGATCCAGTGATAGGAGTGAATACTTATCAAGGATGTTAAATTCTGAAGGGACAGGTGCCCCAGTGCTAAAATCTTTAGGACATGGACTCATCGCCCTAAGAGGAGCTGGACAAGGGGAGCCCTGAGGCTTGGGTCAGAGGGCATAACTGGGACTTCCCTGGGAATGTAGACACTAGAACGCCCTGGAAGGAGCACGTGTACTCACCTGCCTCTGCTCTCCTGTGGCCCCCAGGAAGGGCCCCAGCTCCAAGTACAAGAAGATTCCTTCATGCTTCCAACGAAGATTTACAGCGTGCCTTCTAAGGGCCAGGCACATGCAAGGCACTAGGATACACCAGTGAATAGGACGCACATTTTTTGTCCTGGGGCAAGTGAGGCCAGTAAAGGACCGTTAAAAGGGAGGTGGGAGGGCAACAATAGCAGGGGCTCCTGACTTGGGTTTGGGCTCCTGTGAGACATGATGTCCAAACTGGGGATAAGGAGGACAGTGGAGAGAATTTTCCAGGCTGAGGAAACAGCATGATCGAAGACCAAGAGGTGACAAGGTGGCACCATCCAAATACCCAAGTTCAATGAGAGGCATGTGGGCTATAGGGAGGGCCCGGAGGGGCAGGCAGGGAACAGACGAGGGAGGGAGTTCTTGCAAGCCATGGTTACTCTAAGAGAAACGGGGAGCCATGGAAAGACTTGGGGCAAGAGAGTGACAAGTGTCAGATTTGCCTTTTAGAACATTCCCTCTGGCCCAGCTACAAAGCACAGAGTTGACAGAAGACCTGGCCATGGGCAGTGGGTCGGAAGTCAGAAATGATGGTGGCCTGAACTCCTGGCAGGGCCTGGGGGAGGACCCCTGTGGGGAGTCTGGCCCGATGAGGTGAGGCCGTTTCTGAGCTGCTCCAATCAGAACCCCACATCTGCATGCCTCCCTCCTCCCTTCTCCCTCCCACACTTTCTGCTGAGGTTGCTGGGAAAATGAGGAGGGCTCTCTGGCCACTAACTGGTCTTTTTCCTCCAGAATGGAAGAGCATTTTATTTAACGAGCACTTAACAGATCACTTGGGAAGGTCAGATGCTGATTGAAGAAAAATCCCAACAGTGCGGCTCTTCTATAGTTGGTGCAGTTATGTGATAATTGGTTAACTCATCCTTGTAGACTTTATACAGTGCAAAGGGGGTTTGAGAAAACTTAAACCCCTATAAAAGAAAAGGAACTTGGTGCCTCCGTGACAGCTTCTTTGACTGCTCCATGATGAGGATGGTCTCATTAATTCCACAGCCTTTTTACCTGCTTAAGGGGGACCCCACCCTTTGGGCTCCCCCCAGAAGGTTCTCCTTCAGTTATCCACTCCTCTGTCTGTATCTTTTATCTCTCCCTCTTTATTGGCTCTTCTTCTCAACTCTCATCTTGCTAAGCCTTCCTGGGGACCCTGCATCTCCCTGGCAGGGTCTTCTCTCTCTCTCTCTCAGTCTGTGCCTTTTCAAAAACCCCTTCTTCCGAGGCATGTTCTATCCTTCCTGGGTCTGCTTCCTCTGCCCCCCCAGTCACTCTCGACCCATTGCCCTCCCTCTGCCGGCCCACAGCCACAGACATTGCTCTGACAAAGGTCACCAGTGACTTCTAAATGCAGAATCAACGGGGTTTTCCAGGCGCCTACTTTCTGGACCTTTTGGTGGCATTTGACAACACCACCTACTCCTGCCTTGACTTCCCCACATTCTGACCCCTCCCTGTCCATGCTGCTTCTCAGTCTCATATGCTGGCTCCTTTACCTCTGCTCCCCCACCAGCCCACATAGGCCCAGACCTTGGCATTTTCCAGGATGCCATCTTGGGCCTCCTCTCTTCTCTTTCCAGAAGTCCTCCCTGGGGTGATCTCAGCCTCTCTTTAACTGCTAATACTGTTGTTGGCTGAAATGTCTATGTCTAGCCTAGAACGTCTCTCCTGTGCTCCAGACCCATAGAGCCAATTGGCCTATTTCTAAGCCTCCGTGCTGGGACTTCCCATGAGCACCTCAAACTCAACCTCGTTGGTTCCCCCTTAAACTTGCTGCTCTTTGGGGCGCCTGGGTGGCTCAGTCGGTTGAGCGTCCGACTTCGGCTCAGGTCACGACCTCACGGTTCGTGAGTTCGAGCCCCACGTGGGGCTCTGTGCTGATGGCTCAGAGCCTGGAGCCTGCTTCGGATTCTGTGTGTCCCTCTCTCTCTGCCCCTCCGCTGTTCACGCTCTGTCTCTCTCTGTCTCAAAATAAATAAAAACATTAAAAAAAAAAAACAACTTGCTGCTCTTCATGTATGCCCTTTCTGGTGAAAAGCCCCATCACCCATCCAGTCACAGGAAACCTTTGTGTCACTTAAAACACTGTGTTCTTCGCCTACCCACACCCAATTGGGCACCCAGTCCTGTCACCTCTGCTCTTCAACATCTTAGACTTATTCCTTTTTCTCTGTCCTTGAGGTCACCGACCTCATCGAGTCCACCCCACACCCCAGTGCTGCTCCACACCTCCACACTGTTGCCACAGCTGTCGCCCTACACTGCAGACCTGCGTGGAGCATGACCTGTGTGCACAGGGTTGACCCCCGGGCTTCTGTAGCAGCAACCCGGCTGAGACACAGCTTTCTGGGGCCCAGTCTTCAGCCTGCAGGCAGGGGGTGGCCTCTGGCTCCAGGGAATAAACTCATCCTATTCACAGAGGCCAGGGGTCAAGTTTATTCAAAGGGAAATAAGACCTAATGAGAGACACGTGGTCCTGTCTCCGGAGTAATGCTTCAAAAGGGACACCTTTTGTGACAATTGCGAAGAGGTATCAGAGGGAACAGTGTGACAGCAAGACACCTAGGGAAGATGGTTGGGGTGGCACCTTTTATACACCTGCTTCCCCACCAGCCAAGGCAAAGGGCTCTCCCCCAGTCATGACCCACCTCCCCACATGAGAGCCCTGTGATACCTTACTGGAGCCAACATTCTTTTATTTATTTTTTAATGTTTATTTATTTTTGAGAGAGAGAGAGACAGAACATGAGCGGGGGAGGGGCAGAGAGAGAGGGAGACACAGAATCTGAAGCAAGTTCCAGGCTCCGAGCTGTCAGCGCAGAGCCTCGTGCGGGACTTGAACCCACAAGCTGTGGGATTATGACCTGAGCCGAAGTCGGACCCTTAACAGACTGACTATCCAGGCATCCCTGGAGTGAACATTCTTGACTTCTGCTTGGTAGGTCAAGACCAAGAAACGTGAGCCATCATAATGATGTGCTCTTAGCTGGGAGCTGGGACGATAACTTACCAAAGAGCCTGGACCCGAGTTCCCGGGTTACGCGCTGCCTGTGGCCGGGGCTTAGGCCTTGACATTAGGTTCTGTTTCCTCTTATCCCACACAGGCCCATTCCCAATGACCCCTTCTGCCTTCGTGGTGGTAATCCTGTTGTCTCTGTCTTAACCACGAGTTCTCCAGTCCCTAGTCTCTATGTTAGTGCTCAGTTGATGGGAGCACTGGGTGTGGATTCTACTCCCAAGCACTCAGGGGTAGGTATGAAATGTCATGTTTCTTTATGCTTCTATATCAGATAACAAGCTCGGTGCCCTTGTACCTGGTTGGCAGGAAATTCATTCACGGGCATGCTCGTGGGGGTTCTCATCTTCAGGGTTAGGGAAGACCCTGTAGTCTGAGATTTGGGTGGGGGCTGGGGGGAATGGTCAACTAGTTTTCAGGTGACAGTGGTCACTGCTCTTATGTTCACTTTCTGCGGCCCTGAGGCCAGCCTTGCTGGGGCAGAGTTGGGAGGCGGGCCCTGCCCTGGGATTGACCGCACACCCACTCTCCTGTGCAAAAGCCCTATTCTCTCCTTTTCTCTCACCGACAATAGCCCTGACAAGAGCCCAGATGACCCAAGAGGTACTGGTTAAAGCTCTTGTTTTGGGGAGGGGACTGTGAAGGGGACCTGAAGGATGAAAGGGAAGTGGATTTGTCACAGCACACTCCTTTATGCTTTCTACATGTATTTACCAACTGTTGTGTGTGTGTTCATCAAAATGTTTTCAAAACATTTTTTAAATCAAAAATTTTTTGGGCGCCTGGGTGGCACAGTCGGTTAAGCGTCCGACTTCAGCCAGGTCACGATCTCGCAGTCCGGGAGTTCGAGCCCCGCGTCAGGCCCTGGGCTGATGGCTCAGAGCCTGGAGCCTGTTTCCGATTCTGTGTCTCCCTCTCTCTCTGCCCCTCCCCCGTTCATGCTCTGTCTCTCTCTGTCCCAAAAATAAATAAACGTTGAAAAAAAAATTTAAAAAAAAAATTTTTTTTTAAATACTTTCTTCCACAAAGAGCTTCTGCAGAGTATGGAAACCAGACCAGCGAAAGAAAAACCGAGTTCTGGGGCACCTGGGTGGCTCAGTCGGTTGAGTGTCCGACTTCATCTCAGGTCATGATCTCGCAGTTTGTGGGTTTGAACCCCGCATCGGGCTCTGCACTGAGAGTTCGGAGCCTGGAGCCTGCTTCGGATTCCGTGTCTCCCTCTCTCTCTGTTCCTTCCGTGCTCAAGCTCTGTCTCTCCCTGTCTCTCAAAAAATAAAATAAAACGTTTAAAAAAAGTTACAAAAGAAAGAAGAAAAACCAGTTCCATTTTCCTTGAGGACCCAACCCCAAGGGCTTGCTTCCCTGGGGATGGAGGGCCCCAACTTTTTGGGATGGAGGACCCCAACTTTCTCACCATTTTAGAGAGAGCACCTCTACTCCTACCTCTTTAAATTTTTTTTTCAACGTTTTTTATTTATTTTTGGGACAGAGAGAGACAGAGCATGAACGGGGGAGGGGCAGAGAGAGAGGGAGACACAGAATCGGAAACAGGCTCCAGGCTCCGAGCCATCAGCCCAGAGCCTGACGCGGGGCTCGAACTCACGGACCGCGAGATCATGACCTGGCTGAAGTCGGACGCTTAACCGACTACGCCACCCAGGCGCCCCTACTCCTACCTCTTTAAAGAACAAGGGAAAGGAAAACCCTTTGAGTTTCCATATCAAAATACAACTGGACGAAGGGCCCCTGTGTGGTTCAGTTGTGGAACGTGCGTCTCTTGATCTCGGGGCTGTGAGTTCAAGCCCCACACTGGGTGTGGAAATTACTTAAAAATAAAATCTTTAAAAACCAAAACCAAAACCAAACTGCAGCTGGATGTATAAATATTTCTGGATGAGCTGACCTTTTTGTTATCAATTTACCTGGTTTAACTCTCCCAGGCTCCCGGATACCTCACCGTCTACCCGCAATTACTGCCTTGCTTAAAACATGTACCACACAAAGTGGGTGATGGGCATCGAGGAGGGCACCTGTTGGGATGAGCACTGGATGCTGTATCGAAACCAATTTGACAATAAATTTCACATTCAAAAAAAAAAAAAAAACATGTGCGACACAAAACTTCCTTATCTTACCTCTTCTGCCCCCATTTTGTCCCCACCTCATACCAAACTCACCGACCTTTTGGCCGTTCCCTGCCCATGCTGAGCTGTTTCGAGTTTCTCTACCTTTGTACCTTCTGTTTCCTTTGACTGACATGTTTTTCCCCTTCTCTGCCCAGAGAACGCATTCTTCCCGCAAGGTCAGTCTCATGTCTGTTTCTGGGGAAATCTTCCTGGGCAGGTCCATGTTGGGAAGGATTCTCCTCCAGGTTCACGAGGCAAGCATCTCCCCTCCCTGGAACCTTCGGTCTCTCCTTGTTCCTCTCAGCACCTGACTGCCCAGGTGACGGTGGCCTCTTGCACATCACCTGGCAGAGAATGGAGGTGGCTTTGCTCTCTGCCTCTGCAACATTTTGGAGGAAGGTTTCCTGGAATTGAGGGCTATGGGTTGCCAAGGTAACTCCACAGCCAGTGTTCCAAGTCCCCTGACCTCTGACCTGGCCCGTCAGTCCTGCTCAAAGGGGAGACAGGGGGATCTCTGTTACACTGTGCACCTGCTCCCTGCCCCCACTTCTGACTGGTTGCACACCCTGTGTACCCCACCTCCAGTGATTTAGGGTGCTTGGAGCCTCCACAATGTTGATCTGGTTCAGCCCTTCACCACCCCCAGCTCCTCCCAGGTGTTTTATGTTCTCAGCATTACTCCCATGCCTGCCCATAGGGTTCTGGTTGATAGCTGGTGGGGAGCAGGAGAGAGTGGTGAGAAGCAGAGCCTGGAGGGAAGAGGGGAATCTGGCTGGAGCGGTCTGGGCAGGTGAATTTCCATTGCAGCCTTATAGCCAGGAGAAGGGTTCCATCTGGAGGGTGGAGGGAGAGCCCAAGGACAGTCCCTTTCTGTCCCCTTTACTTCCTCTTGATTCTACCTGTGTTATCTCCAAAACCTACCCTTCCCCCCACTTGGTTCCCCAGCCTTGACCCTAAGTGTTTGATTTGGAACAAGGGGACAGAGGCTTACATGGGCCACTTAAAGTCCAGGTTCCTACCTCAGCCCCACCTCCCAAGCTTGGCCTGACCTCTGGCCCCCTCCAGCTTCACCCCCACCCCCACCCACCCATCTGCCCTTGGCTGCTTATCTTCAATGTGTCCATCATGCCTCTTGCCCAACAGCTCTGCTCAGAGACCAGGAACCTCCAGAGACTCAAAGAGGCATCCTGCTCCCAAGTCCTGTCCGTCTTTTATCTTTCTATTTCCCATTTTGCATTCTGATTCAGGAGCCTAAGGACAGTCCAGGAGATTTACCTATGGCTATCTTCATTGTTTTGTCCCTGTGTAGTGTTCTGGTGACTGGCATGGGTAATGGCGGGAGTGAAAAGGGATTGGAGAGGGAATATGAACCCGGCCAGCCTCCCCGCTGCCCCTCTGTCTCCCCCAGCGCCCAGCCCCGGACACCCCCCAGCCAGAGCCAGCTGTTTGCAGACCTGAGCCCAGAGGAGCTGACGGCTGTGATGAGCTTCCTGACCCAGCAGCTGGGGCCAGGCCTGGTGGACGCAGCCCAGGCCCGCCCCTCGGACAACTGCGTCTTCTCGGTGGAGCTGCAGCTGCCCCCCAAGGCTGCTGCCCTGGCCCACCTGGACAGGGGGAGTCCCCCGCCCGCCCGGGAGGCACTGGCCATCGTCTTCTTTGGCGGACAACCCCAGCCCAACGTGAGTGAGCTGGTGGTGGGGCCGCTGCCGCACCCCTCCTACCTGCGGGATGTGACGGTGGAGCGTCACGGGGGCCCCCTGCCCTATCACCGACGCCCCGTGCTGATGCGAGAGTACCGGGACATAGACCAGCTGATCTTCGACAGAGAGCTGCCCCAGGCTGCTGGTCTCCTCCACCACTGCTGTTTCTATAAACGCCAAGGACGGAACCTGGTGGCGATGAACACGGCCCCCCGTGGTATGCAGTCAGGGGACCGGGCCACCTGGTTTGGCCTCTACTACAACATCTCAGGGGCTGGGTTTTTCCTGCATCCCGTGGGGTTGGAGCTGCTGGTAGACCACAAGGCTCTGGAGCCTGCCCACTGGACCATCCAGAAGGTGTTCTTTCAAGGCCGCTACTATGAGAGTTTGGCCCAGCTGGAAGACCAGTTTGAGGCCGGCCTGGTGAATGTGGTGCTGATCCCAGACAACGGCACAGGTGGGTCCTGGTCCTTGAAGTCCCAGGTGCCTCGGGGTCCGAGTCCTCCTCTGCAGTTCCACCCCCAGGGCCCCCGCTTCAGTGTCCAGGGGAGTCAAGTGGCCTCCTCATTGTGGACTTTCTCCTTTGGCCTTGGAGCTTTCAGTGGCCCAAGGATCTTTGACATCCGCTTCCGGGGAGAACGACTAGCTTATGAGATCAGTCTCCAGGAGGCCTTGGCCATCTATGGTGGAAATTCTCCCTCTGCTCTTCGAAGCCGGTACACAGATGGTGGATTTGGCTTGGGTCACTTCTCTTCAACCCTGACCCGGGGGGTGGACTGCCCCTACCTGGCCACCTACGTGGACTGGCACTTCCTTCTGGAGTCCCAAGCCCCTAAGACAATACGTGATGCCATTTGTGTGTTTGAACAGAACCAGGGTCTCCCCTTGAGGCGACACCACTCAGATATCTACTCCCAGTATTTTGGGGGCCTTGCAGAGACAGTGCTGGTCCTCAGATCTGTCTCAACCATGCTCAACTATGACTATGTGTGGGATATGATCTTCCACGCCAATGGGGCCATAGAGGTCCGACTCCATGCCACCGGCTACATCAGCTCAGCATTTCTCTTTGGTGCTGCCCGAAGTTACGGGAACCAGGTTGGGGAGCACACGCTGGGCACCGTCCATACCCACAGCGCCCACTTCAAGGTGGATCTGGATGTAGCAGGTAAGATACTCCAGCAGAAACAAGGATTCCAGAAGAGGGGGCTGAGGTCTCCATGCCTAGCTTTAAAAATTGTCACTGAAACATGAAAAATATAAAAGTGTATGAAATAAACGTGAAAGTCATCGGATTCCTGAGAGATTTTCACCCTTAGCAGATCATTCTTCCATACTTAAAAAAAAAATTGGGGCTCCTGGGTGGCTCAGTCGGTTAAGCGTCCGACTTCAGCTCAGGTCACGATCTCGCGGTCTGTGAGTTCAAGCCCCGTGTCGGGCTCTGGGCTGATGGCTCGGAGCCTGGAGCCTGCTTCCGATTCTGTGTCTCCCTCTCTCTCTGCCCCTCCCCCGTTCATGCTCTGTCTCTCTCTGTCTCAAAAATAAATAAGCATTAAAAAAATTAAAAAAAAAATTCTTCCATATTTTAAAATGTCGCATCTGCAATATTTAATAAATTATAACATTTATGATATTGTATACTATCTACAAATAGGATATATTGATATAAGTATTTAAGGTTTTTATTACCAAATTTGGGTCATAATGTACATATATTTTGCCACATCTGTTTTTTCACATAACAGCGTATCACTCATGTAAGCAACAAATATTTACTGAATGCGTATTTGTGCCAAGCACGGCATTAATGCAATTTAACAAAAGAAACAACATCCTTGCTCTTAAGAGGCTTGCATTCTAATGGGGGAGTGGAGAGCGTGTGCAGCACCTTGAAAAATATGTGTGATAGGAACATTTTTATGCTTAACTGCTCTATACATCGGTTTACACAAGTGTAAAAATGGTATAACAGTCCATTCTTAGTAAGACTGAGGATTAATGATGAGTACTTTAAAACACTGTCTCTTAAAAAAAAACTTATCCATGCATTCATTCATTTAAGTAATCCTTATACCCAACATGGGACTCGAACTCACAACCCTGAGATCGAGAGTCACATGCTCTTCTGACAGACCCAGCAAGGCGCCTCCAAAACACTTTATCTTCTGAAATAATTTTAGACTTAAGAAAAGTTGCAAACTTCGTCCAGTTCCCATATACCCTTCACCCAGCTCCTTACATGTTAACATCTTACATAACCACAGTATGGCCATCAAACCAGGAAATTAACATTATTACAATACTATTAACTAAACTACAGACCTTATTAGGGTTTCATTTGTTCTTCCACTAATTTTCTTTTTCTGTTCCAGGATCTAATGCAGGATGCTGCACTGCATTTACATGACTTATCTCCTTAGTTTCCTCCAACCCGTGACAGTCTCTTAGGCTTTTTTTTGTCTTTCATGACCTTCACACTAGGGAAGATATTGGTCATTATTTTGCACGATATCTCTCAAAGTGGGGTTCTCTGTTATTTTCTCATGGTTAGATTGAGACTGTACTTTTTTTTTTTTGCAAGAAAACAAGAGAAATGACATTATGCCCTTCTCAGTCCATCATATCAAGAGATATAGTGATGCTGACCTCAAGCACTTAGTTACGATGGTGTCTTCTAGCTTTCTCCATTGTAAAAGTTAATATTTTTCCATTTCCTGTTAATAAATATCTTGGGGCAATTACTTTGATGCCATGTGAATATCCTATTTTTTTTTCTTCTCAAATTCTTGCCCACTAATTTTTAGCATCTATTGGTGGACTTTTTTTTATGCCACAATTATTACTGCAGTGTTACCCTACTGGTCATTTCAAATTTTTTTCCTTATTCTTTATTCATTTATTAATTAGAATTCTTCATAAGGAAGGGCTATCCTCCTTTTACATGTATTTATATATGTAATTATTCACAACTGCATCCATTCATGGATATTTATTTTAGTCTAAGGGTTATAACCCAGTACTATCGTTTATTTTGTTCCTTGAACTGTTCCAGTTTTGGCCATTGGGAGATGCTTCAGGTTGGTTCCTGTGTTCTTTTGATGTGCCTCCAACCTTTTTTGAGCACTTCTTTACTTTCTGGCACAAGATGTTCAAATTTTTTTTAATGCTTATTTTTTTATTTTGAGAGAGAGAGATAAAAAGTGAGCAGAAGAGGGACAGAGAGAGAAGGAGAGAATCCCAAGCAGGCTCCGCACTGTGTGGAGCCTGACGCGGGGCTCGAACTCGTGAACCGTGAGATCGTGACCTGAGGCGAAAATCAAGAGTCAGATGCTTAACTGACTAAGCCACCCAGGTGCCCCACAAGATGTTTGAATTTGATCTTGTATTTTCCCTGCTCCAGCCCTGGAATCAACCACTTCTCCAAGGTGTTCTGGTTCCTTCTAATTGGAAGATATTATTTAGAAACCAAGACCTGGGTACCCAGAGTGCTCATTGTCACTGGGATGTCATTGCTTTTAGGATCGCTCGTTGGACTTAGCTAGAAAATATACGTATGTATTCTGCCCGACACACACACCTCTCTTTAGCTCTGTTCCTGAGCAATATCTCTTCAAGCACTTTGAGTGGTGCCTGACGCAGAGTGAGGAGTATTAGCCATCGTCGCTGCTGCTGTCCTCCACATGAGCCCGTGTGGGTGTACCAGAAAGAACTCTTGGCCTTTTTATTTATTTTTATTTTTTTTAATGTTCATTTATTATTGAGAGACAAAGAGAGACAGAGCATGAGCATGGGAGGGGCAGAGAGAGGGGGAGACACAGAATCTGAAGCAGGCTCCAGGCTCTGTGCACAGAGCCTGATGTGGGGCTGGAACTCACAAATCATGAGATCGTGACCTGAGCTGAAGTCGGACGCTTAACCAACTGAGCCACCCAGGCGCCCCTCTTGGTCTTTAATTGTCACCTCTGGGTAGAAACCCTGGGGTGTGGACTAGGGGCAGTGAATCCACAAAAGGAAACCGAGAGTGTGCTTCGTCAGTCTCTGCTGTCCTCTGGTCCTTGGAAGGTATGGAGGGAGTTTCGGCATGTTTTGGTTTACTGCTCTTTGGTCCCAGATCACTTAAGTTGATTCCTAATATGGGACCTAGTTAGATTCTAATAAAATCATTCAAAATTCCCAGAGTTCAGGAAACAGACTGTGCACTTGGCCCTGCTCTTAATTCCTTGCCAAGCCTCAAATGATAAGAAATACCCCCAAGCTCCAGCAGCATTTGGGCCCGGGGTCTGATTTTCCTTCCCTCTGGCCAGCATTTCTGCCATCCATGTGTGGTGGGACCATTCTATGTTGCTTTCCTCTGTGTGCTGCTGTGTGGACAATGCAGAGCCAGAGTAAGACAGGGGTCCCCAGCACTACCATGATACTAACCACATGCCCTTGATGACAAACTAGAGCACATTCTTTAAATCTCTAAGCCTCAGTTGTCCCATCTATACAATGGGGGCAATTGTCATTCCTCCTTCATAAGGTTGTAGTTCAAGTAAAGCACCAGTGCCCTGCCTGTGCAGAGCTCCTCGAGGAGGAGGTACAACTATTTTTATGTTAATGGCAAGGTAGTTCCGGCGATGCTATAGGGCTTTAGACATGAGGCGTAGACACTTTCCTTGGGTCAGGAAGAATCTGACTCCTGCACATTGCCAGCCAGGCTGCTCCAACCTCAGGGAAACCATCCTCCCTGGCAGGTCCCCAGCAGGAGAAGGTCAGTGGAGATCCAGTCACAAGGCATCTGGGATTATTACCAGAGATGACATCAGTCAGGACCTTCTCCAAATCTCTGGATAGGAGATATCTTGGGGAGAGGGAAGGGGAGCAGGGGGCACACCCAGTTCTGGGTTTCTCTTTGGCCCCACTCTGAAGCAGTGAGTGGAGGGGAGGGGACAGAGTCCAGAGGGGACAGGGCAGCTGCGTGACCAGCCCTCCCTCCCGCCCACCTCCACCCCACCCCGGCAGGACTGGAGAACTGGGTCTGGGCTGAGGACACGTCCTATGTCCCCACGGCGGTACCCTGGAGCCCCGAGCACCAGATGCAGAGGCTGCAGGTGACCCGGAAGCTGCTGGAGACTGAGGAGCAGGCCGCCTTCCCCCTGGGAGGCACCCCACCCCGCTACGTGTACCTGGCCAGCAACCACAGCAACAAGTGGGGTCACCCGCGGGGCTACCGCGTCCAGATGCTCAGCTTTGCTGGGGAGCCGCTGCCCCAGAACAGCTCCATGGAGAGAGCCTTCAGCTGGGGAAGGTGAGCGGCAGGGTGTTAGCGGCTGGAGGAGGTGGACTATAAGAAGGGCCCCAAGTTGCTCAGAAGCCACTTGCTCCCACCTCCCACAGGTGTGCATGCACATACACAATCATGCACACACACACATTCCCGCAGCCACAATCTTAGTGGTATTCAAGTGCTGGACGGAGGGATCAATGGAGAGTTATGTGCCAACTCGAGTATAATAAAATCTTGAAGGTGGGTTCTAGGTCATGGGTATATGGGTGTTCACTACGCCATTCTTTCAACTTTTCTGTATGTTAAAAATGTTCACAATAAAAATTGGAGGAGAAAACAGTACGAGAAGAGCACAGATCTGAGGGAATATGCCCTAAAACCCAGACAGGTGACACGCTGAAACTGACTTAAGATCGGAATCAGGCCATGTCTGCACACATGCATCCAGGGCGCAGGCTCAGATCTGGACGGATGCACGAGGATGACATTCCTATCTGAGATCTGAACAACGGGTCAGTTGATGTTTGAAATATGAGACACTGGACACACTCAGGAAGTCTCGGGACAGAAAGAAAGAGAACAAGTGGAGACAGAATAATAAAGAGGCTCGACGCTGTGAGACCTTTGTGCTCACTTCCTCTTTGTGCTCCCTCTCCATTGTCATTTCGGGCAGTAGGACAGGCTGATGACCTCGTGCGTCTAATCCAAATCTCCTGTAGGTACCAGCTGGCCGTGACCCGGCGGAAGGAAGAGGAGCCCAGCAGCACCAGCATCTACAATCTGAATGACCCTTGGACTCCCACTGTGGACTTCACTGACTTCATCAACAACGAGACCATTGCAGGGCAGGTCAGCTGAGAGGATGGAGGGGGAGGCTCGAGGGGGAGGTGAGGGAAGCAGGGATGAGCTACTTCATCCTCTCCCAAGCCAGATTCCTTAGGAGTCTTTAGAACCCACTAAAGAAAAAAGCTTTGTGATTTCACGTTTTTCCTGGGCTAGTGAGCTGAATCCGTACACACAGGGCTACTGGAGGAGGCAGGCATGTCCTTCGCAAAGCCAGGCCTCAGGATCATCTTTCTTCTCCCCCTGCCAGGACTTGGTGGCCTGGGTGACAGCTGGCTTCCTGCACATCCCACATGCAGAAGACATTCCCAACACGGTGACTGTGGGGAACGGTGTGGGCTTCTTCCTCCGACCCTACAACTTCTTTGACCAGGACCCTTCCTTCGATTCTCCTGATTCCGTCTATTTCCGGGGGGACCAGGATGCTGGGGCCTGCGAGGTCAATCCCATGGCCTGCCTCCCCCAGGCGGCTGCCTGTGCCCCAGACCTCCCTGCCTTCTCCCACGGGGGCTTCTCTCACAGCTAGGGGGGGTCCCTGGGATGGGGAATGTGGCCAGGGGCTCCAGGGCCAGGGTGTGTGGGGAGGGGAACAGTGGGCACTGGGCCAGGCAGCCTGGTACCCTCTTTTCTCCCAAGGCCCCTCTGTATGGCCCTCCCTGACACCCCCTCCCTGCTGGGAGCAACCTGAGCCTGTGATGCCTGACCCTGGGGGAGGGGCAGAGACACAACTCAGCTTTGTTGGCCCCAGACCTGCTGGGTTCCTGTCCCAGAGAGAGTGGCCCGCCGAAGCCTGGACTGATGGCCAAGCTTTT
>NW_024421116.1:0-15480 GCF_014898765.1 Herpailurus yagouaroundi
CAAACAGAGATGCTAGTTTTCATAGGTAGCCCAGTTTGGTAGAAGCATCGGGCTGAATCAAGTGGGGCGGGAAATTGGGGCAGCTCAGGAAAGAATGCCAAGGATTGCCTCTGAAGACTCATGTCAAGTTCAGCAGTTTTGAGAAGAGAAGCTCTTCTCAATTTGTTATCTTTGGTTGGTTTCTAGAGACCTGATAGGGTTGTTTCCAAAACCCTGGTTTTATAATTGCTTATTGAGGAGAGGATGTCAGCTCATTCACTTCTTCAATAGCCGGAAGCCTCCTGCTTTCACTTTGCTGTTGGCCTGCTAAATTCTTACTGCCACACAAAGTGCAGAAGCTTCTCAGAAAATTTAAAACATGTTTTCTCAACATTTTTTTGGTATTTCCACTGGGAAATACCTAGATAGTCTAGATATCTAGTGTTCCATACAGGAGAGTTAATACTGTATCAGTTTTTTATAAGCATTAAGTGAATTTCTTTATGCAAAGAATTCAGCAAAGTGTCTGTAACAGAAAGGAGCTAAAAAAATACAGTAGTTATAATAATGTCTGAATACTTACATTGTAGGGATTTTACATACCTTGTTTTATTTAATTTTGACTCTAATAAGAGGTAGGCATTCCAATTTTAATGTTAGCAAAAAAATATACATGTATTTACTAGGCCAAGGACATGTAAGTAATAAATGGTAGAGTCAGGATCTCAATCCAAATCTACTCAATTCCAAAGCTGGTACCTTCCCCACTTTACCACACTGCTTCTATGGTAAAGGAGATTTCAGAGGTTGTTATTTTGGGGTAGCCTCTAGACTAACTAGGAGATAGTAAGAAATTAAGTCTATTACAGGTATCAGGGGGAGGGATTATTGTTATAGTAACTGGCAGTGACCCCCATCACAGTGGGGCACATATAGATTCCCAAAAGCAGACAGGGCTTTCGCTAAAACAAGTAACAAATGACTGTAAGGCTCCTGTGTGAACCATTGACACTGATAAGGTTTTAGGGTTCTATATGGTATTTGCCCAAATTCCAGTTACACATACTATAAACAATGATATTTGAACTAAGGCTACCACAAAAGTCCTTAAACAGCTGAACTTCATTCCATTTCAAAGCTGATAAGTATATTTGGGTATTAAGTAGCGAATGGTGGGAACGTTGCCTTTTTGGTTTGAATCTTACAAGTGGGTGACTTTCATTTGAGTGATTATGAGACCGGTTCTCAGTTCTGAATATTCAGAAACTAGATTCTAAGTTACTACAAAAGCTTTCCTGACTGGTCTTTTCCATATCTAGTTTCTTCTCACCATTGATCTGTTCTCTAATCCTTGCCTCACCAACATTCCCCAAACATTCTTTAATCATGTTGCTTCTGCATGGTTTCTCACTACTTATTACTATTCTCAATTCTCTACTATAGGCCTTTGTAACTGGCTCCCAACTTACCTGTAAATTCTCTATCTCCCACAGTTCCCTGCTCCTGGTAGGCTCATTTACTCACTCTCCTTCCATTCTCTATTCTTACTACCTTCATTCTCACCTCCAAACCTCTGCTTATGCTTTCTCCCTACTCATTTTCTTTCCTGCCCCTCCACATGATCTCTCTTCCCGGGTGGGCTCTTTTCTCTCCTCACCTACCCAAATCTTACGGGTCCTTTAACATCTACCTCCTTTCATTCAGCTGTGGACATTTGTTTGTGCCAAGAAGCATAAGCTCCAAAATTTGTCTCTAAGGTTCCTTTTCCCCATCTAACTTACCCAAAAAACAAACAAAAATTTACATTTTTATCCCACATCTAGCCTAGTCGTGGCTCCACATTAGGGGAAATCTCATTTTTGTTCAATTGATACATCACTTTTATCCCTCTTTTGACTGCTTCCAACTTTAATATAATTAGGAGATCGGCCCTTCCCTCCCCAGAGTTATACATCTGTCCTAGGCAATCTATTCTAGTTTAGATATGGTCTCTTCTGGGCCTATGACACAGCATATGGTTATTACCAAGTAACAGATATATTTCCAGAGGAAAAACTTGATTATAATTACGAGTCTCATAACTGAGGTAGTTGTAAATTATGTTGCATAATGTTCTTAAAATTATAAAACTATTAATATTTGAGTGCATTAATTATTTTGCTTCATGCTGTGCAGGCAGCCAAGAGATAATGGCTTCCTTTTAGCAAAAAAAAAAAAAAAAAAAAAAGCTATTCAAATGCTTGGTTTGCTCTGAGCCCATATCTCGTGTTTTTTCTTTGCCATCTCTTTGGTACCCATCACCTTCCCTGTGTTTTTTCCAGTTAGTCATCAATGTGGATGAGATGACATAAACAATACTGGCATACTTATCAGTTTACCAGCCAAGTCCGCTTCCTTGTCCCAGTCTCACCCTTTCCCACACAGGAGCAGGACAGTGGGAGAGGGAGAGGAAGTGATGGAATCTGTTTAGAAGAGCCAAGGACATAATAAAAGAGGAAAAAACAAGAAGTGAAGAAGAGGGGAAACTTAGGAGATGTTCTAGAATTTCTACCCACTTTAGTGGGTATGAACCAGTCTTATACCATTCCCTACTGGTTAGGACAAGACCACACATATTTAGGACATAAGAAAAAAATGCATTCAGATGAGAATTATTTGATAATACCTCTACAGGAATTTGGTAGGTGAGGCAAAATGAAGAGGGTTGGCATAACTGGTGTCTTACCTATAGTGGCTGAATCTTCTATAAGCAGAGACAATCAAGGTTGCTAAAACCCACATTTCATCAACTAAAGGTGGCCAAAGGCTTATTCCCATTTCAAAATATTTTAGTTGATAGTATATATAAAGATGTATCACTACTGTTCTTGCATTCCAAGGGACCTGAAAATTCCATACAAATAATTTTGCTTTCAATAAGTCAGTGGACTTTCATTTAATCTTATCTGACTGCACTAGAAAAACAAGAAACAAAAGAACATTTTTGGCTAGTTATAGATACATCTGAACTGGGATGCAAGAGGAAGGAAGAATATGTCATTTTTACTGAGGTGAACTGCTCAGGAAAATAAAAGTAGTTATATTCTTTTAGCAATCTGCTTCTTCTTACCCAAAACATAAATCTCACTGTTGACTACGGCTGTACTGAATCGGTACTTAGAGAACTTCATGGGCGCCCGCTCTGTCCATTGATCTTGGCTGGGGTCATACTGCAACAGTCGGTTGCTTAGTCGATCTGGTTCTTCATCAGGAAGATCCATCTGTGTGAAATATGACAGCTGATGTAATAACATACCATTTAGAAATCTCTGTGAGTGCATGAGTGCAATTAATCAAAGCAGACAGCCAAGGAGATGAATAGAAGTTAGCTGTTGTGACTCACACTCACAAACACACCAGATCCCGTGACTTGGGGTGATGAGGACTCTGTCAATGTCAGAGGAATTTATGTTCTGTAATAATGGAGCTAGGGTGTCGGCCTACAGCAAACAATCTGTGATCTTAGCAATGAGACAAGACAGCATTTTTTAGAAAATGAAGTGATGGCAGAGCCTTAAAAATGAAACCAAACTTTCTTGAACAGTATTTAAAGTGTAATTTTATTTCCGCAAACGTTATTGGGCTAGAGTTTAATAATATTTGCAAGAGACTAATTTTAATAATTCATAAGGCATTTTTCTTTTTAATATTCTTCTAATCCAAATGGAATGAAATTATAAAAACGTTTTAGTGTTTTAATCATTAGAGTATTTTTACACTATAATTACGACCTATATGGGAATGGTCTGAACTCAATTTTTAAGATTTATGGATTAATACAAATTATTTGCAGTTATTTTAATGTATTTATTTACATACATTTTTAATGACTAGAAACAGTAAAAATTGAACTGTTTATTCTTACACACAAGAATATGGCTTCCCCTAATCATAAACTTTAGGTGAAGTGACGTGTTTTGTCTTCAATGTGTCAAGAACTTTTATGGCCTCAGTCTAAGGATGCTTAAATGGCTTTTGTTTTGGATGCAGGTGTTTGATATAGAAATAATTGCCATACTTATGAAAGTTGTAATTAATTTAATTACTTTAAATCCACCAGGGGTTATGATCACTGTGATACAATCACGAACCCACGTGAGCTTGCAGTTTAATGCTCTGTAGTTACAGCCCTGCAAATGCTTTTGTTATACGGTAAATATTCATGTGCCATTTGTGTGAAGATGTTATACAGGAACATTGTTGACTTTACTGTTTTAATTTTCCTTCTCATTTTTAAGTATTTGATCTTTATTTTAGTGGGAAGAAAACCAAAGAAAAGCTTCTATGTTGTCTTTGGAGCTTATTCATGCAATATTAACTATAAAATGGATAGCTCTGAAAAGCTTAACTACACATAATCAGTCAGGTCTCGGCTACTAGCTGTGATTAAATCTGTACTGCTTCTTGACACACAGCACAAATTTCACGAAGCATTAAATGCGGAGTTTAAGTTTTAAAAACAGGTATGATAAATGGCAAAATCCAAGCTCGTGAAATGAATGCAAAAAGCATCAGTTTGATCACAAGGCGAATTTCCAAAACAAGAAATCTTACAGGCTGAAAGAGGTTGACTTTTTGATATGAGGATGGACAGTGAGCTACGGAGAAGAGTTTTTACAAGGAAGACCCGCAGGCCAAGGCAGAAGGCAGCTGGCATGTTACTGCTGTGAGAGCTCAGGGCACTGGGAGGGACGGCCACGGAGAGAAGGAAGGGCCGCTATGGTCACACTCTACTGACTTTGCCATCTCGGCGTGTATCTCCTCGCAGGGCTTTACCGCAAACGGTATCTGCTGGTGCCCAGCAAAGACATGAAGTGTTTCCAATGACAATATACTTTTGTGGCAATGATCGTACCATCACAGGTTGGGTATTCCGGCTTCCTGGTTAGCGTAAGAGCTTTATATTTAGAAGAGACCTCAGAGTTACTTGGCCTTGGCTCACACAACTATTGAGCAGACAGAAGCAGCATGAAGATCCAGCTTCTCTGCCTCTAACTTAGATGCTCCCCACAGATAATTCCTCAGCATAAGCATCTTTCATAATTAGCAAGAATGGGAAGGATTATAAAGAGCATAGCATGAATACTGAATGAAGTCATATCTATGAATAACACACTTTAAAATTCATTCCCCTAAAATGCTTTAACACTTTACAATCTTAAGTTTGATATTCTATAAAGTAAAAGGCATTTTACCCAAATATAAGTCATGCTCTTTTAGTGTTCCACGAGTACATTTTTCAACACAGCAACCAGACGCGGCACGGCCATGCCAGTTAGGGATGCAGGAAATTTCTTAACCTGAGGGGTCCAGCCTCCGATCACGTAAAGTTTATTATTCACCGTGACTACGGCATGGCACGCCAACTGCAGTGGGAGGGGAGACACCCTTCTCCAACTGTCCCGTTCTACTGAGTACTTATCGACACAGTTTGTGATGAGATACTGGTTTTTAACTTTCATCTGTCCTCCTATAACATAGAGGTCATTACAGACACAGCCCAGAGCGTAGAGCTCTCGAAATTCAGCTGTGCATAACTTCTCCCAAAACTGGTTCCCTCTGTCATGATACCTGCCAATTAAGAGAGAGAACCTGGGATTAGTGTTAACTGGAACACAACTTACCCGAGAAACATACTTAAGTTTCTTTTCCAGCTACAAACAACATGATCTGGGTCCTACTATTGGTATGAGGAAGACACATTAATGTAAGATAGTAATACAGGTTTGTGCTTCTTTTTTTTGGCAAGGGTTGATGAACAGACTCTAATGTGCATAGAAACAATTAACCGTATCTCTCTGCCGAATTTATATATTTTGGTAGTTATTATTTATTGATTAATTTAGTTTAAATTCAAGTTAGTTAACATACAGTGTCGTCTTGGCTTCAGGAGTAGAATTTTAGAAAATATACTGACAAAGTATAGGTGATAGCTTTCATTTCCTAGTTCTGGGAAAGCAAATCAAGAATAGGAAGTCTTTCAGAAAATCCTTTGTAATTTTACTAGAAAGGAGGAATAAGTAAAAATGAAAAAATGGCACAATGTATTAGTCTGTGGAGTAGAAGTCTCACTTTAATACCATATTCAAGCAAGCAGCTTTCCAGCAAACTCAAAATACCTCAATTCAGAGATTTTTAATGGGACAATGTATGCTATGCAGAATTTTAAGGATTCTTCTTGTAGTGCTAACTGGCTGAGAACAGAGTCAAGAGAACCTGTAGGTGTCTGATACATTTAGCATCTACTTTAATGCTCTGGGTGTATGCTAATTTCCGTAATTTCTTCCACGAATAAGTGTATCTGTCTGAGAAGGGTTTGGGGTGGTAGAGACACAAGGATATTGGTTTCTCAATATCTCCTAGAGTCTGACACTTTGATTGTGTGTGTGTGTGTGTGTGTGTGTGTGTGTGTGT
Source organism: Herpailurus yagouaroundi (assembly GCF_014898765.1). Taxonomy (NCBI): domain Eukaryota; kingdom Metazoa; phylum Chordata; class Mammalia; order Carnivora; family Felidae; genus Herpailurus; species Herpailurus yagouaroundi. The sequence continues at coordinate 6,433 of NW_024421116.1, forward strand.
GTGTGTGGCGCATTATAGAGTCACTAAATGATCTTGTGGGTATCCTTTGTCTTGCCTCTTGATAATAGGAAGTCTGTTTTCTCCAATCATGATTTGGGACACGCAGTCTAAGATGGACAAAAGTACTCATGGGGACAGTGAGGTGTGAAATTAGATCTGTTCCAGGAAATCCAGAATGTATTCTGGAATTCAAAACTAAAACAAAACCAGGAAAATGTGGAAAATAAGAAAAGTTATTCTGTTTGGAAACAAATGAAACTATGAGTGTTCTATACAGAGGACAGTTTTAAAGTACAGACTACTTATTTTGCACCAAACATTTGACAGTTAATAGGATTATAGGAGTTTTCCCCAGCAGTTCTGGGCCAATTTTTATATTCTTCCCCAGAGATAACTGCTTACTTAGGGCTTGACAGGGAAGTTGGAAGATTACATTCCTTTCCTAGAGGGCATGTCTGGTTTGTCACAATCTGAATGCAGAAACTTAATGCTAGTTGTTGTCTATGCAATTCTAGGTAGGACACCGGTCCCTTGAATCACAGTTGGAATTTTCACCAGTACTTTTAATTGTATTGGGTTTTAGAAGAGGAAGGAGGGCTAGGTGTCATGGATGGGGGAATACTGAAGTAAAGCCAATTTATTAGTATATCAATAGAACTAAAAGAATGGGGTTTTGGCTTACTGAGACATGGTTTAAGAGAACAAGCCAAGGATGAAATATGTCCCATGAGGGTTGGGAAGTACACGTTTTCTGGGCAAGCTTGCTAATCTGATTTTTGTTTTGATACTTTAAAATGAAAATGGGGAGGAGAAAAGGACCAGATAAAAGTATAAAACATATTATTAAGAGAAATGGATAGAACATTAAAAAGACTGACAAAAGAGGTTCAGCATTCACAGAGGTTGATAGTGTAAAGACAGCCCCTATATCCTCAACTGTTTGTATAACTGAAGTATGAGGGAGAGTTAAAGAAGATGGAAAGGTAGATCTTTTTTTTTTTTTTTTTTTTTTTTTTTAAATAAATTACCTACTAGGGGCACCTCGGCAGTTCAGTCGGTTAAGCGTCCGACTCTTGATTTTAGCTCAGGTCATGATCTCATGGTTCATGAGATCGAGCCCTGCATCAGGCTCTGTGCTGACACTGCGGGGCCTGCTTGGGATTCTCTCTCTTCCCCTCTCTCTCTGTCCCTCTCAAAATAAGAAAGTATACTTAAAACAAATAATGACAGAACTGCAGCCTGTCTTGACGAGGAAGCAAAGTAGCAATCTAAAGAACCCAAGGTACCTGTACAAGAGGCTCTACGATGAAAAGAGGGACACCGAGGGATCTGATAGCCTGGCTCTGTAGTCTATACCTGATTATTCTGAGTAAGACTGTTCTTGCTGCCCAGGGACATGCTTTGTCCCCATGGGCATAGGGCCAGGTCACTCACCCAGGGCTCTGCAGTCCCTCCCCTATCACTACTAGGGGAGATGATGGTAAAAAAGGGACAGGCCTACAGTTCAAAAGAGATGGTGGAGTGTTAAGAGATGACAGAAAAATAATAGACCTCTTAAGTCTTCCTCCCAACTTTGCCATGAAGAGGAACTACTTTCTCACTGAAAAGTCTGAACAAACCCTCGTAAGAGGGAACTGAGAGGGGAAGGATACTGAAGGAGAGCTTTTCTACCTAGTATTTATTCTAGGTGCCTATTTCTCACTTACCCAGTTAGCTGAAGACCTGAATGCTCACTGAAGACTTGCTGAATAAACAGTAAACAGACACATCCTCCTCACATACAAGACCTATGCTACCTCTTAGCAGACACTCGTTCCTTTTATGATTCTAGGATTTGAAGCATTCTTAGACCACAAACATTTTACACTATTGGAGGTTTAGGAAAGATCTACAAATTAAGAATACAGAGTGAAAACTGATAGATAATTAGTAATTTTTGGTTGAGAAAAAAAAATTACTTGTTCCTCTGAATTATGAACTAGAAAATCAGCTCAAAGGAATCAATAAACTTTTCTTCTTGTTAAGTTATATCAACAAGCTCTTCAAAACCTAATCAGTTACACACTTTATTTTTTTTAAAGTTTATTATTTATTTTTGAGAGAGAGAGAGAGAGAAAATGAGTTCAAGGGGCAGAGAGAAAGGGAGAGAGAATCCAAAGCAGGCTCTGAGCTGTCAGCACAGAGCCTGATGTGGGGCTGCAACCCACAAACCATGAGATCATGCATGACCTGAGCCAAGTCAGACACTTAACCGACTGAGCCACCCAGAGGCCCCTCAATTACACCCTTTCTTTTGGATCAGAAATGAAAGCTAAGCATGAAAATATACAACGGAGTCATAATATATATACATTTACCTTATAGAAATCCAGCTGCATGCTCTTAACAAAAGGAGAAAAATAATTTTAGAATGTGGGTGATTTCATTATGAATGATAATACATATGTAGAATATGACATTACGGGGTAATTTTGACTACATGTAATTAAGATATGATTGCTCCTTGGGAAGTATTTCCTTCTACTGTTGCTAGAGTCAAGATAATTAAAACCAATTTACAAATATTTGCTAGATACAAACCTATATATTTCAACATTCTTGTTCTTTTGTCTAGCGAGTTTGGAGGCACTCGCTTCTCCGGCCACAATTATAGTGTTGTTTTCCGTGACGACACCAGCACACACGGTTCCCAAACCCTCTCCATACTTGGGAGATGAAATGAAATAGGTCTTCCGTGAAGCGGGATCATAACAAAAACTGGCCTCCCCATAGTTCCTGTGTCTTGACCTGATTCCTGAAGAATTGTTGCCAATGCAAAGCAAAAGACTAGTAGTCTCCATGCCATAACGGAGATTTAGAGAGTGCTGCTGGGGTGTCTTGATGGCTTTGAATGCGTTTTGAATGATGTCAATGCAAGCTGCATCACACAGAAGCATTGTGTTCCTTTTTAGGGCTTGTCTTAAAAAAGAAGGATTTATAAGTTCCAATCTGACCTGCTTCAAAAGCTCAACAAGATGTTCTGTGCGCAATTCTTGGTTATGATTTACCCATCTCAGGACTAAGTCCAGGATGCTCTCCTCCCTGGATATGTTCAAGTCATCTGATTTAATAAGCGTCAGAAATTGGTGTGCTCCGATTTCTAGTATTTCTTCATGTAAGCTCACCTCAGCAAAGTGCTGATATAAATATTTCTTCGATTGATCGGATAAATCTTCAGCTCCAATCTGCTTTGCAAAATAATAGATACCTACACAGTTCGAGGCATCCATATGGTCCATCATGTATTTTTGACACACACTAAAGATTTCTTCCATCTGCATAAAGTAGGCAGCCATAGCTACGGTCTGTACATTGGCATTGTTGATCTCCAAAGCCGCATTGTACATGTAGTTCAATATCACTGACACACTTTCTGCTGTAATGTCATGAAGTATGACTTCCCTTTGAGTACATTCAAGCAGTCCACAAGTGAACATAGCTTTGAAATAAGGACTAAATGCAGCCAGGACCAGCCTGTGGCAAGGAAATTTCTCCCCTTCTGCTATGAGTACTACGTCAATCATTTCTGCTAATTCTTTCATGTTCTTAACTTTATTCAGTAAATTCAAGCTATGTTGGTATTTTTCTTTTCCCTCAGCCTTGAGCTCCATGATACACTTTTCAATGTTTCTAAGTAAGTCTTCTTTAAATTTAGCTTGATTCTTGTGGGGCTATTTGCATGTCTGATTACTCACAAAGCAGAGATGTCCTGTAACACTCCTGAGGGAGAGAAAAGAATGTTTTCTTGTAAGAAAAAAATTCTCTGTAATTTAAATATGGAGCGTTAGTACTAAGAAGTATTTGTAAATAAATATTATCCATTCCAAACAGAGTTTAAGACAACCACTTTTGTGTCTAAAAATAATGCCATTGATTGCATAAACAGTAAATTATTAACTAACAACATTAACCTAATCAGCAGCAGAGATTTTTCTAGGAGGGCTGGAAAGTCCTCCCTTCCAAGGTGAATGGAGAGAGAGGTGATAAGCTGGCATGTTTTGCAAATACATTTCCAGTTACCAAATACAGCTGGCCGGCAAACAAAGGAGGCAGGGGCATCAGGTAGCCTTCTCTCTGAGGAGATGCATCATTGAAAATGTTATGCACACCCTCCCAAAGAAACACACCCACATGTTTAATGGCCACAAAACCATACAGGATGGCTGAGAAAAGAAGTCCATTAAAGTTCTGTGCAAACTTTTGCTACGGGGCAAACAACTCAAAACAGTGCTTTGCAAAGCATAACCAAATGTCTGCTGACCTGAGAATTTACAATACTTGAAACTTAGAACTAACTCATCCTAAACTTAGAAAGGACCCCAAAGCCAGCCTGTGTCTCCTTCCCCACTCCTTGCTCAGCTTCTCTTGGTTCCTGACTTCCTCATGGCATAGATGGACTCACTTCCGCCCTTAAAAAGCACTGGTCTAATCAGAAGTCTCTTTAAGCTCGTCTTCACCTTGCCCAGAGGAATGGTAACAGGGTATTTCAAGGGAGTTAAAGAGCTGTTTGGATTTAAAGAAGGGCATTCTAGAGTCAGCAACCCTCACGCGAAGAGCAGATCTCCAGGCCCCATCACCCTCTGTAGTTCTTACTTGGCTATTAGCTGTAAGCAATAAGAATAAATGATGGTAGGAAAGTCAGTGTTAGGAGTTAAGAGAGGAAGAGAGGTGATTATTTCAATCACGTGAAAGCATAATTTGTCAGCTATAGAGGTTGTAAATTTTCTACATTTCTGTAATCCTATCAAATCTCGATGAGATTTCTCCATCTCCATTCTCACTGTGTCTCAATGAGCAATGGCACTTGTTTCAGTGTTGAATGAAAGTTCATTTCAGGAAACAAGTGTTTAGGCATGACAGGAATGTTTAAGTATGTAATGGCAACTATAAGACCTAAAAATCACTGCGCTGGAGTGTGTGGAATTATAACAACCAGCCAATCTAAGAGTCTGCACAGACTTCAAATAGGAATAAAACCCTCTTTGCCAGATTTTCCAGCATTAATGGCTCAGCTTGATTTCAATAAAAGCTTAAGGCTTTCTTTGTGAGGCCTTGCAGGTTAAAAGTGAACCTCTGCTTTTTACTTTCATTTGTTTTAGATTTTACAAAGAGAATCCAATTATCGGTAATTAGGAGGTCATCATATTTCTGAGCTCTCCTACACCACATTATGGGTAGCCCAAATAATATTACGTGGGCTTCTTTGTACATAAACACATCAATTCACTTTATAGATGGCAGCTGTTACCTTGAGCTGAAAACCAGAAAAGTTTCCTCATAAGGAAATAAGTATTAGAAAATTTCTACTATTCCATCTGTAGGAATACATAAGAATCACTCAGAGGATAACCAATCCCAGTGCTGGAAAGCCAAGAGCAGTTTCCAGATAGGGTCACTAGATCTAGTATAATGCAGGCAGTCAAGACTCGTCAGTTTCTAAAGTGTTGACCTTGATGCTGCTAGGAAGAAACGAGATGCTGGGGACCCAAATATTATGACCATAACCCTAGGGTTTTGTATTTTTGAGGCAGGAACCAAACCACCCTTGTTGAGTTTGGTGGCATAGGGCTATCTTAATAAAAACACAGGCAGCATTAGTTTCAAAGAGAGTTAAAAAATGGACTAACTAGTACAATATGTTTGTTTTCTTTATAAACATAGTAGTATCTTATAAATGACTTTATAGTGGACAATGTTGGGTTTCCCCCAGCATCCCAACCTGCCTTCTCTTGGAGTCAATGGGGTAGGGCCACTGTGACTAGTTCAAGGATGGTGTGAGACCTGAGGTTGGCTTCATCAGTGTGAAGCTCACGTCTCTGGTTCGATGGTTGGAGGTGTCCATGTGTCATATAGATGAGAGGTCTGGACTGGCTACAGCCACATCTCCATAAGCCAGCATGAGGACAAAGCTAATACAGGGAAGAAGGCAGAGAATAGACAGTGACGGGTTCAAAACATGCTGTACATCTATATTTTTCAGGTTTCAGTGACAAACCATTTCCTTTACTGTTTACGCTAGTTTGAACTGGGATTGCTGAACTGATACTCAAGAGTCCTTATGGTACAAGTGGCAGGTGCAAAAATATCAAGAAAAGGTTGCCTAAGATGCTTGCAGTTGTATATGTTGTAAAATTTCACTTTCGTTATGTTCTTATGTTTTCTATTATTACATTGTCAAGTAAAAGAAAGATGGAAACTTCTAGCTATCTTCATTTCTTCATGACAGAAGACAACTATCACTAAGTCACTCTTCTGAGTTTACCTCTTCTCGTTAAATGGCCACAACATTTTACAGGTGCAGGAACAGAGTCTTGAACCCAGTTCCATCTGACTCCAAAGTCTGTACTCTTAACCATTCCCTCTTGTGCAAGTGCAGACAAACTAGGGCCACAGACTAAATATTTCAGGCTCTGTAGGCTCTAGGGTCTCTGCGCAGCTCAACTCTGCCATTGTAATGCAAAAGCAGCCAGAACTGATACATAAACAAAGGAGCCTGGCTGTGTGCCAGTGAAATGTTTTAGGGCTATTGAAACTTGAATTTCATATATTTTCACGTGTCACGAAACATTCTTCTGATTTCAAAAAAAAATTTTTTTAATGTTTATTTATTTTTGAGAGTTAGAGACAGAGCATGAGTTGGGGAGGGACAGAGAGAGAGGGGGAGACACAGAATCTGAAACAGGTTCCAGGCTCTAAGCTGTCAGCACAGAGCCTGACACAGGGAGGGCTCCAACTCTGGAACAGTGAAATCATGACCTAGGCCAAAGTTGGACGCTCAACAGACTGAACCACCCAGGCACCCTAACATTCTTCTGATTTTTAAAAGCTATTTAAAATTATAAAATCCATTCTTAGCTTATGGGCTATACAAAAACAGGCCACAGGTCAATGACTCTTGCTCTACTGTTATAAATAAATACATTTTCTAGATCGTGAGTAGGACAATATCCCATCTGGGTGCCTATTCTCCACTTCTCTGCATAAACCCAGCTGGGGAGTTTTGAGAAGGGTAATGGTCAGATCCCTATTTCAAAATGATCATCTGATTTTTCCCAAGGTCCCCAAAGAGAAATCAATTTCTTGCATAAATACTTTATTTGGATGCAGCTTGTCTGCCCCAAACATGGGCTTCAACAACAACAAACACTTTTAAAACAAAAATAACTGTTACAAACACTATGAAGAAACATTTATGAATTTTTTAGATGCATGTAAATATTTAAGTACCCCTTCCTTCCAATTGCCTTTTACACACCTCCTGAAATATGCTCTAAATTTCTATGGATTTATAGACCAAATGAATTTGCTGATGGAAACCCTGAAAAATACCCAAGCAGTTAAACTCACCACCATATTTCAAAGACATTCTCAGCATTGTTTCCTGTATGTATAAGGTGTAGAGAAGATACTGGCATTGCAGTGAGATGGCTTTGAAGGGACACCAGTCCTGGCTTTGCATCTGTTTGGATACTTGCTATAATCCTAAAATTATTTAACCTTTGAAAGCCTTGGTTTGTTCATCTGTATAATGGGCATAATGTACATAAATAAGGTAGTTAGGTTAGTTCTTGGCATCCAAGTGCTCAATAAATGGAAATTACTGTTATTTTACGGTAGTATAGCAGGGTGCAGCTCAGAGGCTAGAAACGTGGGCTTTGGCTGGGATTACTGAGGCCTGGGTTTGAATCCCTGCTCTACTATCTAGTGACATGAGCAAGTTTCTTAAGCCTCGTTCAGTCTTTTAACTGGAGATTAGCTTTGAGAATTATATAATAGTCGGGAGAATTAAATAAGGTCATGCATTTATAATATGTAATTTGCTTGGTAAAATCTGCTCGGTAAAGCTGAAGTAGGATATACCTGTACAAATAATTTTCTAATAATAACGATGTTTGGGTCCATATACAAACTGCTTGTGGGTACAGACACAGCTCATAAATAAAAGAGAGCTGACAGAAACTTTTTCTTGTAATGAGGGCAGAGAGGGCATTCTCCTTTCATCAGCAAAACAAAACTGTATAAATGTTCTCAATGATATCAATGGGAAGTTATTCTCTGCTCCAATTTATAGAAGACTGAACTGGTGCATTCATATTAATAGTACCCATAATAACAGAGAAAAATGAGTAGCGAAGATAAATACAAATCACAAGAATAATGCCTAATTACTCTGCAAATCCAAAATGCAGTTATACCCGTGTCCAGTATATTTAGTTTTGAGAGATGGACTGCTACAAATTTTATTGTGGCATAAAAATGTTAATTTAAACTGCCAATGATTTGCTTTTATGATGTTTGATTTTATAATCTTTACATTACCTTTTCCTAAATAACAAATGATACATGACCTTCTTCCATGTGTTGAAGTCAAAACTAGTTTAAATTTAATAGTAGCACTGTTTGAAATGGCAAAACTTTGGAAATAACCAAAATATCGATTAACGTGAGAATGGTAGTACATTCCCTCAAGAGAATACTGCACAACATAAACAAAGAACTTCTCTGTGAGTTTGAAATTACATCAAAATAAAAAGTTAAAAATGCTATATACATACAACTGTGGTGGAATATAAAGAAATGAAGGGTAATTATAAAACCGACCAAATTCAGGATAGGGTTGCCTTCAGGAAGTGCGAAGGAGGGGATACATTGGAGAACGGCACAGCACGTGTCACGGTGAGCACCGCATAATGTACGAAACTGTCCAATCTCTACGTTGTACACCTGAAACTATTATAACATTGTAGGTCAAATATACTTCAATAATAAGGATTAACAAAATTTTTCCTGAGCTTCTTTTCACCGCCAGCACTCCTTGTTCAAACATTATGAGGTCCTTCACAGTCTGGCATCTCCCAACCTTTCCTGCTTCATCTCCTGGCTTTCCTTCCTTATACTTCTCAATCTTTCAGTAGTACCGAACCACTAACAATTCTGATGCAACTTGTATCCTCTTCTGGGTTGCATGTCTGTATAGCTTCCCTAGTCTCTAGGGATGTGTGGAGCATT
>NW_024421117.1:0-2776 GCF_014898765.1 Herpailurus yagouaroundi
CAGCTCAGAGACCAGGCAAACAGGAGTGACGGGCACAGCCGATGGGCGGCCAGCAGTCAACACGCATTTACCGGGGCCCCGTGTGGACCCGGCTCCCCGTGAGAAACGGGACACAAAAATGCCGGATCCACACCCTCAGCGGCCCCACATTACGGGGGCTGGTAGGGCCGGACGTTGTGTTGTGCTGGAGTATCATTTACAGTGATCGAGGGAGGGAGTGACGGAAGACGGCACGCTCTCTGCCAGTCACGGAGCCGACGTCACACCAGGTAAGAGACACTCCCCTTCGGACAAAGGCAGGCTGCCTCCGTGGTTTCCACGTTAGACGTTAACTTTCAGGTGACACACGGACCCCTTCCTAGTCTGCCATCCTGGCCGGGGGCGGGGGGGGTGGTTCTCGAGAAAACGTCTATGGTAGTCGTCAGTCGCACAGACGAGCCTGGACACCTTCCCCTTATAAAGCCAAAGCTTAACTACTGCGGCTCTGACGACGTCCCCAGGCATTCCGCGCCTCGAAGGACCCTGTCACCTGCACCTTCAGGGAAGGCCTTGCCGATCGGCGCTGTGCCCTCCCACCAGAGACCCCCACAGACGCACAGGGCACACGGGGAACACACAGCTGAGAAGTGTCCTGGACGCCTGGTCCAGGACGACCACCACCTTTCCCTCCACCTGACTGGGCCTCACTGTCAGTGCCCCGGTGGTGACGTCGTCGTGCTACACTTTTCGCAGATGTCACCGCTGGGGAAAACTGGGAAACCAGTGCCCACCGTCTCTCCGCATCACAATAGCGCAAGCCTACAACGGTCTTGAATCGAAACCTCCACCGATATGCACGTCCAGACTCTTTCCTGTGGTCTCAGTTCTGTGCCTGGTCTCTTGGGGCCTGTGTCTCAGGCACCCGGTGGACAATGCCACACGTGCCTGGCAACAAGCCATGCTTCGAGGATGGACGCGTGACTCACGCCCGACCACGGGGACACCAGGAAACGGAATTCTAAAACTCTCCGTGGACCCAGTGGACAAGTCAAGCACTTCTGCCGGGGTTTCCGAGACTACGATCTAAGCCTCGCAACCTTCCAAGGCATCTTGACACCACGTGAAAAGCGTCCGTCCGAGAATGCAGCGAACACAGAGGCCAGCTGAGCACCGAGGAGAGAGAATCCCCAGAGATGCCGACGGGTCTCCTAGATCCATCCGTGCCGGCAGCTAATTGCCCACGGACGGGTCAGTTACCTCCATCAGTGAACATTTCTGTGTTTAAGCCAATTCTCGTCAGAGTTTCTGTCACTTGCAACCGCAAGTTCTCATTCCCTGTTTACACGGAGGAAAGCAGAGCCAAGAGGGGTAAAGAGACAGCATTGTGATACCATAAGCTGATGTCCCAGATCTAGCCGTGCCTGAAGCTAACAAACTATGGAGAGCTAGCTCACGTCAGTCAACACAGTCTCTGTCTTGAGCCAGTCTGAGCTGACATTTCCGCACTTACAGCTGAGGAAGTCCTGACTGTCCTGCTCCGCTGACGCTGGGAACACTGGTCAGCATCAATGAACACGTGGGCGGAACCCGATGAAAACAAGAACGAACGTGAACGTGTGTGACCAGACCACCACGTGCTCTTGCTGAGCACCCAGAGGGGACAAACGAGGGCTCTGGGAGGACCCAGCACATCTCATCTCTGCACCTGGGAGGCTCAAGACTGGTGACCTGTGGAGACCACACCTGGGCTGGGACTTCAGAGAGGAGTAGGGTTTGCAGGGAGGACTCCTGAAAACAGACAGCATGAACAAAGGTCCTGGGGCCTGCTTGGAGGGTGATGAGAGTCTGTAGGGGAGGGGGTGGAAGAGGAGGAGAAGGATTTAGAGGCCCGAGTCCTGGTGAGGAGCACGCACACCAGGGTCCAACCAGGTAAACAGGAATCACTGCGGGGGCTCCAACCCGGGGAGGGTTAATGCAGGGGTCAGTGTGGAAAAGCCGAGAAGCCAAAGGTCAGTCAGCCCAGCGACCTGCCACCAAGCACCGGGGTTAGAGAGACCGAGAGAGGGGTGGGGTTCCCTGCGCTTGGCCACAGCCCCCGCCCCAGCCCTGGCGGAGATGCAGCCCCTGCAGGAACAGGTGCAGGCAGAGGGGATACTCCGCGTTCTCCGCCCTGACCCTCCACCACTGCCTCTGATGGACTAGTCCAGGCAGAGACCAGCCCAGCCCAGGGCCTGGGAAATGCAGGGGGAAAGGAAGGGGGCCTGGGGACCCAGAACGACGCCCTGGGCAAACGCTGAGACGCGAGAGATTTCTGGAAGCCCCCAAGCGCGCCGCTCTGAAAACATCACTCTTAACGAATGGGGCAGACCGCCTTTAGAAGAACAGCCATCTCCTTAGAGCAACAGGAAATGTAGTTAAATAATCAAAATTCAATTCCTTTTAGTCTAGACGTAATGAGATTTCGTAGAATTATAATTTCAAGTGCAGTATACTACATAACGACTCTCTCAAATGTGATTTTCTTCCCCAGAAATGGATTACTGGGAGAGACTTGGCCCGGCTACAAACGGTACTCAAAGCGGATCAGGAACACGCCAGGTCTACTCCTCTCGGTGCCGAGGCCCCTGCCGACCCACGAATGGCACACGCTGTGTCACTTCCTGGAGTCCCAGCCCGCTCTGCCCTGTGCAGCCCCCCCCCACCCCAAACATCCTGCGCGGATAATAGGATAATAACCTATTAGCGTTTGATCCTTAGCGACGTGCGGCCAGTGGAGCTGAGCCCGGTGACCCCCCCC
>NW_024421118.1:0-4260 GCF_014898765.1 Herpailurus yagouaroundi
CAGCTCAGAGACCAGGCAAACAGGAGTGACGGGCACAGCCGATGGGCAGCCAGCAGTCAACACGTATTTACCGGGGCCCTGTGCGGATGCAGCTCCTCGTGAGAAACACGACACAAAAATGCCGGATCCACACCCTCATTGGCCCTGCATTATGTCTATAGGGCTAGTTTATGCAACAATAACAAAAACTACCCATATCTCTAGTCTAAAATAACAGAGACTCAGGGCACCTGAGTGGCTCAGTCGGTTAAGTGTCCAACTTCGGCTCAGGCTAGGATCTCACGGTCTGTGAGTTCGAGCCCCACGTCATTCTCTGTGCTGACAGCTCAGAGCCTAGAGCCTGCTTTGGATTCTGTGTCTCTCCCTCTCTCTCTGCCCCTCCCCCACTGTCTCTGTCTCTCAAAAATGAATAAACGTTAAAAAATATATAATGGGGTGCCTGGGTGGCTTAATCGGTTAAGCGTCCGACTTCGGCTCAGGTCATGATCTCACAGTTCGTGGGTTCGAGCCCCGCGTCGGGCTCTGTGCTGACAGCTCAGAGCCTGAAGCCTGCTTCTGATTCTGTGTCTCCCCCTCTCTCTGTCCCTCGCCTGCTTATGCTCTCTGTCTCTCAAAAAATGAATGTTAAAAAAAATATTTTTTTAATATATATATACATAATAATATAAAATGCTAGAGGCTTATTCCTCATGCTTCCTGTTCATTTTTTCTGGGATGTGGATTTGGTCCACATCACCACCACTCCACAACCCAGGCTCATGAGGCAGCTTCTACTTGGTACACTGCTGCTCACTGCACCGTCATAGACACTGTGGTGAATAGCACACTGGCTCCTACACCCTCTGTTCCAAGGGACACCCACCACTGACATTCCACCACTGGGAATCCAGAACAAGGGATGGGGGGCGTGGGGGGGACCTCCTGTGGACATGAAGCCAACGGTGTGAGGTCTGGAAACACTGCTGCAGCCCTGAGGGGGGCCTGAGAAGTGGAGATGAGCCCAAAGAAGAAATCAGACAGGGACCCGGAGAGAGAGGTCAGGCCCAACAGCGCTCCTGGGTCTGAATCCAGCCTTGGAGAGGCCATTCCAGCCCTGGACTGTGGAGTAGCTTGAATCTGAAATCCCCTATTTTGTGTAAAGCCGACTAGAGCTGGGTTTTCTGTCACTTGCAAACAAGTTTTAGCTGCACACAACACTTAGGGCTCTGCTTGGCCTGTCCAGACACAGGACAGGCAGGTGAAGGGTCCTGTGATACAAGGCGACCTCCTCACAGACAAGAGGGTTAGGGGACAGCCCTGGATTCAGCTGGCCATGGGCGAAACCTGGCTTCTCCACTTGCCCACCTGCCAACCTCCCTTCACCTTCTCTGTCTAGATCAGAGACATAATAGAACGGACCTCACAGGGCTGCTATGGAGCTAAGGAGATCACGCAGGCAAATGGTGCCTGTAAGTGCTCAGGAAAGGTCGGCCAGGCTTGTCCCTAGGTGCCTAACACCCAGCCCAGGGCCCGGAGTGAGTGGTTTCTCAGGAAATGTGACAAGGGAGTGAGTGGAATCACTTATGAGCTATGACCCACGTGAGGAGGGGGACTCAGAGAACATGTGGGCGGGTCTCCTGGAAGAGGCAGATCAGGAGCTGATGACCAAGAAATAGTGGGATTCGGATGGAAAGAGGAGATGGGGCAGAGGCTTGTCCTGAGCAGGGATGAGGACAGGTGGGAAGGTGGGGTCATGGGTGAGAGCCCGCATCACGAAGCACAGGTGGCACGGTGACAGCCTGCAGTGTCATGACGTCATTCAGCGGAAGCTGCCTATGAAATACCATGTGCTTACATAATGTGTTTTATGTATCTTTGCAGAAAAACAAAGGAGATCCATCTAAATACTACTGCTGAACATGAATTACTTGTCTTATTCCACAAAACAGTTTTAATTTCCCAGTATCTGAATACTTACTTTGTAAGTATCTGAATAATGTATATACACTTGCAAAAAGTTGCTTTGTAGGGAAACAAGCCAAATCACAAGGAAAAATAATTCTTCTTTCTCAAAGACATCAGTGATACAAAGACGACCCTCGTTAATGGAAAAGAAAAACCACGACAATAGCTATGTTGAGTGTGATAATGGTGACGACAGTTCTAGTCCCATCACTCACCAGTGTGTCCCTTGGAGAAATGAACGAGCACTCTGTGCCTCAGTTTCCTCTTCTGCAAACGGAGAATAAACAATCCCCACCTCTCAGAAGGAGGATCTAGGGGGCTGGTTTTGTACTTAAAGTGCCCACAAGCACGGCCAGCAGTTAGCGTTCTTGACGCTGGTTCCTCCCATCTCCACATTGGCCAGGGGAGACTGAGGGTCCTTCTCCCAGGGCTGGGGTCTCAGAGGGGACCACAGCAGGGGTCACCACTTCCCGGGCTGCCCAGGGCAGAGACCCGCTCCCAAGGAGGCTGGCTTTGCTCCTATGGCTGTCAGTGAGAAGCCCAACTGGGTTTACACGGGCTGTTCTGATTCCATGTCCTAATCTTGCTACAGCAGGAAAACCATGTAAGTTTAGAGAGAGATTAGATTCTCTATAAGATAAAGGTATCTTTAGCAAGGAGATCAGACAGAGAGCTCCCTCTGTTCCCTCAGTTAAGAGGTGTCAGCACAGCCACCTTGTGGGGTAGGACAGGCTCTCTCTGCTTCAATCCCATTCGTTCAAACTCATAATCTCTCAGCTGTGCACACATCACGTAACTCACATCAGAGCTGTGGGCTCCACAGACTAGCTGGGGCAGTGGATGCATGTCATACCGGAATGACGCCACAGCCACGCACTTTCTGTGGGCTGTGATGTGAGGACGCTGAGAGACCAGGAATCTCAAGTGATAAACGCCTCCTCCTTCTCCCCGACCCTGTGCCTTCAGGCCACCATCGGGGCCACTGCTGGACTAACAGGCTGTAGCAGACCTCCTAGAAAGATGCTCAGGGTGCTAGGATGGGTAAGTCTACCCAACTGGAGGACCACTGCCTGGATCCTCAGGACTGTGTTGCAGGTGGCTGTTGGCAGGAGGGGACACAGCAGTGCTGTGAGCTTCTGGGGAGAGATGCTAGGAGGAGCTTCATGGGGAGGTGAACCAGAGGGAGGCGGGAGGACCGGTGCGTTGAGAAAGGCCTGGGGGTATGGGGCGGCATTCTGCAGACAGCCATGGAGGACAACACCCTAGTGATTGGGTGATTGGGACCGGGGCTGTTTGTGGAGATGGGGGGGGGGGGGGGGGGGAGTGGTGGTGCAGTACAGAGCCAGCAGAGAGCAAGGACTTGGGGCCAGGATGCTGGGTGTGGGTCCAGGTTCTGCAGTTCACCACTTGTGCAACATGAGGGGAGCCTCTTCACCTCTCTGCTCCCCAGTTTCTCCCTTCAAGTGGATGATGACAAAGAAATACTACACTGAAACCCCTTAGAGCCGTGCCTAGGCCAGGGTGAGCACCAGTTCAGTGATGGCTGTGATGGTGCCGGTGACAATACTGATGATGGTGACTGTGATGTTGACAAGGTGGCAATAATAATGACAATAACAACGATGAAAGCACACTATCCAGGACAAATATCACATCCTTCCAGAATCACCTTCCAGGACAAACTCTGGGACTCCCAGAGACTCCTAGAAATCCCTGATGGTGCTGCTCACTTCCAGATGCAACATGAGAAAAAAAAAACAAAAACAAAAACAACACTCTCAATAAATAAGAAAAAAGGCCTTTATAAAAACAGCCATCCTCCTAAGAATAGCAGGAAATGTAGTTAAATAATCAAAATTCAATTTCTTTTGGTCCAGACATAAATAATGAAGTTTTACAGAATTATAATTTGAAGTACAATATACTATACAATGACTCTCTCTCAAATCTGATTTTCTTCCTTGTAATTGATTTGTGGGATAGACTTAACTGAGAATAATTATTTACCCTTATAAAACAAATAGTATTTCTGATTATGGACAGAAGCTAATGTTCCCACTAGCTCTGCGTCAGAACTCCCTGCAGAGGCACAAACAGCACAGCTTTACCACAAACGTCAGGACACACGGCAGCCCACCCCGTCCTGAGGACAAATGTGCCCACTGCAAGCACACTGTGCCCGGGGTTCAGTGCTGGTCGCCACCAGCCCCAGCCAAAAAGCCATTAGCGTTTGATCCTTAGCGACGTGCGGCCAGTGGAGCTGAGCCCAGTGACCCCCCCCTCCCCCCGAGGCAGGAACTAGGACATTCCACCCGG
>NW_024421119.1:0-2838 GCF_014898765.1 Herpailurus yagouaroundi
TCCAGGAAACTGAGTCTCTAGGTTTCTGGAGGTCCAGCTATTGATAAGATGGCCTTTTTCTTGTAATTAACTAAGGTTTGTTAACTCAAGTCCTGTAGGACTGTGCTATCGGTTAACCATTTGTTTTCTTTCCTTTCCTTTGTTCTGGGGCAGCCAGGAGTGCCTGGGGAATGTCACACACATCCCACCTGGGGCGGGGGTGGGGGGGGCGGTGCTTGAAGGGTGTCAGCTTGCCTTATGCTTCTTCATCAATAGCACTTGATGGGACCTAAGATTATCTTATTTTATTTTTTATTTTTTTAATGTTTATTTTTGAGAGAGAGAGCATGCATGAGCAGGGGAGGGCCAGAGGGAGAGGGAGACAGGATCTGAGGCAAGCTCTGTGCCGACAGCATAGAAGCCCAATGCAGGGCTTGAACTCACGAACCTTGAGATCATGACCTGAGCCGAAGTTGGAGGCTCAACTGACTGAGCCATATAGGCGCCCCTTCTGTGTACATTTTTGTGCATTTCTTAAATGTCTGTGCCCCTGACGTTGAACTTCAGGAGGACAGGGACTCTGTTAACTACTGTTTATAACCACACCTATGCCTGGCACATAGTATGTGCCTAATACATATTTGTCAGTTTTGCTGACCAGTTCTCCTCCGATGCTGGCTAGTCCATATCTTTCCAGGACTTTTGTCTCCTGGATGCCAGTCTCTGCCTCTGGCTACAGAGGTTTGACCTTGACACTCAGCTGCTCAACATCTTTTCATGGCTCCTTGGTTATCTTCAGGATGAAGTCCAACTCCTCCACAGAGTTCTCCTCGGCCATCCACTCCAGGCTCCCCTGTCATCTCTTCCTGACCAGAAGCCTCAGGGTAGGTCATCTCTGATGCTACTCCCCACCCACATGTTGGTTTCCCTCTCTGTGCCTCTCTCTTTCTGGAGTCTGCTCCCCTCCCCAGCTGGCTTTCCTGTCACACTCCTCCCTTTAAGATTCGCCTAGGATTAGGGGTGCCTGGGTGGCTCAGTCGGTTAAGCACCTGACTTTGGCTCAGGTCACAATCTCATGGATCGTGGGTTCGAACCCTGCATTGGGCTCTGTGCTGACAGCTCAGAACCTGGAGCCTACTTCAGATTCTGTGTCTCCCCCCCCTCTCTCCCCCTCCCCTGCTCACGCTCTGTGTCTGTCTCTCAATAATAAATAAATGTAAAAAATATATACATATATTCACCTAGGACGTGACCTCTTTCCAGAAGTCCTCCCAGACCTGCTTCCCCAGCTGAGTTAGTGGCCCTGCTGTTTGCCTGTCTGTCTGCCCATAAGCCCAGCTCCTTGGGGACTCCAGGCACCCACAGAGGTATAATGGATGAGCTTCACAGAGTGAGGAATGACTCAAAGCTGTTTGAATTTCTCAGGTGATCTCAGCAGATACACATGCCTTTGACATACATACTGAGACACAGGAGGGACAGTCACTCCTCTCCCATCCCCTGACCCAAAGGTGATGTCGGAGCATAAGGCAAGCTGAGGTCAAAGCCCAAGCTAGCAAGCCCCTCCCCCCCAACCCCAGGTGGGACATGTGTGACATTCCTCAGTCACTCCTGGCTGCCCTAAAGCTAAAGCAGAGGGGAAAACAAATGGTGAACTGATAGAGATCACAGTCATGAGCTTCCATCGGTTTCCAAATATCTTAGTAAATTACAAGAAAAAGGCAATCTTATCAATAGCCTGATCTCCAGAAACCTATGACCCAGTTTCCTGGAGCCCACCCTCCCCCTCTCCTCCATAGTGATGTGGGGAACAAAGAAGGAAATGGCAGGTAAAATTAAATTTCCTTATAACCTGCCTAGGCAGAGTAGAACATTTCTCCAGGAACTCCCTACTGTTGTAATGTTAATGCCTTACTAGAGGGAAAACACCGTTAGCTTGACAATAGCAAGGCCTCAGGTATCTTAGGAATAGTCTAGTCTTTAGCATATGAAAGCCCTTTTGGAAACCACCCATTTGGCTTTACCTCCCCCACCTCCCCAGTATATCATCAGTCACTCTTCACAGCCCCGGTGCAGCTCTTTCTGCCCACCGGTCCTGTCCCGAGCTTTAATACACTCACCTTTTTGCCCCAAAGATGTCTCAAGAATTCTTTCTTGGCCATCAGCTCCAGACCCCACCACCACTCCAAAACCGCAGAGCGCCTTGGTCTCTTATTGTATAAGGGAAGCTGCTTAGAAACCCTTTATTGGGGGGCCCCAGGATCCTTCACTATCCTCCTGAAATAATTTTTTCTTCTCATGGGAAGCAGAGGAGAATAAGACGTGATTACTGTTACCTAGCATTTCATTTTTAATTGTGGGTTTTTAAAAAAAACTTTATCTACTTTGAGAGAGAGAGAGAGAGAGTGAGCTGGGAGGGGCAGAGAGAGAGAGGGAGAGAGAGAATCCTAACCAGGCTCCACACTGCCAACACGGAGCCCCAGATGGGGCTTGAACTCACAAACCGTGAGATCATGACCTTGATAAGGGAGCGCAAGGCAAACAGGGCGGTGCACAGCTAGCACGCCCCAGGTGGGATGTGTGTGACATTCCCCAGGCTCTCCTGGGAAAGGAAAGGAAACAAATGGTTAACCGATAGAGATCACAGTCCTTCAGGACACCGGGTCTCGATCAGTTTACAAATCTTAGTTAATTGCAAGAAAAAGGCCATCTTATCAATAGCCGGATCTCCAGAAACCTAGAGACTCAGTTTCCTGGAGCCCCAACATCACCCTCCCAGCTGTAGTGATGTGGGGGACAGGAAGGAAATGGCAGGTAAAATTAAATTTCCTTGTAACCTGCAGCTCATTGACAAATACT
>NW_024421120.1:0-2884 GCF_014898765.1 Herpailurus yagouaroundi
AGGGTGATGTTGGGGCTCCAGGAAACTGAGTCTCTAGGTTTCTGGAGATCCGGCTATTGATAAGATGGCCTTTTTCTTGCAATTAACTAAGATTTGTAAACTGATCGAGACCCGGTGTCCTGAAGGACTGTGATCTCTATCGGTTAACCATTTGTTTCCTTTCCTTTCCCAGGAGAGCCTGGGGAATGTCACACACATCCCACCTGGGGCGTGCTAGCTGTGCACCGCCCTGTTTGCCTTGCGCTCCCTTATCAAGGTCATGATCTCACGGTTTGTGAGTTCAAGCCCCATCTGGGGCTCCGTGTTGGCAGTGTGGAGCCTGGTTAGGATTCTCTCTCTCCCTCTCTCTCTCTGCCCCTCCCAGCTCACTCTCTCTCTCTCTCTCTCAAAGTAGATAAAGTTTTTTTTAAAAACCCACAATTAAAAATGAAATGCTAGGTAACAGTAATCACGTCTTATTCTCCTCTGCTTCCCATGAGAAGAAAAAATTATTTCAGGAGGATAGTGAAGGATCCTGGGGCCCCCCAATAAAGGGTTTCTAAGCAGCTTCCCTTATACAATAAGAGACCAAGGCGCTCTGCGGTTTTGGAGTGGTGGTGGGGTCTGGAGCTGATGGCCAAGAAAGAATTCTTGAGACATCTTTGGGGCAAAAAGGTGAGTGTATTAAAGCTCGGGACAGGACCGGTGGGCAGAAAGAGCTGCACCGGGGCTGTGAAGAGTGACTGATGATATACTGGGGAGGTGGGGGAGGTAAAGCCAAATGGGTGGTTTCCAAAAGGGCTTTCATATGCTAAAGACTAGACTATTCCTAAGATACCTGAGGCCTTGCTATTGTCAAGCTAACGGTGTTTTCCCTCTAGTAAGGCATTAACATTACAACAGTAGGGAGTTCCTGGAGAAATGTTCTACTCTGCCTAGGCAGGTTATAAGGAAATTTAATTTTACCTGCCATTTCCTTCTTTGTTCCCCACATCACTATGGAGGAGAGGGGGAGGGTGGGCTCCAGGAAACTGGGTCATAGGTTTCTGGAGATCAGGCTATTGATAAGATTGCCTTTTTCTTGTAATTTACTAAGATATTTGGAAACCGATGGAAGCTCATGACTGTGATCTCTATCAGTTCACCATTTGTTTTCCCCTCTGCTTTAGCTTTAGGGCAGCCAGGAGTGACTGAGGAATGTCACACATGTCCCACCTGGGGTTGGGGGGGAGGGGCTTGCTAGCTTGGGCTTTGACCTCAGCTTGCCTTATGCTCCGACATCACCTTTGGGTCAGGGGATGGGAGAGGAGTGACTGTCCCTCCTGTGTCTCAGTATGTATGTCAAAGGCATGTGTATCTGCTGAGATCACCTGAGAAATTCAAACAGCTTTGAGTCATTCCTCACTCTGTGAAGCTCATCCATTATACCTCTGTGGGTGCCTGGAGTCCCCAAGGAGCTGGGCTTATGGGCAGACAGACAGGCAAACAGCAGGGCCACTAACTCAGCTGGGGAAGCAGGTCTGGGAGGACTTCTGGAAAGAGGTCACGTCCTAGGTGAATATATGTATATATTTTTTACATTTATTTATTATTGAGAGACAGACACAGAGCGTGAGCAGGGGAGGGGGAGAGAGGGGGGGGAGACACAGAATCTGAAGTAGGCTCCAGGTTCTGAGCTGTCAGCACAGAGCCCAATGCAGGGTTCGAACCCACGATCCATGAGATTGTGACCTGAGCCAAAGTCAGGTGCTTAACCGACTGAGCCACCCAGGCACCCCTAATCCTAGGCGAATCTTAAAGGGAGGAGTGTGACAGGAAAGCCAGCTGGGGAGGGGAGCAGACTCCAGAAAGAGAGAGGCACAGAGAGGGAAACCAACATGTGGGTGGGGAGTAGCATCAGAGATGACCTACCCTGAGGCTTCTGGTCAGGAAGAGATGACAGGGGAGCCTGGAGTGGATGGCCGAGGAGAACTCTGTGGAGGAGTTGGACTTCATCCTGAAGATAACCAAGGAGCCATGAAAAGATGTTGAGCAGCTGAGTGTCAAGGTCAAACCTCTGTAGCCAGAGGCAGAGACTGGCATCCAGGAGACAAAAGTCCTGGAAAGATATGGACTAGCCAGCATCGGAGGAGAACTGGTCAGCAAAACTGACAAATATGTATTAGGCACATACTATGTGCCAGGCATAGGTGTGGTTATAAACAGTAGTTAACAGAGTCCCTGTCCTCCTGAAGTTCAACGTCAGGGGCACAGACATTTAAGAAATGCACAAAAATGTACACAGAAGGGGCGCCTATATGGCTCAGTCAGTTGAGCCTCCAACTTCGGCTCAGGTCATGATCTCAAGGTTCGTGAGTTCAAGCCCTGCATTGGGCTTCTATGCTGTCGGCACAGAGCTTGCCTCAGATCCTGTCTCCCTCTCCCTCTGGCCCTCCCCTGCTCATGCATGCTCTCTCTCTCAAAAATAAACATTAAAAAAATAAAAAATAAAATAAGATAATCTTAGGTCCCATCAAGTGCTATTGATGAAGAAGCATAAGGCAAGCTGACACCCTTCAAGCACCGCCCCCCCCACCCCCGCCCCAGGTGGGATGTGTGTGACATTCCCCAGGCACTCCTGGCTGCCCCAGAACAAAGGAAAGGAAAGAAAACAAATGGTTAACCGATAGCACAGTCCTACAGGACTTGAGTTAACAAACCTTAGTTAATTACAAGAAAAAGGCCATCTTATCAATAGCTGGACCTCCAGAAACCTAGAGACTCAGTTTCCTGGAACCCCAACATCACCCTCCCAGCCGTAGTGATGTGGGAAACGAAGACAAGAAGGAAAAGGCAGGTAAAATTAAATTTCCTTATAGCCTGCAGCTCATTGACAAATACTGGAGGCAAATACAGAGTAGAACAT
>NW_024421121.1:0-15481 GCF_014898765.1 Herpailurus yagouaroundi
CAAACAGAGATGCTAGTTTTCATAGGTAGCCCAGTTTGGTAGAAGCATCGGGCTGAATCAAGTGGGGCGGGAAATTGGGGCAGCTCAGGAAAGAATGCCAAGGATTGCCTCTGAAGACTCACGTCAAGTTCAGCAGTTTTGAGAAGAGAAGCTCTTCTCAATTTGTTATCTTTGGTTGGTTTCTAGAGACCTGATAGGGTTGTTTCCAAAACCCTGGTTTTATAATTGCTTATTGAGGAGAGGATGTCAGCTCATTCACTTCTTCAATAGCCGGAAGCCTCCTGCTTTCACTTTGCTGTTGGCCTGCTAAATTCTTACTGCCACACAAAGTGCAGAAGCTTCTCAGAAAATTTAAAACATGTTTTCTCAACATTTTTTTGGTATTTCCACTGGGAAATACCTAGATAGTCTAGATATCTAGTGTTCCATACAGGAGAGTTAATACTGTATCAGTTTTTTATAAGCATTAAGTGAATTTCTTTATGCAAAGAATTCAGCAAAGTGTCTGTAACAGAAAGGAGCTAAAAAAATACAGTAGTTATAATAATGTCTGAATACTTACATTGTAGGGATTTTACATACCTTGTTTTATTTAATCTTGACTCTAATAAGAGGTAGGCATTCCAATTTTAATGTTAGCAAAAAAATATACATGTATTTACTAGGCCAAGGACATGTAAGTAATAAATGGTAGAGTCAGGATCTCAATCCAAATCTACTCAATTCCAAAGCTGGTACCTTCCCCACTTTACCACACTGCTTCTATGGTAAAGGAGATTTCAGAGGTTGTTATTTTGGGGTAGCCTCTAGACTAACTAGGAGATAGTAAGAAATTAAGTCTATTACAGGTATCAGGGGGAGGGATTATTGTTATAGTAACTGGCAGTGACCCCCATCACAGTGGGGCACATATAGATTCCCAAAAGCAGACAGGGCTTTCGCTAAAACAAGTAACAAATGACTGTAAGGCTCCTGTGTGAACCATTGACACTGATAAGGTTTTAGGGTTCTATATGGTATTTGCCCAAATTCCAGTTACACATACTATAAACAATGATATTTGAACTAAGGCTACCACAAAAGTCCTTAAACAGCTGAACTTCATTCCATTTCAAAGCTGATAAGTATATTTGGGTATTAAGTAGCGAATGGTGGGAACGTTGCCTTTTTGGTTTGAATCTTACAAGTGGGTGACTTTCATTTGAGTGATTATGAGACCGGTTCTCAGTTCTGAATATTCAGAAACTAGATTCTAAGTTACTACAAAAGCTTTCCTGACTGGTCTTTTCCATATCTAGTTTCTTCTCACCATTGATCTGTTCTCTAATCCTTGCCTCACCAACATTCCCCAAACATTCTTTAATCATGTTGCTTCTGCATGGTTTCTCACTACTTATTACTATTCTCAATTCTCTACTATAGGCCTTTGTAACTGGCTCCCAACTTACCTGTAAACTCTCTATCTCCCACAGTTCCCTGCTCCTGGTAGGCTCATTTACTCACTCTCCTTCCATTCTCTATTCTTACTACCTTCATTCTCACCTCCAAACCTCTGCTTATGCTTTCTCCCTACTCATTTTCTTTCCTGCCCCTCCACATGATCTCTCTTCCCGGGTGGGCTCTTTTCTCTCCTCACCTACCCAAATCTTACGGGTCCTTTAACATCTACCTCCTTTCATTCAGCTGTGGACATTTGTTTGTGCCAAGAAGCATAAGCTCCAAAATTTGTCTCTAAGGTTCCTTTTCCCCATCTAACTTACCCAAAAAACAAACAAAAATTTACATTTTTATCCCACATCTAGCCTAGTCGTGGCTCCACATTAGGGGAAATCTCATTTTTGTTCAATTGATACATCACTTTTATCCCTCTTTTGACTGCTTCCAACTTTAATATAATTAGGAGATCGGCCCTTCCCTCCCCAGAGTTATACATCTGTCCTAGGCAATCTATTCTAGTTTAGATATGGTCTCTTCTGGGCCTATGACACAGCATATGGTTATTACCAAGTAACAGATATATTTCCAGAGGAAAAACTTGATTATAATTACGAGTCTCATAACTGAGGTAGTTGTAAATTATGTTGCATAATGTTCTTAAAATTATAAAACTATTAATATTTGAGTGCATTAATTATTTTGCTTCATGCTGTGCAGGCAGCCAAGAGATAATGGCTTCCTTTTAGCAAAAAAAAAAAAAAAAAAAAAAGCTATTCAAATGCTTGGTTTGCTCTGAGCCCATATCTCGTGTTTTTTCTTTGCCATCTCTTTGGTACCCATCACCTTCCCTGTGTTTTTTCCAGTTAGTCATCAATGTGGATGAGATGACATAAACAATACTGGCATACTTATCAGTTTACCAGCCAAGTCCGCTTCCTTGTCCCAGTCTCACCCTTTCCCACACAGGAGCAGGACAGTGGGAGAGGGAGAGGAAGTGATGGAATCTGTTTAGAAGAGCCAAGGACATAATAAAAGAGGAAAAAACAAGAAGTGAAGAAGAGGGGAAACTTAGGAGATGTTCTAGAATTTCTACCCACTTTAGTGGGTATGAACCAGTCTTACACCATTCCCTACTGGTTAGGACAAGACCACACATATTTAGGACATAAGAAAAAAATGCATTCAGATGAGAATTATTTGATAATACCTCTACAGGAATTTGGTAGGTGAGGCAAAATGAAGAGGGTTGGCATAACTGGTGTCTTACCTATAGTGGCTGAATCTTCTATAAGCAGAGACAATCAAGGTTGCTAAAACCCACATTTCATCAACTAAAGGTGGCCAAAGGCTTATTCCCATTTCAAAATATTTTAGTTGATAGTATATATAAAGATGTATCACTACTGTTCTTGCATTCCAAGGGACCTGAAAATTCCATACAAATAATTTTGCTTTCAATAAGTCAGTGGACTTTCATTTAATCTTATCTGACTGCACTAGAAAAACAAGAAACAAAAGAACATTTTTGGCTAGTTATAGATACATCTGAACTGGGATGCAAGAGGAAGGAAGAATATGTCATTTTTACTGAGGTGAACTGCTCAGGAAAATAAAAGTAGTTATACTCTTTTAGCAATCTGCTTCTTCTTACCCAAAACATAAATCTCACTGTTGACTACGGCTGTACTGAATCGGTACTTAGAGAACTTCATGGGCGCCCGCTCTGTCCATTGATCTTGGCTGGGGTCATACTGCAACAGTCGGTTGCTTAGTCGATCTGGTTCTTCATCAGGAAGATCCATCTGTGTGAAATATGACAGCTGATGTAATAACATACCATTTAGAAATCTCTGTGAGTGCATGAGTGCAATTAATCAAAGCAGACAGCCAAGGAGATGAATAGAAGTTAGCTGTTGTGACTCACACTCACAAACACACCAGATCCCGTGACTTGGGGTGATGAGGACTCTGTCAATGTCAGAGGAATTTATGTTCTGTAATAATGGAGCTAGGGTGTCGGCCTACAGCAAACAATCTGTGATCTTAGCAATGAGACAAGACAGCATTTTTTAGAAAATGAAGTGATAGCAGAGCCTTAAAAATGAAACCAAACTTTCTTGAACAGTATTTAAAGTGTAATTTTATTTCCGCAAACGTTATTGGGCTAGAGTTTAATAATATTTGCAAGAGACTAATTTTAATAATTCATAAGGCATTTTTCTTTTTAATATTTTTCTAATCCAAATGGAATGAAATTATAAAAACGTTTTAGTGTTTTAATCATTAGAGTATTTTTACACTATAATTACGACCTATATGGGAATGGTCTGAACTCAATTTTTAAGATTTATGGATTAATACAAATTATTTGCAGTTATTTTAATGTATTTATTTACATACATTTTTAATGACTAGAAACAGTAAAAATTGAACTGTTTATTCTTACACACAAGAATATGGCTTCCCCTAATCATAAACTTTAGGTGAAGTGACGTGTTTTGTCTTCAATGTGTCAAGAACTTTTATGGCCTCAGTCTAAGGATGCTTAAATGGCTTTTGTTTTGGATGCAGGTGTTTGATATAGAAATAATTGCCATACTTATGAAAGTTGTAATTAATTTAATTACTTTAAATCCACCAGGGGTTATGATCACTGTGATACAATCACGAACCCACGTGAGCTTGCAGTTTAATGCTCTGTAGTTACAGCCCTGCAAATGCTTTTGTTATACGGTAAATATTCATGTGCCATTTGTGTGAAGATGTTATACAGGAACATTGTTGACTTTACTGTTTTAATTTTCCTTCTCATTTTTAAGTATTTGATCTTTATTTTAGTGGGAAGAAAACCAAAGAAAAGCTTCTATGTTGTCTTTGGAGCTTATTCATGCAATATTAACTATAAAATGGATAGCTCTGAAAAGCTTAACTACACATAATCAGTCAGGTCTCGGCTACTAGCTGTGATTAAATCTGTACTGCTTCTTGACACACAGCACAAATTTCACGAAGCATTAAATGCGGAGTTTAAGTTTTAAAAACAGGTATGATAAATGGCAAAATCCAAGCTCGTGAAATGAATGCAAAAAGCATCAGTTTGATCACAAGGCGAATTTCCAAAACAAGAAATCTTACAGGCTGAAAGAGGTTGACTTTTTGATATGAGGATGGACAGTGAGCTACGGAGAAGAGTTTTTACAAGGAAGACCCGCAGGCCAAGGCAGAAGGCAGCTGGCATGTTACTGCTGTGAGAGCTCAGGGCACTGGGAGGGACGGCCACGGAGAGAAGGAAGGGCCGCTATGGTCACATTCTACTGACTTTGCCATCTCGGCGTGTATCTCCTCGCAGGGCTTTACCGCAAACGGTATCTGCTGGTGCCCAGCAAAGACATGAAGTGTTTCCAATGACAATATACTTTTGTGGCAATGATCGTACCATCACAGGTTGGGTATTCCGGCTTCCTGGTTAGCGTAAGAGCTTTATATTTAGAAGAGACCTCAGAGTTACTTGGCCTTGGCTCACACAACTATTGAGCAGACAGAAGCAGCATGAAGATCCAGCTTCTCTGCCTCTAACTTAGATGCTCCCCACAGATAATTCCTCAGCATAAGCATCTTTCATAATTAGCAAGAATGGGAAGGATTATAAAGAGCATAGCATGAATACTGAATGAAGTCATATCTATGAATAACACACTTTAAAATTCATTCCCCTAAAATGCTTTAACACTTTACAATCTTAAGTTTGATATTCTATAAAGTAAAAGGCATTTTACCCAAATATAAGTCATGCTCTTTTAGTGTTCCACGAGTACATTTTTCAACACAGCAACCAGACGCGGCACGGCCATGCCAGTTAGGGATGCAGGAAATTTCTTAACCTGAGGGGTCCAGCCTCCGATCACGTAAAGTTTATTATTCACCGTGACTACGGCATGGCACGCCAACTGCAGTGGGAGGGGAGACACCCTTCTCCAACTGTCCCGTTCTACTGAGTACTTATCGACACAGTTTGTGATGAGATACTGGTTTTTAACTTTCATCTGTCCTCCTATAACATAGAGGTCATTACAGACACAGCCCAGAGCGTAGAGCTCTCGAAATTCAGCTGTGCATAACTTCTCCCAAAACTGGTTCCCTCTGTCATGATACCTGCCAATTAAGAGAGAGAACCTGGGATTAGTGTTAACTGGAACACAACTTACCCGAGAAACATACTTAAGTTTCTTTTCCAGCTACAAACAACATGATCTGGGTCCTACTATTGGTATGAGGAAGACACATTAATGTAAGATAGTAATACAGGTTTGTGCTTCTTTTTTTTGGCAAGGGTTGATGAACAGACTCTAATGTGCATAGAAACAATTAACCGTATCTCTCTGCCGAATTTATGTATTTTGGTAGTTATTATTTATTGATTAATTTAGTTTAAATTCAAGTTAGTTAACATACAGTGTCGTCTTGGCTTCGGGAGTAGAATTTTAGAAAATATACTGACAAAGTATAGGTGATAGCTTTCATTTCCTAGTTCCGGGAAAGCAAATCAAGAATAGGAAGTCTTTCAGAAAATCCTTTGTAATTTTACTAGAAAGGAGGAATAAGTAAAAATGAAAAAATGGCACAATGTATTAGTCTGTGGAGTAGAAGTCTCACTTTAATACCATATTCAAGCAAGCAGCTTTCCAGCAAACTCAAAATACCTCAATTCAGAGATTTTTAATGGGACAATGTATGCTATGCAGAATTTTAAGGATTCTTCTTGTAGTGCTAACTGGCTGAGAACAGAGTCAAGAGAACCTGTAGGTGTCTGATACATTTAGCATCTACTTTAATGCTCTGGGTATGCTAATTTCCATAATTTCTTCCACGAATAAGTGTATCTGTCTGAGAAGGGTTTGGGGTGGTAGAGACACCAGGATATTGGTTTCTCAATATCTCCTAGAGTCTGACACTTTGATTGTGTGTGTGTGTGTGTGTGTGTGTGTGTGTGTGTGTGTGTGGCGCATTATAGAGTCACTAAATGATCTTGTGGGTATCCTTTGTCTTGCCTCTTGATAATAGGAAGTCTGTTTTCTCCAATCATGATTTGGGACACGCAGTCTAAGATGGACAAAAGTACTCATGGGGACAGTGAGGTGTGAAATTAGATCTGTCCCAGGAAATCCAGAATGTATTCTGGAATTCAAAACTAAAACAAAACCAGGAAAGTGTGGAAAATAAGAAAAGTTATTCTGTTTGGAAACAAATGAAGAAACTATGAGTGTTCTATACAGAGGACAGTTTTAAAGTACAGACTACTTATTTTGCACCAAACATTTGACAGTTAATAGGATTATAGGAGTTTTCCCCAGCAGTTCTGGGCCAATTTTTATATTCTTCCCCAGAGATAACTGCTTACTTAGGGCTTGACAGGGAAGTTGGAAGATTACATTCCTTTCCTAGAGGGCATGTCTGGTTTGTCACAATCTGAATGCAGAAACTTAATGCTAGTTGTTGTCTATGCAATTCTAGGTAGGACACCGGTCCCTTGAATCACAGTTGGAATTTTCACCAGTACTTTTAATTGTATTGGGTTTTAGAAGAGGAAGGAGGGCTAGGTGTCATGGATGGGGGAATACTGAAGTAAAGCCAATTTATTAGTATATCAATAGAACTAAAAGAATGGGGTTTTGGCTTACTGAGACATGGTTTAAGAGAACAAGCCAAGGATGAAATATGTCCCATGAGGGTTGGGAAGTACACGTTTTCTGGGCAAGCTTGCTAATCTGATTTTTGTTTTGATACTTTAAAATGAAAATGGGGAGGAGAAAAGGACCAGATAAAAGTATAAAACATATTATTAAGAGAAATGGATAGAACATTAAAAAGACTGACAAAAGAGGTTCAGCATTCACAGAGGTTGATAGTGTAAAGACAGCCCCTATATCCTCAACTGTTTGTATAACTGAAGTATGAGGGAGAGTTAAAGAAGATGGAAAGGTAGATCTTTTTTTTTTTTTTTTTTTTTTTTTTTAAATAAATTACCTACTAGGGGCACCTCGGCAGTTCAGTCGGTTAAGCGTCCGACTCTTGATTTTAGCTCAGGTCATGATCTCATGGTTCATGAGATCGAGCCCGGCATCAGGCTCTGTGCTGACACTGCGGGGCCTGCTTGGGATTCTCTCTCTTCCCCTCTCTCTCTGTCCCTCTCAAAATAAGAAAGTATACTTAAAACAAATAATGACAGAACTGCAGCCTGTCTTGACGAGGAAGCAAAGTAGCAATCTAAAGAACCCAAGGTACCTGTACAAGAGGCTCTACGATGAAAAGAGGGACACCGAGGGATCTGATAGCCTGGCTCTGTAGTCTATACCTGATTATTCTGAGTAAGACTGTTCTTGCTGCCCAGGGACATGCTTTGTCCCCATGGGCATAGGGCCAGGTCACTCACCCAGGGCTCTGCAGTCCCTCCCCTATCACTACTAGGGGAGATGATGGTAAAAAAGGGACAGGCCTACAGTTCAAAAGAGATGGTGGAGTGTTAAGAGATGACAGAAAAATAATAGACCTCTTAAGTCTTCCTCCCAACTTTGCCATGAAGAGGAACTACTTTCTCACTGAAAAGTCTGAACAAACCCTCGTAAGAGGGAACTGAGAGGGGAAGGATACTGAAGGAGAGCTTTTCTACCTAGTATTTATTCTAGGTGCCTATTTCTCACTTACCCAGTTAGCTGAAGACCTGAATGCTCACTGAAGACTTGCTGAATAAACAGTAAACAGACACATCCTCCTCACATACAAGACCTATGCTACCTCTTAGCAGACACTCGTTCCTTTTATGATTCTAGGATTTGAAGCATTCTTAGACCACAAACATTTTACACTATTGGAGGTTTAGGAAAGATCTACAAATTAAGAATACAGAGTGAAAACTGATAGATAATTAGTAATTTTTGGTTGAGAAAAAAAAATTACTTGTTCCTCTGAATTATGAACTAGAAAATCAGCTCAAAGGAATCAATAAACTTTTCTTCTTGTTAAGTTATATCAACAAGCTCTTCAAAACCTAATCAGTTACACACTTTATTTTTTTTAAAGTTTATTATTTATTTTTGAGAGAGAGAGAGAGAGAAAATGAGTTCAAGGGGCAGAGAGAAAGGGAGAGAGAATCCAAAGCAGGCTCTGAGCTGTCAGCACAGAGCCTGATGTGGGGCTGCAACCCACAAACCATGAGATCATGCATGACCTGAGCCAAGTCAGACACTTAACCGACTGAGCCACCCAGAGGCCCCTCAATTACACCCTTTCTTTTGGATCAGAAATGAAAGCTAAGCATGAAAATATACAACGGAGTCATAATATATATACATTTACCTTATAGAAATCCAGCTGCATGCTCTTAACAAAAGGAGAAAAATAATTTTAGAATGTGGGTGATTTCATTATGAATGATAATACATATGTAGAATATGACATTACGGGGTAATTTTGACTACATGTAATTAAGATATGATTGCTCCTTGGGAAGTATTTCCTTCTACTGTTGCTAGAGTCAAGATAATTAAAACCAATTTACAAATATTTGCTAGATACAAACCTATATATTTCAACATTCTTGTTCTTTTGTCTAGCGAGTTTGGAGGCACTCGCTTCTCCGGCCACAATTATAGTGTTGTTTTCCGTGACGACACCAGCACACACGGTTCCCAAACCCTCTCCATACTTGGGAGATGAAATGAAATAGGTCTTCCGTGAAGCGGGATCATAACAAAAACTGGCCTCCCCATAGTTCCTGTGTCTTGACCTGATTCCTGAAGAATTGTTGCCAATGCAAAGCAAAAGACTAGTAGTCTCCATGCCATAACGGAGATTTAGAGAGTGCTGCTGGGGTGTCTTGATGGCTTTGAATGCGTTTTGAATGATGTCAATGCAAGCTGCATCACACAGAAGCATTGTGTTCCTTTTTAGGGCTTGTCTTAAAAAAGAAGGATTTATAAGTTCCAATCTGACCTGCTTCAAAAGCTCAACAAGATGTTCTGTGCGCAATTCTTGGTTATGATTTACCCATCTCAGGACTAAGTCCAGGATGCTCTCCTCCCTGGATATGTTCAAGTCATCTGATTTAATAAGCGTCAGAAATTGGTGTGCTCCGATTTCTAGTATTTCTTCATGTAAGCTCACCTCAGCAAAGTGCTGATATAAATATTTCTTCGATTGATCGGATAAATCTTCAGCTCCAATCTGCTTTGCAAAATAATAGATACCTACACAGTTCGAGGCATCCATATGGTCCATCATGTATTTTTGACACACACTAAAGATTTCTTCCATCTGCATAAAGTAGGCAGCCATAGCTACGGTCTGTACATTGGCATTGTTGATCTCCAAAGCCGCATTGTACATGTAGTTCAATATCACTGACACACTTTCTGCTGTAATGTCATGAAGTATGACTTCCCTTTGAGTACATTCAAGCAGTCCACAAGTGAACATAGCTTTGAAATAAGGACTAAATGCAGCCAGGACCAGCCTGTGGCAAGGAAATTTCTCCCCTTCTGCTATGAGTACTACGTCAATCATTTCTGCTAATTCTTTCATGTTCTTAACTTTATTCAGTAAATTCAAGCTATGTTGGTATTTTTCTTTTCCCTCAGCCTTGAGCTCCATGATACACTTTTCAATGTTTCTAAGTAAGTCTTCTTTAAATTTAGCTTGATTCTTGTGGGGCTATTTGCATGTCTGATTACTCACAAAGCAGAGATGTCCTGTAACACTCCTGAGGGAGAGAAAAGAATGTTTTCTTGTAAGAAAAAAATTCTCTGTAATTTAAATATGGAGCGTTAGTACTAAGAAGTATTTGTAAATAAATATTATCCATTCCAAACAGAGTTTAAGACAACCACTTTTGTGTCTAAAAATAATGCCATTGATTGCATAAACAGTAAATTATTAACTAACAACATTAACCTAATCAGCAGCAGAGATTTTTCTAGGAGGGCTGGAAAGTCCTCCCTTCCAAGGTGAATGGAGAGAGAGGTGATAAGCTGGCATGTTTTGCAAATGCATTTCCAGTTACCAAATACAGCTGGCCGGCAAACAAAGGAGGCAGGGGCATCAGGTAGCCTTCTCTCTGAGGAGATGCATCATTGAAAATGTTATGCACACCCTCCCAAAGAAACACACCCACATGTTTAATGGCCACAAAACCATACAGGATGGCTGAGAAAAGAAGTCCATTAAAGTTCTGTGCAAACTTTTGCTACGGGGCAAACAACTCAAAACAGTGCTTTGCAAAGCATAACCAAATGTCTGCTGACCTGAGAATTTACAATACTTGAAACTTAGAACTAACTCATCCTAAACTTAGAAAGGACCCCAAAGCCAGCCTGTGTCTCCTTCCCCACTCCTTGCTCAGCTTCTCTTGGTTCCTGACTTCCTCATGGCATAGATGGACTCACTTCCGCCCTTAAAAAGCACTGGTCTAATCAGAAGTCTCTTTAAGCTCGTCTTCACCTTGCCCAGAGGAATGGTAACAGGGTATTTCAAGGGAGTTAAAGAGCTGTTTGGATTTAAAGAAGGGCATTCTAGAGTCAGCAACCCTCACGCGAAGAGCAGATCTCCAGGCCCCATCACCCTCTGTAGTTCTTACTTGGCTATTAGCTGTAAGCAATAAGAATAAATGATGGTAGGAAAGTCAGTGTTAGGAGTTAAGAGAGGAAGAGAGGTGATTATTTCAATCACGTGAAAGCATAATTTGTCAGCTATAGAGGTTGTAAATTTTCTACATTTCTGTAATCCTATCAAATCTCGATGAGATTTCTCCATCTCCATTCTCACTGTGTCTCAATGAGCAATGGCACTTGTTTCAGTGTTGAATGAAAGTTCATTTCAGGAAACAAGTGTTTAGGCATGACAGGAATGTTTAAGTATGTAATGGCAACTATAAGACCTAAAAATCACTGCGCTGGAGTGTGTGGAATTATAACAACCAGCCAATCTAAGAGTCTGCACAGACTTCAAATAGGAATAAAACCCTCTTTGCCAGATTTTCCAGCATTAATGGCTCAGCTTGATTTCAATAAAAGCTTAAGGCTTTCTTTGTGAGGCCTTGCAGGTTAAAAGTGAACCTCTGCTTTTTACTTTCATTTGTTTTAGATTTTACAAAGAGAATCCAATTATCGGTAATTAGGAGGTCATCATATTTCTGAGCTCTCCTACACCACATTATGGGTAGCCCAAATAATATTACGTGGGCTTCTTTGTACATAAACACATCAATTCACTTTATAGATGGCAGCTGTTACCTTGAGCTGAAAACCAGAAAAGTTTCCTCATAAGGAAATAAGTATTAGAAAATTTCTACTATTCCATCTGTAGGAATACATAAGAATCACTCAGAGGATAACCAATCCCAGTGCTGGAAAGCCAAGAGCAGTTTCCAGATAGGGTCACTAGATCTAGTATAATGCAGGCAGTTAAGACTCGTCAGTTTCTAAAGTGTTGACCTTGATGCTGCTAGGAAGAAACGAGATGCTGGGGACCCAAATATTATGACCATAACCCTAGGGTTTTGTATTTTTGAGGCAGGAACCAAACCACCCTTGTTGAGTTTGGTGGCATAGGGCTATCTTAATAAAAACACAGGCAGCATTAGTTTCAAAGAGAGTTAAAAAATGGACTAACTAGTACAATATGTTTGTTTTCTTTATAAACATAGTAGTATCTTATAAATGACTTTATAGTGGACAATGTTGGGTTTCCCCCAGCATCCCAACCTGCCTTCTCTTGGAGTCAATGGGGTAGGGCCACTGTGACTAGTTCAAGGATGGTGTGAGACCTGAGGTTGGCTTCATCAGTGTGAAGCTCACGTCTCTGGTTCGATGGTTGGAGGTGTCCATGTGTCATATAGATGAGAGGTCTGGACTGGCTACAGCCACATCTCCATAAGCCAGCATGAGGACAAAGCTAATACAGGGAAGAAGGCAGAGAATAGACAGTGACGGGTTCAAAACATGCTGTACATCTATATTTTTCAGGTTTCAGTGACAAACCATTTCCTTTACTGTTTACGCTAGTTTGAACTGGGATTGCTGAACTGATACTCAAGAGTCCTTATGGTACAAGTGGCAGGTGCAAAAATATCAAGAAAAGGTTGCCTAAGATGCTTGCAGTTGTATATGTTGTAAAATTTCACTTTCGTTATGTTCTTATGTTTTCTATTATTACATTGTCAAGTAAAAGAAAGATGGAAACTTCTAGCTATCTTCATTTCTTCATGACAGAAGACAACTATCACTAAGTCACTCTTCTGAGTTTACCTCTTCTCGTTAAATGGCCACAACATTTTACAGGTGCAGGAACAGAGTCTTGAACCCAGTTCCATCTGACTCCAAAGTCTGTACTCTTAACCATTCCCTCTTGTGCAAGTGCAGACAAACTAGGGCCACAGACTAAATATTTCAGGCTCTGTAGGCTCTAGGGTCTCTGCGCAGCTCAACTCTGCCATTGTAATGCAAAAGCAGCCAGAACTGATACATAAACAAAGGAGCCTGGCTGTGTGCCAGTGAAATGTTTTAGGGCTATTGAAACTTGAATTTCATATATTTTCACGTGTCACGAAACATTCTTCTGATTTCAAAAAAAATTTTTTTTAATGTTTATTTATTTTTGAGAGTTAGAGACAGAGCATGAGTTGGGGAGGGACAGAGAGAGAGGGGGAGACACAGAATCTGAAACAGGTTCCAGGCTCTAAGCTGTCAGCACAGAGCCTGACACAGGGAGGGCTCCAACTCTGGAACAGTGAAATCATGACCTAGGCCAAAGTTGGACGCTCAACAGACTGAACCACCCAGGCACCCTAACATTCTTCTGATTTTTAAAAGCTATTTAAAATTATAAAATCCATTCTTAGCTTATGGGCTATACAAAAACAGGCCACAGGTCAATGACTCTTGCTCTACTGTTATAAATAAATACATTTTCTAGATCGTGAGTAGGACAATATCCCATCTGGGTGCCTATTCTCCACTTCTCTGCATAAACCCAGCTGGGGAGTTTTGAGAAGGGTAATGGTCAGATCCCTATTTCAAAATGATCATCTGATTTTTCCCAAGGTCCCCAAAGAGAAATCAATTTCTTGCATAAATACTTTATTTGGATGCAGCTTGTCTGCCCCAAACATGGGCTTCAACAACAACAAACACTTTTAAAACAAAAATAACTGTTACAAACACTATGAAGAAACATTTATGAATTTTTTAGATGCATGTAAATATTTAAGTACCCCTTCCTTCCAATTGCCTTTTACACACCTCCTGAAATATGCTCTAAATTTCTATGGATTTATAGACCAAATGAATTTGCTGATGGAAACCCTGAAAAATACCCAAGCAGTTAAACTCACCACCATATTTCAAAGACATTCTCAGCATTGTTTCCTGTATGTATAAGGTGTAGAGAAGATACTGGCATTGCAGTGAGATGGCTTTGAAGGGACACCAGTCCTGGCTTTGCATCTGCTTGGATACTTGCTATAATCCTAAAATTATTTAACCTTTGAAAGCCTTGGTTTGTTCATCTGTATAATGGGCATAATGTACATAAATAAGGTAGTTAGGTTAGTTCTTGGCATCCAAGTGCTCAATAAATGGAAATTACTGTTATTTTACGGTAGTATAGCAGGGTGCAGCTCAGAGGCTAGAAACGTGGGCTTTGGCTGGGATTACTGAGGCCTGGGTTTGAATCCCTGCTCTACTATCTAGTGACATGAGCAAGTTTCTTAAGCCTCGTTCAGTCTTTTAACTGGAGATTAGCTTTGAGAATTATATAATAGTCGGGAGAATTAAATAAGGTCATGCATTTATAATATGTAATTTGCTTGGTAAAATCTGCTCGGTAAAGCTGAAGTAGGATATACCTGTACAAATAATTTTCTAATAATAACGATGTTTGGGTCCATATACAAACTGCTTGTGGGTACAGACACAGCTCATAAATAAAAGAGAGCTGACAGAAACTTTTTCTTGTAATGAGGGCAGAGAGGGCATTCTCCTTTCATCAGCAAAACAAAACTGTATAAATGTTCTCAATGATATCAATGGGAAGTTATTCTCTGCTCCAATTTATAGAAGACTGAACTGGTGCATTCATATTAATAGTACCCATAATAACAGAGAAAAATGAGTAGCGAAGATAAATACAAATCACAAGAATAATGCCTAATTACTCTGCAAATCCAAAATGCAGTTATACCCGTGTCCAGTATATTTAGTTTTGAGAGATGGACTGCTACAAATTTTATTGTGGCATAAAAATGTTAATTTAAACTGCCAATGATTTGCTTTTATGATGTTTGATTTTATAATCTTTACATTACCTTTTCCTAAATAACAAATGATACATGACCTTCTTCCATGTGTTGAAGTCAAAACTAGTTTAAATTTAATAGTAGCACTGTTTGAAATGGCAAAACTTTGGAAATAACCAAAATATCGATTAACGTGAGAATGGTAGTACATTCCCTCAAGAGAATACTGCACAACATAAACAAAGAACTTCTCTGTGAGTTTGAAATTACATCAAAATAAAAAGTTAAAAATGCTATATACATACAACTGTGGTGGAATATAAAGAAATGAAGGGTAATTATAAAACCGACCAAATTCAGGATAGGGTTGCCTTCAGGAAGTGCGAAGGAGGGGATACATTGGAGAACGGCACGGCACGTGTCACGGTGAGCACCGCATAATGTACGAAACTGTCCAATCTCTACGTTGTACACCTGAAACTATTATAACATTGTAGGTCAAATATACTTCAATAATAAGGATTAACAAAATTTTTCCTGAGCTTCTTTTCACCGCCAGCACTCCTTGTTCAAACATTATGAGGTCCTTCACAGTCTGGCATCTCCCAACCTTTCCTGCTTCATCTCCTGGCTTTCCTTCCTTATACTTCTCAATCTTTCAGTAGTACCGAACCACTAACAATTCTGATGCAACTTGTATCCTCTTCTGGGTTGCATGTCTGTATAGCTTCCCTAGTCTCTAGGGATGTGTGGAGCATT
>NW_024421122.1:0-9967 GCF_014898765.1 Herpailurus yagouaroundi
TATTTTACCATTTATTTTTGAGAGACAGAGACAGAACATGAGTTGGGGAGGGGCACAGAGAGGGAGACCCAGAATCTGAAGCAGGCTCCAAGCTCTGAGCTGTCAGCACAGAGCGCGATGCAGGTCTCAAACCCACAGACCGCGAGATCATGACCTGAGCCAAAGCTGGACTAAGCCACCCAGGCACCCCTTTTATCTTAATTTATATACCTAGCTCCACCAGCTTTTTTTTTTTCTTTGTCTTGTGTTCTCTTCACTCATTCTTAAGCAAATATTTGTATCCATGTACTTTTTTTTACATTTTTTTATTAAAAAAATTTTTTTAATGTTTGTTTATTTTCAAGAGAGAGAGAGAGAGCACAAACACAAGCAGGGGAGGGACAGAGAGAGACACACAGAATCCGAAGAAGGCTCCAGGCTCTGGGCTGTCAGCACAGAGCCCGATGGGGGGCTCGAACCCACCAACCGTGAGATCATGACCTGAGCTGAAGTCGGACGCTTAACTGACTGAGCCACCCAGGTGCCTCTGTATTCTTTAATGTTTGATTTAGATCACTAGTAAAATGTAAAAGGGTATATAACTCAGGAATAGCCAGATGGAAGAGATGCGCAGGGCAAGGTCTATGGGAAAGAGTGCAGGACTGTCATGTTCTCTGGGCACACCACTCTCCCCAAATCTCCACGTGTTCACCAACTTGGAAACTCCAAATTCCCTAAGTTTTAATCTAACCAATGTTTATTGAACACACACTATGTGCCAGATACTGCAATGAATAGAACCTGGCTGTGTCACTTTCAGTTTAGTGAGAAACACGGATGTGTAGTGGTAAAGGTGTTCTCTCTAAGAGGTAAAATCTGAGTCCTGTCTGAGAAAGATGTCCTAGGTATGGGAAGCCTGAAAGCAGGGGGGAAATGAGACACAGTTAATGGTTGCTAAAGGACTTTGGGATCTCCTTGGTTTTTAGAAGGGAACTTGTGATTAAGGGAAAGTAAAATTAAAGTCCTATTTGGGGGAAGCTCAGATAGCAGTGCAATAGGAGGAACCTGGGCTATCCTTGTCCCTCAAACAGGTAGATCACTATCAAATCATTCTGAATACCCAAGAAATTGACCTGAGGACTGACAGAACAAGCTGCACAACTAGAGGGACAGAAGAGGCAGGAAGGAGGAAGGTAGGAAGTATGTGGAGATGTGGTTTAAGAGAAATGGATCATGGGTGCTGCTGAGGGGAGGGAGCCCTAGTCAGAGAGAAAGGTGAGAGAGAGTGGAGCACGCAGGGATGAGCACAAGGAGAACACTTCCCCAAAGCCATTGGCTGGAGGAAGGGGCTGATTTTTGTGAGTTCTTGCAACCAGAGGGGCTTAGAGACTGGAGTGTTAAAGGTCTGTGGGCTTGGCTGGGACAGAGTTCTGAGGGCACTGCTCTATTCATAGAGAGAAGGCAGGCAAGCAACCCTGGAGCAGAGGGAGTGATCTGAGAATTACCTAAGGTGCATGGGGAGAGACTGCTCTTCTTGGGGTGCATTTGTGAGAGGTGGCATTCACAGAATCACCTCTCTGGAGACAAAGAAGCAGGCAGGCACCATTTCCCTCCCGTGGCCCTCAGCATAGGTGCACAGAAACCTGCTGAGGGCAGCTGACCCAGATACTGGCTGTCTAGCCTGCTTTGCTCCAAATCCCATGCCCCCGCATTCTGCTGTGACTGCCATTCTCAGTCAAATCTGCATTGGTCCCAGCGCAGTGAGACCCTCCCACCAGAAGACCAGTGCAGGCCCTTGCCACAGCACATCCCTAATGTTTGACGTTTTAAAAGTCAGTAGTCTTGGCTGAAATAGAGCCCAAAGTGCACCGCACTGTTTCAGGCAGGCAAGCAACCCGGAGACGGAGACAATAGCATGAAAACAGAGCTCTGAAAAATACCTGGGATACACAAGGGGAAATTATTTGCTCTTCTGGGAGGGCCTTCCTGAGAGTAGCAAGCACGGACTCCTCTCTGCTAGGACAAAGGAACTGATTGGTGCCATTTTCCTCCCCCCACCCCTTAGCATAAACCAACTTCAGTACATAGGACAAGGCCAACACTGGCTGCCTAACCTCCTTATAGGAAGTCCCACCCCCTGTGCTCTGCTGGTACTGCTTTTCTCTGACAAGTGTGCTTAAGGAGTAGTGCAGTGGGCCCCTTCCCCAGAAGGCCAGCAGAAATCTCTGCACATACACATGACCATGGAGTTCTGCAATTCTTCTGTTCTAGTGGAAGTAGCATCAGGTCTCATTTAACAAGTAAACCAGAGCATGTCTAGTTAAAACTTGCCCCACCCTGGCTAAGGTCCAGACACAGCCCACTATAGGCAAGGAGAACTTCACAGGCAACTGACCTGAGGGATAAAACAGCCAATACAGCAGCACAATGCATACAGCACACACCAGAGACACTCCCTGAAACACCAGACCCTTGACATTATATGACCTCTTCATAAAGCTATTACTCTCAAGAGCAGGAAACATAATAGACTTTTCTAAGACACAGAAAAAGATAGAGGAATTCATTCCAAAAGAAAGAAGAAGAAAAGGTTATGGTCAGAGATCTAAGTGAAACAGATATAATACACCTGATGGAGAATTTAAAGCAGCAATCATAAGGGTACTCTCTGGGCTTGAGAAAAGCGTGGAAGAGATTATGGAGTCCCTTACCATAGAGATACAAGAGTAAAAAAATATCCATTCTGAAATTAAAAATGCAATAACTGAGATTCAAAACTATCTGGATGTAATGACCACAAGGAGGGAAGAAGCAGAGGCACAAATAAGTGATATAGAAGATAGAATAATGGAAAATAATGAAGGTGATCAAAACAGAAAAAGCAGAACCATGGATCACAAGAATAGACTTAGGGAGCTCAGTGACTCCATCAAATGTAATAACATTCATATGA
Organism: Herpailurus yagouaroundi; assembly: GCF_014898765.1. Taxonomy (NCBI): domain Eukaryota; kingdom Metazoa; phylum Chordata; class Mammalia; order Carnivora; family Felidae; genus Herpailurus; species Herpailurus yagouaroundi. The sequence goes on from NW_024421122.1 coordinate 2,933, forward strand.
TAGGAGTCCCCAAAAAAGAAGAGAGAGAAAAGGGGGAGAGAGGTTAATTTGAGGAAATAATAGCTGAAAACCCCACTAAACTTGGGGAAGGAAACAAACATTCAAATCCAGGAGGTTTAGAGATCTCCCATCAAAATCAACAATGGCAGGCCAATACCAAGACATATTGTAGGTAAATTTGCAAAATATATTGATAAAGAAAAATTCCTAAAAGCAGTAAGACGAAAGAAGTCCCTAACTTACAAAGGAAGACCTATAAGGCTAGCTGCAGATCTGTCCACAGAAACTTGGCAAGCCAGAAGAGAGTGGTGTAATATATTCAACATGCTAAATGGGAAAAATCTGTAGCCAAGAGTACTCTGCCAAGAAGGCTATCATTCAGAGTAGAAAGGAGGGATAAAGAATTTCCCAAACAAAAACTAAAAAAGTTCATGGCCACTAAACCAGCCCTGCAAGAAATATAAAAGGGGACTCTCTGAGTCAGAAGGGAAGACTAAAAGTGGCAAAGATTAAAAAGGAACAGAGAAAATTTCCAGAAACAATGACAAAACAAGTAAAAAATGACACTAAATACATATCTATCAATAATTACTCTGAATGTAAATGGACTAAATGCCTCAACCAAAAGACATAGGTTGCCAGATGGGTAAAAAACAAAAACAAAAAAACCCAAGAACCATCTATATGCTGCCTAGAAGAGATGCATTTTAGACCTAAAGATATCTGCAGATTGAAAGTGAGGGGATGGAGAAACATTTATCATGCAAATGGAAGTCAAAAGACTTTGAGAGTGTTTTATTTTATTTTATTTTATTTTTTTAATGGAAAGATATTCTATATTTATACACTGGAAGAATTACCATACTTAAAATGTCCATACTACCCAAATTTACTATGGATTAAATGAATCCCTGTCAAAATTCCATGGTATTTTTTACAGAACTAGATCAAATAATTCTAAAATTTTTATGGAACTGCAAAAGACATGAAATAGTTAATGCAATCCTGAGAAAGCAGAACAAAGTTGGAGATATCATGCTCCCTGATTTCATTTTTTTTTAATTTATATATGAAATTTATTGTCAAATTGGTTTCCATACAACACCCAGTGCTCATCCCAAAAGGTGCCCTCCTCAATACCCATCACCCACCCTCTCCTCCCTCCCACCCCCCATCAACCCTTAGTTTGTTCTCAGTTCTCAACAGTCTCTTATGCTTTGGCTCTCTCCCACTCTAACCTCTTTTTTTTTTTTTTTCCTTCCCCTCCCCCATGGGTTCCTGTTAAGTTTCTCAGGATCCACATAAGAGTGAAACCATATGGTATCTGTCTTTCTCTGTATGGCTTATTTCACTTAGCATCACACTCTCCAGTTCCATCCACGTTGCTACAAAAGGCCATATTTCATTTTTTCTCATTGCCACGTAGTATTCCATAGTGTATATAAACCACAATTTCTTTATCCATTCATCAGTTGATGGACATTTAGGCTCTTTCCATATTTTGGCTATTGTTGAGAGTGCTGCTATGAACATTGGGGTACAAGTGCCCCTATGCATCAGTACTCCTGTGTCCCTTGGATAAATTCCTAGCAGTGCTATTGCTGGGTCATAGGGTAGGTCTATTTTTAATTTTCTGAGGAACCTCCACACTGCTTTCCAGAGTGGCTGCACCAATTTGCATTCCCACCAACAGTGCAAGAGGGTTCCCGTTTCTCCACATCCTCTCCAGCATCTATAGTCTCCTGATTTGTTCATTTTGGCCACTCTGACTGGCGTGAGGTGATAGCTGAGTGTGGTTTTGATTTGTATTTCCCTGATAAGGAGCGACGCTGAACATCTTTTCATGTGCTTGTTGGCCATCCGGATGTCTTCTTTAGAGAAGTGTCTATTCATGTTTTCTGCCCATTTCTTCACTGGGTTATTTGCTTTTCGGGTGTGGAGTTTGGTGAGCTCTTTATAGATTTTGGATACTAGCCCTTTGTCCGATATGTCGTTTGCAAATATCTTTTCCCATTCCGTTGGTTGCCTTTTAGTTTTGTTGGTTGTTTCCTTTGCTGTGCAGAAGCTTTTTATCTTCATAAGGTCCCAGTAATTCACTTTTGCTTTTAATTCCCTTGCCTTTGGGGATGTGTCGAGTAAGAGATTGCTACGGCTGAGGTCAGAGAGGTCTTTTCCTGCTTTCTCCTCTAGGGTTTTGATGGTTTCCTGTCTCACATTCAGGTCCTTTATCCATTTTGAGTTTATTTTTGTGAATGGTGTGAGAAAGTGGTCTAGTTTCAACCTTCTGCATGTTGCTGTCCAGTTCTCCCAGCACCATTTGTTAAAGAGACTGTCTTTTTTCCATTGGATGTTCTTTCCTGCTTTGTCAAAGATCAGTTGGCCATACGTTTGTGGGTCTAGTTCTGGGGTTTCTATTCTATTCCATTGGTCTATGTGTCTGTTTTGGTGCCAATACCATGCTGTCTTGATGATGACAGCTTTGTAGTAGAGGCTAAAGTCTGGGATTGTGATGCCTCCTGCTTTGGTCTTCTTCTTCAAAATTACTTTGGCTATTCGGGGCCTTTTGTGGTTCCATATGAATTTTAGGATTGCTTGTTCTAGTTTCGAGAAGAATGCTGGTGCAATTTTGATTGGGATTGCATTGAATGTGTAGATAGCTTTGGGTAGTATTGACATTTTGACAATATTTATTCTTCCAATCCATGAGCAGGGAATGTCTTTCCATTTCTTTAAATCTTCTTCAATTACCTTCATAAGCTTTCTATAGTTTTCAGCATACAGATCCTTTACATCTTTGGTTAGATTTATTCCTAGGTATTTTATGCTTCTTGGTGCAATTGTGAATGGGATCAGTTTCCTTATTTGTCTTTCTGTTACTTCATTGTTAGTGTATAAGAATGCAACTGATTTCTGTACATTGATTTTGTATCCTGCAACTTTGCTGAATTCATGTATCAGTTCTAGCAGACTTTTGGTGGAGTCTGTCGGATTTTCCATGTATAATATCATGTCATCTGCAAAAAGCGAAAGCTTGACTTCATCTTTGCCAATTTTGATGCCTTTGATTTCCTTTTGTTGTCTGATTGCTGATGCTAGAACTTCCAGCACTATGTTAAACAACAGCGGTGAGAGTGGGCATCCCTGTCGTGTTCCTGATCTCAGGGAAAAAGCTCTCAGTTTTTCCCCATTGAGGATGATGTTAGCTGTGGGCTTTTCATAAATGGCTTTTATGATCTTTAAGTATGTTCCTTCTATCCCGACTTTCTCAAGGGTTTTTATTAAGAAAGGGTGCTGGATTTTGTCAAAGGCCTTTTCTGCATCGATTGACAGGATCATATGGTTTTTCTCTTTTTTTTTGTTAATGTGATGTATCACGTTGATTGATTTGCGAATGTTGAACCAGCCCTGCATCCCAGGAATGAATCCCACTTGATCATGGTGAATAATTCTTTTTATATGCCGTTGAATTCGATTTGCTAGTATCTTATTGAGAATTTTTGCATCCATATTCATCAGGGATATTGGCCTGTAGTTCTCTTTTTTTACTGGGTCTCTGTCTGGTTTAGGAATCAAAGTAATACTGGCTTCATAGAATGAGTCTGGAAGTTTTCCTTCCCTTTCTATTTCTTGGAATAGCTTGAGAAGGATAGGTATTATCTCTGCTTTAAACGTCTGGTAGAACTCCCCTGGGAAGCCATCTGGTCCTGGACTCTTATTTGTTGGGAGATTTTTGATAACCGATTCAATTTCTTCGCTGGTGATGGGTCTGTTCAAGCTTTCTATTTCCTCCTGATTGAGTTTTGGAAGAGTGTGGGTGTTCAGGAATTTGTCCATTTCTTCCAGGTTGTCCAATTTGTTGGCATATAATTTTTCATAGTATTCCCTGATAATTGTTTGTATCTCTGAGGGATTGGTTGTAATCATTCCATTTTCATTCATGATTTTATCTATTTGGGTCATCTCCCTTTTCTTTTTGAGAAGCCTGGCTAGAGGTTTGTCAATTTTGTTTATTTTTTCAAAAAACCAACTCTTGGTTTCGTTGATCTGCTCTACAGTTTTTTTAGATTCTATATTGTTTATTTCTGCTCTGATCTTTATTATTTCTCTTCTTCTGCTGGGTTTAGGCTGCCTTTGCTGTTCTGCTTCTATTTCCTTTAGGTGTGCTGTTAGATTTTGTATTTGGGATTTTTCTTGTTTCTGGAGATAGGCCTGGATTGCAATGTATTTTCCTCTCAGGACTGCCTTCGCTGCGTCCCAAAGCGTTTGGATTGTTGTATTTTCATTTTCGTTTGTTTCCATATATTTTTTAATTTCTTCTCTAATTGCCTGGTTGACCCACTCATTCGTTAGTAGGGTGTTCTTTAACCTCCATGCTTTGGGAGGTTTTCCAGACTTTTTTCTGTGGTTGATTTCCAGCTTCATAGCATTGTGGTCTGAAAGTATGCATGGTATGATTTCAATTCTTGTAAACTTATGAAGGGCTGTTTTGTGACCCAGTATATGATCTATCTTGGAGAATGTTCCATGTGCACTCGAGAAGAAAGTATATTCTGTTGCTTTGGGATGCAGAGTTCTAAATAGATCTGTCAAGTCCATCTGATCCAATGTCTCATTCAGGGCCCTTGTTTCTTTATTGACCGTGTGTCTAGATGATCTATCCATTTCTGTAAGTGGGGTGTTAAAGTCCCCTGCAATGACCACATTCTTATCAATAAGGTTGCTTGTGTTTATGAGTAATTGTTTTATATATTTGGGCGCTCCGGTATTCGGCGCATAGACATTTATAATTGTTAGCTCTTCCTGATGGATAGACCCTGTCACTATTATATAATGTCCTTCTTCATCTCTTGTTACAGCCTTTAATTTAAAGTCTAGTTTGTCTGATATAAGTATGGCTACTCCAGCTTTCTTTTGGCTTCCAGTAGCATGATAAATAGTTCTCCATCCCCTCACTCTCAATCTGAAGGTGTCCTCAGGTCTAAAATGAGTCTCTTGTAGACAGCAAATAGATGGGTCTTGTTTTTTTATCCATTCTGATACCCTATGTCTTTTGGTTGGCGCATTTAATCCATTTACATTCAGTGTTATTATAGAAAGATATGGGTTTAGAGTCATTGTGATGTCTGTATGTTTTATGCTTGTAGTGATGTCTCTGGTACTTTGTCTCACAGGGTCCCCCTTAGGATCTCTTGTAGGGCTGGTTTAGTGGTGACAAATTCCTTCAGTTTTTGTTTGCTTGGGAAGACCTTTATCTCTCCTTCTATTCTAAATGACAGGCTTGCTGGATAAAGGATTCTCGGCTGCATATTTTTTCTGTCTAGCACACTGAAAATCTCGTGCCAACTCTTTCTGGCCTGCCAAGTTTCAAAAGAGAGATCAGTCACGAGTCTTATAGGTCTCCCTTTATATGTGAGGGCACGTTTACCCCTTGCTGCTTTCAGAATTTTCTCTTTATCCTTGTATTTTGCCAGTTTCACTATGATATGTCGTGCAGAAGATCGATTCAAGTTACGTCTGAAGGGAGTTCTCTGTGCCTCTTGGATTTCAATGCCTTTTTCCTTCCCCAGTTCAGGGAAGTTCTCAGCTATTATTTCTTCAAGTACCCCTTCAGCACCTTTCCCTCTCTCTTCCTCCTCTGGGATACCAATGATGCGTATATTATTTCTTTTTAGTGTATCACTTAGTTCTCTAATTTTCCCCTCATACTCCTGGATTTTTTTATCTCTCTTTTTCTCAGCTTCCTCTTTTTCCATAACTTTATCTTCTAGTTCACCTATTCTCTCCTCTGCCTCTTCAATCCGAGCTGTGGTGGTTTCCATTTTGTTATGCATTTCATTTAAAGCGTTTTTCAGCTCCTCGTGACTGTTCCTTAGTCCCTTGATCTCTGTAGCAAGAGATTCTCTGCTGTCAGCTATACTGTTTTCAAGCCCAGCGATTAATTTTATGACTATTATTCTAAATTCACTTTCTGTTATATTATTTAAATCCTTTTTGATCAGCTCATTAGCTGTTGTTATTTCCTGGAGATTCTTCTGAGGGGAATTCTTCCGCTTGGTCATTTTGGATAGTCCCTGGCGTGGTGAGGACCTGCAGGGCACTTCCCCTGTGCTGTGGTGTATAACTGGAGTTGGTGGGCGGAGCCGCAGTCAGACCTGATGTCTGCCCCCAGTCCACCGCTGGGGCCACAGTCAGACTGGTGCGTGCCTTCTCTTCCCCTCTCCTAGGGGCGGGATTCACTGTGGGGTGGGGTGGCCCGTCTGGGCTACTTGCACACTGCCAGGCTTGTGATGCTGGGGATCTGGCGTCTTAGCTGGGGTGGGTAGGCAAGGTGCACAGGGGCAGGAGGGGCAGGCTTAGCTTGCTTCTCCTTAGGTGATCCACTTCAGGAGGGGCCCTGTGGCAGCAGCAGGGAGTCAGATCCGCTGCCGGAGGTTTGGCTCCGCAGAAGCGCAGAGTTGGGTGTTTGCGCGGAGCGAGCAAGTTCCCTGGCAGGAACTGGTTCTCTTTGCGATTTTGGCTGGGGGATGGGCGGGGAAGATGGCGCTGGCGAGCGCCTTTGTTCCCCACCAAACTGAGCTCTGTCGTCCGGGGGCTCAGCAGCTTTCCTTCCCTTTGTCCTCCAGCCTTCCCGCTTTCTGAGCAGAGCTGTTAACTTATGACCTCCCAGACGCTAAGTCGCGCTTGCTGTCGGAACACAGTCCGTCAGGCCCCTCCGCTTTTTGCAAGCCAGACTTGGGGCTCTGCTTGGCCGGCGAGCCGCCCCTCCGCCCCGGCTCCCTCCCGCCAGTCCGTGGAGCGCGCACCGCCTCGCCGCCCTTCCTACCCTCTTCCGTGGGCCTCTCGTCTGCGCTTGGCTCCGGCGACTCCGTTCTGCTAATCCTCTGGTGGTTTTCTGGGTTATTTAGGCAGGTGTAGGTGGAATCTAAGTGATCAGCAGGACGCGCGGTGAGCCCAGCGTCCTCCTACGCCGCCATCTTCCTCTCCTCCCTATTTTACCATTTATTTTTGAGAGACAGAGACAGAACATGAGTTGGG
>NW_024421123.1:0-951 GCF_014898765.1 Herpailurus yagouaroundi
GAAAAGATCAACAAAATTGATAAAGCTTTAGCCAAACTTATCAAAAGGAAGAAAGACATAACTCAAACAAAATCAGAAATAGGAGAAATAGCAAACAACACCACAGAAATGCAAAGGATTATAAGGGAATATTATGAAAAATTACATGACAACAAATTGGACAACCTAGAAGATATGGATAAATTTCTAGAAACATGTAACCTCCCAAAACTGAATCAGGAAGAAATAGAAAATTTGAATGGACTGATTACCAGCAACGAAACCGAACCAGTAATCAAAAAAAACTCCCAACAAACAAAAGTCCAGGACCAGATGGCTTCAAAAGTAAATTCTTTTTTTTTTTAATTTTTTAAAATGTTTATTTATTTTTGAGAGACAGAGTGAGCAGGGGAGGGGCAGAGAGAGGGAGACACAGAACATGAAGCAGGCTCCAGGCTCCAAGCTGTCAGCACAGAGCCTGACGGGGGGCTCGAACTCAAGAGCCGTGAGATCATGACCTGAGCCGAAGTCGGACACTCAACCAACTGAGCCACCCAGGCGCCCCCAAAAGTAAATTCTACCAAACATTTAAAGAAGAGTTAATACCTATTCTCAAACTATTCCAAAAAATAGAAGATGAAGGAAAACTTCCAAATTCATTCTATGAGGCCTGCATTACCCTGATACCAAAACCATACAAAGACACTACAAAAAAAGAGTACAGGCCAGTATCTTTGATGAACATACATGCAAAAATCCTCAACAAAACATTAGCAAACTGAATCCAACAATACATTAAAAAAAAAAATCCCTGGGGCGCCTGGGTGGCGCAGTCAGTTAAGCGTCCGACTTCAGCCAGGTCACGATCTCGCGGTCCGTGAGTTCGAGCCCCGCGTCGGGCTCTGGGCTGATGGCTCAGAGCCTGGAGCCTGTTTCCGATTCTGTGTCTCCCTCTCTCTCTGCCCCCTCCCC
>NW_024421123.1:1051-1292 GCF_014898765.1 Herpailurus yagouaroundi
GCTCAGGTCACGATCTCGCGGTCCGTGAGTTCGAGCCCCGCGTCGGGCTCTGGGCTGATGGCTCAGAGCCTGGAGCCTGTTTCCGATTCTGTGTCTCCCTCTCTCTCTGCCCCTCCCCTGTTCATGCTCTGTCTCTCTCTGTCCCAAAAATAAATAAACGTTGAAAAAAAAAAATTAAAAAAAAAAAAAAAAAAGAAAAGATCAACAAAATTGATAAAGCTTTAGCCAAACTTATCAAAAG
>NW_024421124.1:0-16738 GCF_014898765.1 Herpailurus yagouaroundi
CCCAGAGAGAGTGGCCCGCCGAAGCCTGGACTGATGGCCAAGCTTTTTCCAGAAGACTCCTGTTTTTTGTGGGTTTGTTTTTGTTTTTGTTTTTTATTTCTGGCTTTCCCAAATCTTTCTCATCCATCTCCAGGTTTCTCCTGAGCCTCCTCAGTCCCTCACTTGGGAGGTGAGGGTGGCGTTTCTGCACTGGGGATAGTCCCCTAGAAGCCCCAGGGCAGGGTTCCTGCCAGGCCTACATATCCACGGATGAGCTAGAAGGGGTTCCTTAGCCCATGTTCCTCTTATACAAGGCCTCCTTCTCTCCCTCCTTCTCCCTTTTGCCTACTGTTTCTTCTTCATTTCCCACCTGTTCTTATATCCTGAGATTTCCCTCCCAGCCCTGAGAAGATGTTCCTCTGTCCCGATGCTCCCCTAGCCTTGATTTCTCAACTTAGGTCTCCTCCCCTGGCTCTATGCCTGTGAAAGTCTCAAAATGCAAGGGACATCTAGTTTGAGAGGACAATCCCTGTCTGTCCCAAACCGGACTAGGAGTTGTCCCCACCCCTGTCCTGGGGCAGGCTGTAATTCCCCGAGAAAGTTCCCTCCGCCCCTTTGTATTCGCCTGCCTCGAAGTCTCCAGCAGAGGATGGTCACACAGACAGCAGCCGCTCAAGTTAGCATTTGAGGTGGATTTGTGGGTGCAGTGGTAATGAGGAGCGGTCATTTTTGCCAGCGGTGTATGTGACCAGTGACCTCTACCCCGCAGCAACAGACATGGAAGGCTGGTGAGCACCAATGGTGAGAAGCAGTGAGACCCAAGAATTCCAGCAACCTAGAGGTGTCCAACACAGGTGGCCATGCAAATGAGCTGGGCGGGGCCGGGGGTGGCTCCCACCACGCTGTCCTTCAAGGGGGTCTGGGCGAGGGATGGGTATACCAATAGTGAGAGATTGGAAACAACAGAAACATCCTTTCCTAGAGGATTGGTTAACTAAATTCTTGTACCGCCTTACTATGCAGCTGTAAAAAGAATTCTCTCTCGTTGTATACTAATATGGAATGATCTTCCAATGCGAACAGCAAGGTGTATGTAGTGCCCCTCCCCTCTGGGTTGTAGAAGGGCGGAAACTTTAAGTACATATTCACGTGGGGGCGCCTGGGTGGCTCAGTTGGTTAAGCGTCCCACTCTTGATTTCAGCTCAGGTCATGATCTCACAGTTTGTGAGCTCAAGTCCCACATTGGGACTGTCAGTGCAGAGCTTCCTTGGACTCTCTCTCTCCCTCCCTCTCTCTCTCTCTCTGCCCTTCCCCCATTCGCTCTCTCTCTCTGTCTCTCAAAATAAATAAACTTCAAAAAAATAAATAAATACATATTCACTTGTATATGCATATTCACAAGAGACTAGTGATACTTTTGGGGAGGGGAACCGGGAGGTGGGGACGGGGCAGGGAGGAGACTTAGCACACTATATACCCTTTTGTATATTTTGAATTTTGAGCCATGTGACTGTATTACCTATTCAAAATTAATAAAAAATGGACCCAACCAGGACCTGACTTTTTTTTTTTTTTTAATTGACAAGTCTTTTAGGAAGGGTTGAGGGTAGGTGGAGGGTTAAGTAAGTGAAAGTATGGACCCAGGGACTCAATTTGGTAAAGTTTCTGAGACCCGGAGAATGGATGTGGCCTCTGGTAACTCCTTTGCACTTTCTTGTCTGTCTATCCCCGATAACAATGCGAAACTTCAGCCACCCTCTCTCACTCCCTCTCTGTCTCTCTCTCTTTTTTTCCTCCTCTCTGTCTCTCTTCAAAGCGGGGACAATGAGAAACAATGGAGAGAAGTGACCTCTGCCTGCTGGAAGCCCAGGCCAGGCCAGGAGGTGAAGTTCAGGAAACCAGTTTGGGCTTCCGCTCAGCCTCTGACCAGAGGGAGACCCTGTCTAGGGAACTCAGGCATCACAGAAGCTTCTGCTACCTTCTGTGCTGCCCCAAGCCCAAGTTCACTTCTAGGTCAATCAAACAGTGGGTGGGGATACATCAGTAAGCTGGAGAGAAACTAGGTTCCAAAGAACAAGGAGGAAGACCTCAGCGAGGACAGCGGGCCAGTGACAGCTGCGTTACTTTGTGGCACTGCCTGCCTGGGGTGAAAGGAGTGACAACACAGAAGGAGACTGAGGACAAGGAGTGACTGAAGACTGAGACACAGGAGAAAAAGGATGTCATGACCAGCTGTGGGCTCTGACACTGACTTTCTACTTCTCTTTCTCCGACCTAAGTAATTTAACTTCTCCGCTACAGGCTGACTCTTATGGTCAACCGCACAGTGGTCACTGCTGGGGGAAATGGAATAAAGGGATGCTGGCGTCCACCCCTCCCCCCTCCCCATCACACGGACATGAAGCTTATGACCTCAAAACCCATGTCCACACCAAAGAGCGTGAGCGCTTGTGTGCCGTCATATGTGTGAGTGGGTGCAAATGCTCGCCAGCATCTGTCTGAAAATGTAACTGTGTGTGGTTGTGTCTCTACATGTCACCGTAGGGATGACACCACCTGCCCCAGTCTCAAATAAGAGGAGGTAAGATGGACCTGTGGATCATTAGAACGTCCACCCAGCTGGGGTCAGGAGGGCTACAAGGTGGACCTCCAGCCCCCTACCCCAATCCAATCTCTTCCTTAGACCACTGAGGCCAGCTTAGTGTGTTGGCGTCACATTTGTGATCCAGTGATAGGAGTGAATACTTATCAAGGATGTTAAATTCTGAAGGGACAGGTGCCCCAGTGCTAAAATCTTTAGGACATGGACTCATCGCCCTAAGAGGAGCTGGACAAGGGGAGCCCTGAGGCTTGGGTCAGAGGGCATAACTGGGACTTCCCTGGGAATGTAGACACTAGAACGCCCTGGAAGGAGCACGTGTACTCACCTGCCTCTGCTCTCCTGTGGCCCCCAGGAAGGGCCCCAGCTCCAAGTACAAGAAGATTCCTTCATGCTTCCAACGAAGATTTACAGCGTGCCTTCTAAGGGCCAGGCACATGCAAGGCACTAGGATACACCAGTGAATAGGACGCACATTTTTTGTCCTGGGGCAAGTGAGGCCAGTAAAGGACCGTTAAAAGGGAGGTGGGAGGGCAACAATAGCAGGGGCTCCTGACTTGGGTTTGGGCTCCTGTGAGACATGATGTCCAAACTGGGGATAAGGAGGACAGTGGAGAGAATTTTCCAGGCTGAGGAAACAGCATGATCGAAGACCAAGAGGTGACAAGGTGGCACCATCCAAATACCCAAGTTCAATGAGAGGCATGTGGGCTATAGGGAGGGCCCGGAGGGGCAGGCAGGGAACAGACGAGGGAGGGAGTTCTTGCAAGCCATGGTTACTCTAAGAGAAACGGGGAGCCATGGAAAGACTTGGGGCAAGAGAGTGACAAGTGTCAGATTTGCCTTTTAGAACATTCCCTCTGGCCCAGCTACAAAGCACAGAGTTGACAGAAGACCTGGCCATGGGCAGTGGGTCGGAAGTCAGAAATGATGGTGGCCTGAACTCCTGGCAGGGCCTGGGGGAGGACCCCTGTGGGGAGTCTGGCCCGATGAGGTGAGGCCGTTTCTGAGCTGCTCCAATCAGAACCCCACATCTGCATGCCTCCCTCCTCCCTTCTCCCTCCCACACTTTCTGCTGAGGTTGCTGGGAAAATGAGGAGGGCTCTCTGGCCACTAACTGGTCTTTTTCCTCCAGAATGGAAGAGCATTTTATTTAACGAGCACTTAACAGATCACTTGGGAAGGTCAGATGCTGATTGAAGAAAAATCCCAACAGTGCGGCTCTTCTATAGTTGGTGCAGTTATGTGATAATTGGTTAACTCATCCTTGTAGACTTTATACAATGCAAAGGGGGTTTGAGAAAACTTAAACCCCTATAAAAGAAAAGGAACTTGGTGCCTCCGTGACAGCTTCTTTGACTGTTCCATGATGAGGATGGTCTCATTAATTCCACAGCCTTTTTACCTGCTTAAGGGGGACCCCACCCTTTGGGCTCCCCCCAGAAGGTTCTCCTTCAGTTATCCACTCCTCTGTCTGTATCTTTTATCTCTCCCTCTTTATTGGCTCTTCTTCTCAACTCTCATCTTGCTAAGCCTTCCTGGGGACCCTGCATCTCCCTGGCAGGGTCTTCTCTCTCTCTCTCTCAGTCTGTGCCTTTTCAAAAACCCCTTCTTCCGAGGCATGTTCTATCCTTCCTGGGTCTGCTTCCTCTGCCCCCCCAGTCACTCTCGACCCATTGCCCTCCCTCTGCCGGCCCACAGCCACAGACATTGCTCTGACAAAGGTCACCAGTGACTTCTAAATGCAGAATCAACGGGGTTTTCCAGGCGCCTACTTTCTGGACCTTTTGGTGGCATTTGACAACACCACCTACTCCTGCCTTGACTTCCCCACATTCTGACCCCTCCCTGTCCATGCTGCTTCTCAGTCTCATATGCTGGCTCCTTTACCTCTGCTCCCCCACCAGCCCACATAGGCCCAGACCTTGGCATTTTCCAGGATGCCATCTTGGGCCTCCTCTCTTCTCTTTCCAGAAGTCCTCCCTGGGGTGATCTCAGCCTCTCTTTAACTGCTAATACTGTTGTTGGCTGAAATGTCTATGTCTAGCCTAGAACGTCTCTCCTGTGCTCCAGACCCATAGAGCCAATTGGCCTATTTCTAAGCCTCCGTGCTGGGACTTCCCATGAGCACCTCAAACTCAACCTCGTTGGTTCCCCCTTAAACTTGCTGCTCTTTGGGGCGCCTGGGTGGCTCAGTCGGTTGAGCGTCCGACTTCGGCTCAGGTCACGACCTCACGGTTCGTGAGTTCGAGCCCCACGTGGGGCTCTGTGCTGATGGCTCAGAGCCTGGAGCCTGCTTCGGATTCTGTGTGTCCCTCTCTCTCTGCCCCTCCGCTGTTCACGCTCTGTCTCTCTCTGTCTCAAAATAAATAAAAACATTAAAAAAAAAAACAACTTGCTGCTCTTCATGTATGCCCTTTCTGGTGAAAAGCCCCATCACCCATCCAGTCACAGGAAACCTTTGTGTCACTTAAAACACTGTGTTCTTCGCCTACCCACACCCAATTGGGCACCCAGTCCTGTCACCTCTGCTCTTCAACATCTTAGACTTATTCCTTTTTCTCTGTCCTTGAGGTCACCGACCTCATCGAGTCCACCCCACACCCCAGTGCTGCTCCACACCTCCACACTGTTGCCACAGCTGTCGCCCTACACTGCAGACCTGCGTGGAGCATGACCTGTGTGCACAGGGTTGACCCCCGGGGTTCTGTAGCAGCAACCCGGCTGAGACACAGCTTTCTGGGGCCCAGTCTTCAGCCTGCAGGCAGGGGGTGGCCTCTGGCTCCAGGGAATAAACTCATCCTATTCACAGAGGCCAGGGGTCAAGTTTATTCAAAGGGAAATAAGACCTAATGAGAGGCACGTGGTCCTGTCTCCGGAGTAATGCTTCAAAAGGGACACCTTTTGTGACAATTGCGAAGAGGTATCAGAGGGAACAGTGTGACAGCAAGACACCTAGGGAAGATGGTTGGGGTGGCACCTTTTATACACCTGCTTCCCCACCAGCCAAGGCAAAGGGCTCTCCCCCAGTCATGACCCACCTCCCCACATGAGAGCCCTGTGATACCTTACTGGAGCCAACATTCTTTTATTTATTTTTTAATGTTTATTTATTTTTGAGAGAGAGAGAGACAGAACATGAGCGGGGGAGGGGCAGAGGGAGAGGGAGACACAGAATCTGAAGCAGGTTCCAGGCTCCGAGCTGTCAGCGCAGAGCCTCGTGCGGGACTTGAACCCACAAGCTGTGGGATTATGACCTGAGCCGAAGTCGGACCCTTAACAGACTGACTATCCAGGCATCCCTGGAGTGAACATTCTTGACTTCTGCTTGGTAGGTCAAGACCAAGAAACGTGAGCCATCATAATGATGTGCTCTTAGCTGGGAGCTGGGACGATAACTTACCAAAGAGCCTGGACCCGAGTTCCCGGGTTACGCGCTGCTTGTGGCCGGGGCTTAGGCCTTGACATTAGGTTCTGTTTCCTCTTATCCCACACAGGCCCATTCCCAATGACCCCTTCTGCCTTCGTGGTGGTAATCCTGTTGTCTCTGTCTTGACCACGAGTTCTCCAGTCCCTAGTCTCTATGTTACTGCTCAGTTGATGGGAGCACTGGGTGTGGATTCTACTCCCAAGCACTCAGGGGTAGGTATGAAATGTCATGTTTCTTTATGCTTCTATATCAGATAACAAGCTCGGTGCCCTTGTACCTGGTTGGCAGGAAATTCATTCACGGGCATGCTCGTGGGGGTTCTCATCTTCAGGGTTAGGGAAGACCCTGTAGTCTGAGATTTGGGTGGGGGCTGGGGGGAATGGTCAACTAGTTTTCAGGTGACAGTGGTCACTGCTCTCATGTTCACTTTCTGCGGCCCTGAGGCCAGCCTTGCTGGGGCAGAGTTGGGAGGCGGGCCCTGCCCTGGGATTGACGGCACACCCACTCTCCTGTGCAAAAGCCCTATTCTCTCCTTTTTCTCTCACCGACAATAGCCCTGACAAGAGCCCAGATGACCCAAGAGGTACTGGTTAAAGCTCTTGTTTTGGGGAGGGGACTGTGAAGGGGACCTGAAGGATGAAAGGGAAGTGGATTTGTCACAGCACACTCCTTTATGCTTTCTACATGTATTTACCAACTGTTGTGTGTGTGTTCATCAAAATGTTTTCAAAACATTTTTTAAATCAAAAATTTTTTGGGCGCCTGGGTGGCACAGTCGGTTAAGCGTCCGACTTCAGCCAGGTCACGATCTCGCAGTCCGGGAGTTCGAGCCCCGCGTCAGGCCCTGGGCTGATGGCTCAGAGCCTGGAGCCTGTTTCCGATTCTGTGTCTCCCTCTCTCTCTGCCCCTCCCCCGTTCATGCTCTGTCTCTCTCTGTCCCAAAAATAAATAAACGTTGAAAAAAAAATTTAAAAAAAAAATTTTTTTTTAAATACTTTCTTCCACAAAGAGCTTCTGCAGAGTATGGAAACCAGACCAGCGAAAGAAAAACCGAGTTCTGGGGCACCTGGGTGGCTCAGTCGGTTGAGTGTCCGACTTCATCTCAGGTCATGATCTCGCAGTTTGTGGGTTTGAACCCCGCATCGGGCTCTGCACTGAGAGTTCGGAGCCTGGAGCCTGCTTCGGATTCCGTGTCTCCCTCTCTCTCTGTTCCTTCCGTGCTCAAGCTCTGTCTCTCCCTGTCTCTCAAAAAATAAAATAAAACGTTTAAAAAAAGTTACAAAAGAAAGAAGAAAAACCAGTTCCATTTTCCTTGAGGACCCAACCCCAAGGGCTTGCTTCCCTGGGGATGGAGGGCCCCAACTTTTTGGGATGGAGGACCCCAACTTTCTCACCATTTTAGAGAGAGCACCTCTACTCCTACCTCTTTAAATTTTTTTTTCAACGTTTTTTATTTATTTTTGGGACAGAGAGAGACAGAGCATGAACGGGGGAGGGGCAGAGAGAGAGGGAGACACAGAATCGGAAACAGGCTCCAGGCTCCGAGCCATCAGCCCAGAGCCTGACGCGGGGCTCGAACTCACGGACCGCGAGATCATGACCTGGCTGAAGTCGGACGCTTAACCGACTACGCCACCCAGGCGCCCCTACTCCTACCTCTTTAAAGAACAAGGGAAAGGAAAACCCTTTGAGTTTCCATATCAAAATACAACTGGACGAAGGGCCCCTGTGTGGTTCAGTTGTGGAACGTGCGTCTCTTGATCTCGGGGCTGTGAGTTCAAGCCCCACACTGGGTGTGGAAATTACTTAAAAATAAAATCTTTAAAAACCAAAACCAAAACCAAACTGCAGCTGGATGTATAAATATTTCTGGATGAGCTGACCTTTTTGTTATCAATTTACCTGGTTTAACTCTCCCAGGCTCCCGGATACCTCACCGTCTACCCGCAATTACTGCCTTGCTTAAAACATGTACCACACAAAGTGGGTGATGGGCATCGAGGAGGGCACCTGTTGGGATGAGCACTGGATGCTGTATCGAAACCAATTTGACAATAAATTTCACATTCAAAAAAAAAAAAAAAACATGTGCGACACAAAACTTCCTTATCTTACCTCTTCTGCCCCCATTTTGTCCCCACCTCATACCAAACTCACCGACCTTTTGGCCGTTCCCTGCCCATGCTGAGCTGTTTCGAGTTTCTCTACCTTTGTACCTTCTGTTTCCTTTGACTGACATGTTTTTCCCCTTCTCTGCCCAGAGAACGCATTCTTCCCGCAAGGTCAGTCTCATGTCTGTTTCTGGGGAAATCTTCCTGGGCAGGTCCATGTTGGGAAGGATTCTCCTCCAGGTTCACGAGGCAAGCATCTCCCCTCCCTGGAACCTTCGGTCTCTCCTTGTTCCTCTCAGCACCTGACTGCCCAGGTGACGGTGGCCTCTTGCACATCACCTGGCAGAGAATGGAGGTGGCTTTGCTCTCTGCCTCTGCAACATTTTGGAGGAAGGTTTCCTGGAATTGAGGGCTATGGGTTGCCAAGGTAACTCCACAGCCAGTGTTCCAAGTCCCCTGACCTCTGACCTGGCCCGTCAGTCCTGCTCAAAGGGGAGACAGGGGGATCTCTGTTACACTGTGCACCTGCTCCCTGCCCCCACTTCTGACTGGTTGCACACCCTGTGTACCCCACCTCCAGTGATTTAGGGTGCTTGGAGCCTCCACAATGTTGATCTGGTTCAGCCCTTCACCACCCCCAGCTCCTCCCAGGTGTTTTATGTTCTCAGCATTACTCCCATGCCTGCCCATAGGGTTCTGGTTGATAGCTGGTGGGGAGCAGGAGAGAGTGGTGAGAAGCAGAGCCTGGAGGGAAGAGGGGAATCTGGCTGGAGCGGTCTGGGCAGGTGAATTTCCATTGCAGCCTTATAGCCAGGAGAAGGGTTCCATCTGGAGGGTGGAGGGAGAGCCCAAGGACAGTCCCTTTCTGTCCCCTTTACTTCCTCTTGATTCTACCTGTGTTATCTCCAAAACCTACCCTTCCCCCCACTTGGTTCCCCAGCCTTGACCCTAAGTGTTTGATTTGGAACAAGGGGACAGAGGCTTACATGGGCCACTTAAAGTCCAGGTTCCTACCTCAGCCCCACCTCCCAAGCTTGGCCTGACCTCTGGCCCCCTCCAGCTTCACCCCCACCCCCACCCACCCATCTGCCCTTGGCTGCTTATCTTCAATGTGTCCATCATGCCTCTTGCCCAACAGCTCTGCTCAGAGACCAGGAACCTCCAGAGACTCAAAGAGGCATCCTGCTCCCAAGTCCTGTCCGTCTTTTATCTTTCTATTTCCCATTTTGCATTCTGATTCAGGAGCCTAAGGACAGTCCAGGAGATTTACCTATGGCTATCTTCATTGTTTTGTCCCTGTGTAGTGTTCTGGTGACTGGCATGGGTAATGGCGGGAGTGAAAAGGGATTGGAGAGGGAATATGAACCCGGCCAGCCTCCCCGCTGCCCCTCTGTCTCCCCCAGCGCCCAGCCCCGGACACCCCCCAGCCAGAGCCAGCTGTTTGCAGACCTGAGCCCAGAGGAGCTGACGGCTGTGATGAGCTTCCTGACCCAGCAGCTGGGGCCAGGCCTGGTGGACGCAGCCCAGGCCCGCCCCTCGGACAACTGCGTCTTCTCGGTGGAGCTGCAGCTGCCCCCCAAGGCTGCTGCCCTGGCCCACCTGGACAGGGGGAGTCCCCCGCCCGCCCGGGAGGCACTGGCCATCGTCTTCTTTGGCGGACAACCCCAGCCCAACGTGAGTGAGCTGGTGGTGGGGCCGCTGCCGCACCCCTCCTACCTGCGGGATGTGACGGTGGAGCGTCACGGGGGCCCCCTGCCCTATCACCGACGCCCCGTGCTGATGCGAGAGTACCGGGACATAGACCAGCTGATCTTCGACAGAGAGCTGCCCCAGGCTGCTGGTCTCCTCCACCACTGCTGTTTCTATAAACGCCAAGGACGGAACCTGGTGGCGATGAACACGGCCCCCCGTGGTATGCAGTCAGGGGACCGGGCCACCTGGTTTGGCCTCTACTACAACATCTCAGGGGCTGGGTTTTTCCTGCATCCCGTGGGGTTGGAGCTGCTGGTAGACCACAAGGCTCTGGAGCCTGCCCACTGGACCATCCAGAAGGTGTTCTTTCAAGGCCGCTACTATGAGAGTTTGGCCCAGCTGGAAGACCAGTTTGAGGCCGGCCTGGTGAATGTGGTGCTGATCCCAGACAACGGCACAGGTGGGTCCTGGTCCTTGAAGTCCCAGGTGCCTCGGGGTCCGAGTCCTCCTCTGCAGTTCCACCCCCAGGGCCCCCGCTTCAGTGTCCAGGGGAGTCAAGTGGCCTCCTCATTGTGGACTTTCTCCTTTGGCCTTGGAGCTTTCAGTGGCCCAAGGATCTTTGACATCCGCTTCCGGGGAGAACGACTAGCTTATGAGATCAGTCTCCAGGAGGCCTTGGCCATCTATGGTGGAAATTCTCCCTCTGCTCTTCGAAGCCGGTACACAGATGGTGGATTTGGCTTGGGTCACTTCTCTTCAACCCTGACCCGGGGGGTGGACTGCCCCTACCTGGCCACCTACGTGGACTGGCACTTCCTTCTGGAGTCCCAAGCCCCTAAGACAATACGTGATGCCATTTGTGTGTTTGAACAGAACCAGGGTCTCCCCTTGAGGCGACACCACTCAGATATCTACTCCCAGTATTTTGGGGGCCTTGCAGAGACAGTGCTGGTCCTCAGATCTGTCTCAACCATGCTCAACTATGACTATGTGTGGGATATGATCTTCCACGCCAATGGGGCCATAGAGGTCCGACTCCATGCCACCGGCTACATCAGCTCAGCATTTCTCTTTGGTGCTGCCCGAAGTTACGGGAACCAGGTTGGGGAGCACACGCTGGGCACCGTCCATACCCACAGCGCCCACTTCAAGGTGGATCTGGATGTAGCAGGTAAGATACTCCAGCAGAAACAAGGATTCCAGAAGAGGGGGCTGAGGTCTCCATGCCTAGCTTTAAAAATTGTCACTGAAACATGAAAAATATAAAAGTGTATGAAATAAACGTGAAAGTCATCGGATTCCTGAGAGATTTTCACCCTTAGCAGATCATTCTTCCATACTTAAAAAAAAAATTGGGGCTCCTGGGTGGCTCAGTCGGTTAAGCGTCCGACTTCAGCTCAGGTCACGATCTCGCGGTCTGTGAGTTCAAGCCCCGTGTCGGGCTCTGGGCTGATGGCTCGGAGCCTGGAGCCTGCTTCCGATTCTGTGTCTCCCTCTCTCTCTGCCCCTCCCCCGTTCATGCTCTGTCTCTCTCTGTCTCAAAAATAAATAAGCATTAAAAAAATTAAAAAAAAAATTCTTCCATATTTTAAAATGTCGCATCTGCAATATTTAATAAATTATAACATTTATGATATTGTATACTATCTACAAATAGGATATATTGATATAAGTATTTAAGGTTTTTATTACCAAATTTGGGTCATAATGTACATATATTTTGCCACATCTGTTTTTTCACATAACAGCGTATCACTCATGTAAGCAACAAATATTTACTGAATGCGTATTTGTGCCAAGCACGGCATTAATGCAATTTAACAAAAGAAACAACATCCTTGCTCTTAAGAGGCTTGCATTCTAATGGGGGAGTGGAGAGCGTGTGCAGCACCTTGAAAAATATGTGTGATAGGAACATTTTTATGCTTAACTGCTCTATACATCGGTTTACACAAGTGTAAAAATGGTATAACAGTCCATTCTTAGTAAGACTGAGGATTAATGATGAGTACTTTAAAACACTGTCTCTTAAAAAAAAACTTATCCATGCATTCATTCATTTAAGTAATCCTTATACCCAACATGGGACTCGAACTCACAACCCTGAGATCGAGAGTCACATGCTCTTCTGACAGACCCAGCAAGGCGCCTCCAAAACACTTTATCTTCTGAAATAATTTTAGACTTAAGAAAAGTTGCAAACTTCGTCCAGTTCCCATATACCCTTCACCCAGCTCCTTACATGTTAACATCTTACATAACCACAGTATGGCCATCAAACCAGGAAATTAACATTATTACAATACTATTAACTAAACTACAGACCTTATTAGGGTTTCATTTGTTCTTCCACTAATTTTCTTTTTCTGTTCCAGGATCTAATGCAGGATGCTGCACTGCATTTACATGACTTATCTCCTTAGTTTCCTCCAACCCGTGACAGTCTCTTAGGCTTTTTTTTGTCTTTCATGACCTTCACACTAGGGAAGATATTGGTCATTATTTTGCACGATATCTCTCAAAGTGGGGTTCTCTGTTATTTTCTCATGGTTAGATTGAGACTGTACTTTTTTTTTTTTGCAAGAAAACAAGAGAAATGACATTATGCCCTTCTCAGTCCATCATATCAAGAGATATAGTGATGCTGACCTCAAGCACTTAGTTACGATGGTGTCTTCTAGCTTTCTCCATTGTAAAAGTTAATATTTTTCCATTTCCTGTTAATAAATATCTTGGGGCAATTACTTTGATGCCATGTGAATATCCTATTTTTTTTTCTTCTCAAATTCTTGCCCACTAATTTTTAGCATCTATTGGTGGACTTTTTTTTATGCCACAATTATTACTGCAGTGTTACCCTACTGGTCATTTCAAATTTTTTTCCTTATTCTTTATTCATTTATTAATTAGAATTCTTCATAAGGAAGGGCTATCCTCCTTTTACATGTATTTATATATGTAATTATTCACAACTGCATCCATTCATGGATATTTATTTTAGTCTAAGGGTTATAACCCAGTACTATCGTTTATTTTGTTCCTTGAACTGTTCCAGTTTTGGCCATTGGGAGATGCTTCAGGTTGGTTCCTGTGTTCTTTTGATGTGCCTCCAACCTTTTTTGAGCACTTCTTTACTTTCTGGCACAAGATGTTCAAATTTTTTTTAATGCTTATTTTTTTATTTTGAGAGAGAGAGATAAAAAGTGAGCAGAAGAGGGACAGAGAGAGAAGGAGAGAATCCCAAGCAGGCTCCGCACTGTGTGGAGCCTGACGCGGGGCTCGAACTCGTGAACCGTGAGATCGTGACCTGAGGCGAAAATCAAGAGTCAGATGCTTAACTGACTAAGCCACCCAGGTGCCCCACAAGATGTTTGAATTTGATCTTGTATTTTCCCTGCTCCAGCCCTGGAATCAACCACTTCTCCAAGGTGTTCTGGTTCCTTCTAATTGGAAGATATTATTTAGAAACCAAGACCTGGGTACCCAGAGTGCTCATTGTCACTGGGATGTCATTGCTTTTAGGATCGCTCGTTGGACTTAGCTAGAAAATATACGTATGTATTCTGCCCGACACACACACCTCTCTTTAGCTCTGTTCCTGAGCAATATCTCTTCAAGCACTTTGAGTGGTGCCTGACGCAGAGTGAGGAGTATTAGCCATCGTCGCTGCTGCTGTCCTCCACATGAGCCCGTGTGGGTGTACCAGAAAGAACTCTTGGCCTTTTTATTTATTTTTATTTTTTTTAATGTTCATTTATTATTGAGAGACAAAGAGAGACAGAGCATGAGCATGGGAGGGGCAGAGAGAGGGGGAGACACAGAATCTGAAGCAGGCTCCAGGCTCTGTGCACAGAGCCTGATGTGGGGCTGGAACTCACAAATCATGAGATCGTGACCTGAGCTGAAGTCGGACGCTTAACCAACTGAGCCACCCAGGCGCCCCTCTTGGTCTTTAATTGTCACCTCTGGGTAGAAACCCTGGGGTGTGGACTAGGGGCAGTGAATCCACAAAAGGAAACCGAGAGTGTGCTTCGTCAGTCTCTGCTGTCCTCTGGTCCTTGGAAGGTATGGAGGGAGTTTCGGCATGTTTTGGTTTACTGCTCTTTGGTCCCAGATCACTTAAGTTGATTCCTAATATGGGACCTAGTTAGATTCTAATAAAATCATTCAAAATTCCCAGAGTTCAGGAAACAGACTGTGCACTTGGCCCTGCTCTTAATTCCTTGCCAAGCCTCAAATGATAAGAAATACCCCCAAGCTCCAGCAGCATTTGGGCCCGGGGTCTGATTTTCCTTCCCTCTGGCCAGCATTTCTGCCATCCATGTGTGGTGGGACCATTCTATGTTGCTTTCCTCTGTGTGCTGCTGTGTGGACAATGCAGAGCCAGAGTAAGACAGGGGTCCCCAGCACTACCATGATACTAACCACATGCCCTTGATGACAAACTAGAGCACATTCTTTAAATCTCTAAGCCTCAGTTGTCCCATCTATACAATGGGGGCAATTGTCATTCCTCCTTCATAAGGTTGTAGTTCAAGTAAAGCACCAGTGCCCTGCCTGTGCAGAGCTCCTCGAGGAGGAGGTACAACTATTTTTATGTTAATGGCAAGGTAGTTCCGGCGATGCTATAGGGCTTTAGACATGAGGCGTAGACACTTTCCTTGGGTCAGGAAGAATCTGACTCCTGCACATTGCCAGCCAGGCTGCTCCAACCTCAGGGAAACCATCCTCCCTGGCAGGTCCCCAGCAGGAGAAGGTCAGTGGAGATCCAGTCACAAGGCATCTGGGATTATTACCAGAGATGACATCAGTCAGGACCTTCTCCAAATCTCTGGATAGGAGATATCTTGGGGAGAGGGAAGGGGAGCAGGGGGCACACCCAGTTCTGGGTTTCTCTTTGGCCCCACTCTGAAGCAGTGAGTGGAGGGGAGGGGACAGAGTCCAGAGGGGACAGGGCAGCTGCGTGACCAGCCCTCCTTCCCGCCCACCTCCACCCCACCCCGGCAGGACTGCAGAACTGGGTCTGGGCTGAGGACACGTCCTATGTCCCCACGGCGGTACCCTGGAGCCCCGAGCACCAGATGCAGAGGCTGCAGGTGACCCGGAAGCTGCTGGAGACTGAGGAGCAGGCCGCCTTCCCCCTGGGAGGCACCCCACCCCGCTACGTGTACCTGGCCAGCAACCACAGCAACAAGTGGGGTCACCCGCGGGGCTACCGCGTCCAGATGCTCAGCTTTGCTGGGGAGCCGCTGCCCCAGAACAGCTCCATGGAGAGAGCCTTCAGCTGGGGAAGGTGAGCGGCAGGGTGTTAGCGGCTGGAGGAGGTGGACTATAAGAAGGGCCCCAAGTTGCTCAGAAGCCACTTGCTCCCACCTCCCACAGGTGTGCATGCACATACACAATCATGCACACACACACATTCCCGCAGCCACAATCTTAGTGGTATTCAAGTGCTGGACGGAGGGATCAATGGAGAGTTATGTGCCAACTCGAGTATAATAAAATCTTGAAGGTGGGTTCTAGGTCATGGGTATATGGGTGTTCACTACGCCATTCTTTCAACTTTTCTGTATGTTAAAAATGTTCACAATAAAAATTGGAGGAGAAAACAGTACGAGAAGAGCACAGATCTGAGGGAATATGCCCTAAAACCCAGACAGGTGACACGCTGAAACTGACTTAAGATCGGAATCAGGCCATGTCTGCACACATGCATCCAGGGCGCAGGCTCAGATCTGGACGGATGCACGAGGATGACATTCCTATCTGAGATCTGAACAACGGGTCAGTTGATGTTTGAAATATGAGACACTGGACACACTCAGGAAGTCTCGGGACAGAAAGAAAGAGAACAAGTGGAGACAGAATAATAAAGAGGCTCGACGCTGTGAGACCTTTGTGCTCACTTCCTCTTTGTGCTCCCTCTCCATTGTCATTTCGGGCAGTAGGACAGGCTGATGACCTCGTGCGTCTAATCCAAATCTCCTGTAGGTACCAGCTGGCCGTGACCCGGCGGAAGGAAGAGGAGCCCAGCAGCACCAGCATCTACAATCTGAATGACCCTTGGACTCCCACTGTGGACTTCACTGACTTCATCAACAACGAGACCATTGCAGGGCAGGTCAGCTGAGAGGATGGAGGGGGAGGCTCGAGGGGGAGGTGAGGGAAGCAGGGATGAGCTACTTCATCCTCTCCCAAGCCAGATTCCTTAGGAGTCTTTAGAACCCACTAAAGAAAAAAGCTTTGTGATTTCACGTTTTTCCTGGGCTAGTGAGCTGAATCCGTACACACAGGGCTACTGGAGGAGGCAGGCATGTCCTTCGCAAAGCCAGGCCTCAGGATCATCTTTCTTCTCCCCCTGCCAGGACTTGGTGGCCTGGGTGACAGCTGGCTTCCTGCACATCCCACATGCAGAAGACATTCCCAACACGGTGACTGTGGGGAACGGTGTGGGCTTCTTCCTCCGACCCTACAACTTCTTTGACCAGGACCCTTCCTTCGATTCTCCTGATTCCGTCTATTTCCGGGGGGACCAGGATGCTGGGGCCTGCGAGGTCAATCCCATGGCCTGCCTCCCCCAGGCGGCTGCCTGTGCCCCAGACCTCCCTGCCTTCTCCCACGGGGGCTTCTCTCACAGCTAGGGGGGGTCCCTGGGATGGGGAATGTGGCCAGGGGCTCCAGGGCCAGGGTGTGTGGGGAGGGGAACAGTGGGCACTGGGCCAGGCAGCCTGGTACCCTCTTTTCTCCCAAGGCCCCTCTGTATGGCCCTCCCTGACACCCCCTCCCTGCTGGGAGCATCCTGAGCCTGTGATGCCTGACCCTGGGGGAGGGGCAGAGACACAACTCAGCTTTGTTGGCCCCAGACCTGCTGGGTTCCTGTCCCAGAGAGAGTGGCCCGCCGAAGCCTGGACTGATGGCCAAGCTTTT